>NC_028354.1:5605679-5710876 GCF_000741045.1 Vigna radiata var. radiata
TTATTTTTTGAGCAGACGAGATAATCTGTGTAAAATCCCTGATTCTTAGAGAGATGAATAAAATCCCTAATTCAAATAAACTAAATAATAGGCATTGTGCCACGTGAAACACTGCTTATTTTAAAAAATAATTCATATAATTAAATAATACACGTCAGCATGTCCTCTGGCTACCACGTCAGCTAAACTTAATGTCGTTTGAGATCAGTTAACGATTGAGGTAAAATGTGTGCATTTTTACAAAAGTTATGACCCAATTGAGACAGTTCAAAACTTGAGGACCGAACTGATATTTTCACACAAATACGAGGACCAAGAAGGGATTAAGCCAACACGTCAGCATACCACGTCAGCTAAACTTAACGCCGTTTGAGATCAGTTAACGGTTGGGATAAAATGTGTGCATTTTTACAAAAATTATGACCCAATTGAGACAGTTAAAAACTTGAGTACCAAACTGAGATTTTCACACAAATACGAAGACCAAGAGAGATATTAAGCCTAAAATATAAAAAAAAGTTATTTATTAAAGATTTAGAATTTATTTAGTTCTTTCTTCATTATAAAGTTAGTATATAATAATAATAATAATATATCATTATTTACTATTAATATTATTATGTTTATTATTTTGTATTTGCATCTAACTTTTAATTTTATAAAATGGAAATGGTAGAAGTACTGATATTGAAGATTCCTCTTAATTTTATATTTTGTAATACATCACAAATTTAAATCTGAACCATGTGAATGCTCCATTAATATAGAGAGAGGGAAAGAAGACAGTGGTGTAGGGTATTTTTGGAATAAAAGAAAATAGTGGAGATATGTAAAATATTTTTGAAATAAATAAAAATAGTGAGAAGGTGGAGAAGCACTCGGGGAGGTGAAGAGAGTAACACCCCTCCTAGGTTGAACCAAAGCTTCTGGGCTTCATGGATTTAACTTCTGTACACCCACAATTTCTTCATACATTTCCTCAAATTTTCAAAATCACCATTTTTAGTCCATGTAAAACTGATTTTCAGATTATATATTTTGGAAAATTTTCAGAATAATTTTCTGAAATTTAAAAAATAATTTTTCTAAATGAGATCTTTAAAATAGAATTTATGAAATAAGATTTTTATGATAGAATTTCTAAGATGCAGAGATACATTCCATAACAAGTTTTTCTAAACAAAATTTCCAAAACGCATATAGTCTTTCGAAACACATTAAATAGGTTCCAAAAAAAGCCTCTCAAAATGTTTTTTTTTTTTATTTATTTTCTCTCTTCTTTTTCTTCTGCCGTGTTCTTTCTATCTTCTCTCTACAGTGTCAACGGTGGACGGTGATAGTAGCCACCATAGCGGCAGTGGTGTGATGAAGTGGGTATTTATTTGAGTTTTTTTTCTGTTATTATGGGAGTGCAATTAGTAACTGTGGCAGGAAGCAATAGTTTTCTTTCATTTATTTTGTTTTGGGATAATATTAGTATAATTTTTAATATTATACCATATCCTTGTGAGAAAACATGTATTATCCTTTACTGGATGAGAACAAGTTCATCATTGACCGTTTGTTTGGAGAAAAAGAAATTGTCCACAAAGAGTATAGAAAAATATTTTGGATGAATTTATTTGATTATTGGATTAAATAATATAAATATACAAATTGATAACCTAATTGGAAAAAGTTAAAAGGAAATAAACTGTATCAATTTAATATCAATTATTATAATATCAATTATAATAATTGATATTTAACACCAATTAAACTAAATCAATGGAAAGTAAATATACAAAAAATAGTTAATAAAGACTAATTATTACAGAGATGCAACTCAGACAATAATGAGTCAAACCGAGGATGAAGCAGGAAGACTTTTTGTTCTGCTTCAGTTGAGGAACGCAGAATCTGCATCTTTGGACATCGTGTGGAGACGCTCCTTTAAATGCTTGAGGTGGCTACGAGATGCCTTGACATAGGTGCGCTGGAGAAGAGTCCAGAGATCATGTGATGTCGTTGTTTGAGACACCAGGGATGCCACTTTAGGGGAAACTTAACATCCCGATTTTTGAGATGTCCGGATTACGAGAAAAATTAAAAACTTTTAAAATCATCATACCATCGTAGAAATCCAATTATATAATACTAAAATTTATAAAATAAACAATGAAATAAAGTAAATCCAATTACATTGTTTCGAAAATTTATAACCCAAGGGTCTAAATAAATTAAGGTTGTTCTCCATTCTCACGTCGTTATCATGCATCTAGAGCATCTGCTACACCCCCTGCTCCCGTATAACCAAGGTCATATGATCATCGCAAGACACACACAACCACAAACACAAACAAATATAGGTAAGCCACCATAACACAACCAATAACAATAAAATAAAATATGTATATGATAAGTAAACACAACTTAATAATAATTCTATCTAAAACGCTATCCACAAATAGAATCATCATGATCATCATTAACTATATCATTACTATACTATCCACATTTATCCTTATCAACATCGTCTCTAAACACGAAGTTACTTCGAACTCCCAACATTACCACAAAGGACATTATTCTATCTCTTGTACCTAACCCTACCATCTTTAGCTTCTCCATACAGGTTCATAAACATACCACCTGTAGCTTCCCCATACAGACTCATAAGCATACCACCTGTAGCTTCCCCATACAGGTTCATAATCATACTACCTGTAGCTTCCCCATACAGATTCACAAACATACTATCTGTAGCTTCCCAATACAGGTTCACAAACATACCACTTGTAGCTTCCCCATATAGGCTCATAATCACACCACATGTAGCTTCCCCATACAAGTTTATAATCATACTGCCTGTAGTTTCCCCATTCAGATTCAAAATCATACAGTAGATAGTTCAAAACTCAGAATTTACTAGGTACAAGATAGACACATCCCTCTCTTCAAGTGTATAACACTAACAAAGTCAACCAAACATAACCCATATTCAAATTAAATACTATTCACACCTCCCTTTTCATCACTTAAACATCACTATATAGTCTTTATGCAAAGACAATATAAATTTCTATAATATTTCAAAAGTCACAACTCAATCCAAAATAATAACTCATTATTACTTTAATTAATCATTAAAATCTCACTACTCCTCCTTTGGAAGTAAATTAATTTCTAATTCCAAAATAGTTAATTTTAATTAATCTGATTAATAATTAATCTAAAAATATTATTTTCTTTCTTTTTCGTATCAAATTAATTTCTCTTTCTAATAAATTAATTTGATTACAATTAATTACTAATTAAATAATAATAATTTTCCTCTTATAATTATAAGAATTAATATTATAAATTAATGATTTCATCTCTTCCTTTACACTTTAATTTTTAGTAATTAAAGTTAATAATTATGAATTTTGCACACGTCCAAAGGCCCTGTAAGCATAGTCCAATTATATTCTAATTATTATTGTTCAATGTTTAAGTTTCTGCTCAATATTGGGCTTGCGGCCCAATCAGTTAACCGAACTCAAATTTGTCAGTCCAACCCTAAACTGCCAGTCCAAACCACAACCCAATGCCAATCTACAAACCCAACAGCCCAACACATCTTGCCACCGCAAACCCTAACTGCAACCACCACGACGCCACTCGCTCGTCTCTGACAACCACCACGGAGCACAGCAATCGCAAGCATCAGAACCCCAACAAATTTTTTCCAGTTCAAAACCTTAACCCTAAAATCAGAGAACAAAAGGAACCCTAAAATTAAAACCCCCAAATTCCCAATTTTAGAACAAGCTCAAGAACTCTAAAGTGTCGAATCGGGACACGATTCACTCCGCTGCAGCGCCGGCCTTCCTCGCAACGCGTCACCGCCACCTTTTGCCCGTCATCGCAACGTCGTTCACACCCAACCCACGTCCTTACACGAAAATAAGAAAATCCCTAAACTCAAACGAAAAACAGAGGAAGGTGGAGGGGAAGGAAACTTGCGCCGTGAATCCGAACAGCCAACGTCCTCTCGTAGTCATCACGACTTCGTTGCACCATAGCTTCGTCATCGCCTCGCCTCCGCCGCATCCTCGTCGCATCTATCACCTCCATCACTGCATTCTCACTGTCATTCGCAAGAAAGGGAGAAGAGAAAGGGAAGAAGCTTCGCTTCTGTCGTGCGCAATTCAGGACGAGAGAAATTAAAAAAAAAAAAAAAGAGAACAAAATGAGCCACTGAAGTTGTGACCCCCCTTCCAAAAGAATGAGAACTGGATCCTTATAATTGGATCCATGGATTTAAGCCCACTCAAGTCCACTCTGAATCAGAATGAAAAGAAAACTAGGCTTCTACGAAAACAAGGATTTACACTCTGATTAAGTTTCTAATAAACCAGAAACTTTTATTAACAAAACCCTGAACCTAATCAACCCCTGATTTATCAAAAATCTGAAAACCTTGATTTTGATGTTAATTATGATTAGACGAAAGCCTGATTTTATTATATCCCTACAAAATCTAATCTCCATTTGAAATAGAATTCAATCACGTGAATTCTTATTTAGGAAAAATTTAAGGAATTCAAGTGAATTCCTGATAGCATTTAATGACGGGAATTTCAAGGCGAATTCATATGATGATACGTAATCTCCATTAATTAAATACAAAGATTGAAAAGCTTAAAAAGAAAAATACCAAGATCATACACTTACAGCATAAACATTCACGCAATAAATAAATGAGTAAATATTCAAAATCAATAATTCCATCACATTCATCATATAATAACATAGTTAAGCTTTCCATACCTTAGCTAATCAAAAGAATAAGCTTTCACCCTTTCTTCTACAGACTCTCCTTTCCTTCAGTTTCTCTATCTAATGCTTTCTTTTTCCTTTTCTCACAAAAGTAATGTACCACTCTTTTTATCTTTTTCTTTCTTTTTAAATAAAACTTAAAATAACTGTTCTTCCTACAATCTTTCAACCACTATTTTAAAAATATAACTGCTATATCTATTATTTTCTTCATCCAAAAAATAAATAAATAAAATTTCAATAAAATAAGATGTCTCTAAAATCTCTCTCCCTAGGATTTGAACTCATAACCATTCAACACCTCAAAGAGCTTTCATCCATCGAGCTACACAACACTTTATAATAACATGTAACTTTCATTAAAATTTATTCAAGCCTTAGTATACTATTACTCATAAGTCTTATTTTCTCAGGTCTTACATTCACCCCACCTCAAAAGAATTTTCGTCCCCGAAAATTGATCTAATCAACAAAAAGATAAGGGTATAAACAAATGCATTGCACCCTGAGACGCCTCGACCCCCGTCATGACAAAGACTCGTCCTGCTGCCGTTGGCTTCCCTCCAGAAAACTTTTGTGTCTTCGGTGCCCCTCCTGGTATCTTCTTCTCTGGACATGAAGATGCAAAGTGTCCAGGCTTATAGCAAAAGTAACATTTCCTCTCCTCAGGCTTTGAAACTGTTAGTCTCGGACAATTCCTCCTTATGTGAGGATCTCCACACTCGAAGCATTTCAAGCCTCTAAAACCACCTTGTTGTGGCCTAGCATACGACTTCTTTTGATTTCTACCTCCAGAAAAACTACCATTTTGAGGTCTCATGACACGGTGTTGGCTCTCCTCCATTCGCTCTGCCACCAAGGCTTGCTCTACTAACTCCGGGAAATCATTAATTTTAAGATGAACAAGTGCTTTCAATATCTGATGACGAAATCCTTGCTCGAACCTCCTGCACTACCGTTCATCGGTTAGATTCTATGTATAGAATCAAGCCAGATACTCGAATCTCACTTTGTATTCCTGTACTGACATACTTCCTTGTCGTAAGGCTAAAAACTGTCTCTCGCGCTCCTGCTTGGCACTGGCGGGAAAGTATCTCTCCAAGAATCTGTTTCTGAAATCTTTCCTAGTGGCCATCTCTCCCCGAGCATTCGTTCCTCTCCGCATTCCACGCTAGCAGTACTCTGCCTCTCCCGCTAGCATATAAGTGGCAAATACTAACTTTTGACCATCTGTGTATTCAATTGCTTCAAAATTTTTTTCGAGATTGCAGATCCAATCATCGGCCTCATCTGGAGTTGCCTTACCATTGAACTTGACTGGATTGTAGCGTAGGAAGTCATTCATACCCACCCGATGCCTGTTTGTTTGCTCCTTCTGTTGCCCCCGTTGCGCCAGCTGGGCCAGTTGTGCCTATTGTCCATGTAAAACATATGCTATCTGCTAAAAAGCCCGCGTGAAATCAGCAGTAGCACTGGTATGGGTAGGTGTTCTTGGGCTCGACATCCTTAGCCAATTATAATACAAACATATAAGACACCATTTACACAAAATATCAGAATTACACAACGAAGCTAGGCAAACTCACTCCCCAAAAGCCCAAAGGTTTTTCGAAAACAGTGCTCTGATACCAAATGTAACATCCCGATTTTTTAGATGTCCAGATTACGAGAAAAATTAAAAAATTTCAAAATCATCATACCATCGTAGAAATCCAATTATATAATACTGAAATTTATAAAATAAACAACGAATTAAAGTAAATCCAATTACATTGTTTCCGAACTGGGAGCACGGTTTTCGAAAAACCTTTGGGCTTTTGGGGAGTGAGTTCGCCTAGCTTCGTTGTGTAATTCTGATTGTGTAAATGATGTCTTATATGTTTGTATTATAATTGGTTAAGGATGTCGAGCCCAAGAAGAACACCTACCCCTACCGGTGCTACTGCTGATTTCGTGCGGGCTTTTCAGTAGATAACATATGTTTTACATGGACAATAGGCACAACTGGCCCAGCTGACGCAACAAGGGCAACAGAATGAGTAAACAAACAGGCATCGGGTGGGTATGAATGACTTCCTACGCCACAATCCGGTCAAGTTCAATGGTAAGGCAACTCCAGATGAGGCCGATGACTGGATCTGCAATCTCGAGAAATTTTTTGAAGCAATTGAATGCACAGATGGTCAAAAGTTAGTATTTGCCACTTATATGCTAGCGGGAGAGGCAGAGTACTAGTGGCGTGGAATGCAGAGAGGAATGAATGCTCGGGGAGAGATGGCCACTTGGGAAGATTTCAAAAACAGATTCTTGGAGAGATACTTTCTCGCCAGTGCCAAGTAGGAGCGCGAGAGAGTTTTTAGCCTTACGACAAGGAAGTATGTCAGTACAGGAATACAAAGAGAGATTCGAGTATCTGGCTCGATTCTATACACATAATCTGACTGATGAATGGAAGTGCAGGAGGTTCGAGCAAGGATTTCGTTATCAAATATTGACAACACTTGTTCATCTTAAAATTAGAGATTTCTCGGATATAGTAGAACAAACCTTGTGGCAGAGCGAACGGAGGAGAGCCAACACTGTGTGATGAGACCTCAAAATGGTAGTTTTTCTGGAGGTAGAAATCAAAAGAAGTTGTATGCTAGGCCACAACAAGGTGGTTTTGGAGGCTTGAAATGCTTCGAGTGTGGAGGTCCTCACATAAGGAGGAATTGTCCGAGACTAACAGTTTCAAAGCTTGAGGAGAAGAAATGTTACTTTTGCTATAAGCCTGGACACTTCGCATCTTCATGTCCAGAGAAGAAGATACCAGGAGGGGCACCGAAGACACAAAAGTTTTCTGGAGGGAAGCCAAAGGCAGCAGGACGAGTCTTTGCCATGATGGAGGCCGAGGCGTCTCAGTCAGGTAACTTAATCCAAGACACGTGTTTCTTCAATGGTAGTTGTGTTTGTGTTTTTTTTGACTCAGGGTGCAATGCATTTGTTTATACCCTTATCTTTTTGTTGATTAGATCAATTTTCGGAGACGAAAATTCTTTTGAGGTGGGTGAATGTAAGACCCGAGAAAATAAGATTTATGAGTAATAGTATATTAAGGCTTGAATAATTTTTAATGAAAGTTACATGTTATATTATAAAGTGTTGTGTAGCTCGATGGGTGACCTTCTGGGAAGTTTTCTCGGAAAGTGTGCGAGTGAGAACAAACCACACTGAAAAGCCTTGTGTTGATGTGTGGGGGCAGTTAACACACCATGTAAGTTGATGGGGCGTTACAAGTGATATCAGAGCCTAGCCTCTCCCAGTACAGTGTGGTTTGAGGACGAACCAAGCGGAAGCTAGTGGGCATGTTACACCTGGGCACTAACGATGGCGGGGAGTGATCGTCGATGCAAGAGGCATGGACAAGGAACGACTCCTGACAGGCTTCTAATGGAAGGGACACATGAACGAATCGAACATACACCGGAATGAGAGAGGTCTAGAGACTATATAGGTATGAGACTATACAATGAAGGATAACTTAAAGGAATTGATTTGGTTACTCATATCAACAAATGCATTTGTTTTTCGGTAGCCTAACTCGTAAGAAATCCATGGTTAAGTGTGCTTAGCATGGAGTAATTTAGGATGGGTGACCTTCTGAAAGTTTTCTCGGAAAGTGTGCGAGTGAGGACAAATCACACTGGAAAGTCTTGTGGGCAGTCAACAGTCCATGTAAGTTGCCGGTGCAGGTTTGATAAGCAGGATTCGGAGTTAGAGGTATAATGGTGGTGTTGATCGTCATCGGCGACGCAGGTAAGGATCCATTTGGATATTTAAGAAGATCATAGCCATCAAGAGAGCTTCAACTTGAAGTTTTCAAGTGAGGTAATTTGAGAGTAGAAGCTTGGTAACACTACTAAGAGTGAAGGAGTGATGTCCTGTGTTGAAGAAGATAAAAAAAACAAAGGATCGTGAATGGCAAAAAGTTTATAACCAAACAATCCATGAACAAGTAGAAGATAAAAGACATCGGATAAAAAAAAGACTTTTAGGGGGCACCGGTGACGACTGCCATAGGCCACCGGCGGCAACAAAGACAGTGTAGAAAAGGATCAGAAAACCTGATACCATATAGAAAAGTATTTTGGATGAATTTATTTGATTATTGGATTACAATAGTATAAATATACAAATTAATAACCTAATTGAAAAGAGAATAAACTTTACCAGTTTAATATCAATTATTATAATATCAATTATAATAATTGATATTTAACACTAACAATTAAACTAAATAAAGGGAAATTAAATATAAAAAATAAGACTAATTATTACAATTTAAAACTAATAGAACACATGTTTGAAGACGACTTTTCTACTGTTCAGCAACAAAGAAATAAAACATGTAAAATCTTGCTTCAAACTTTCCTTTTCCTAGAATAATGAAAATCATGATCAACTTTATATATTTCAATCATACCCTTTTGAAAAATATTAGACAACAGTTAAGTTCTATATATCATCTTGACATAAAATCATAAAAAACTATATATGAAAAACACCATTTACATTAAACATAATAAAATCAGGAGTAGGGTTACTCACTTATTAGTACATTGTCAAATTTATACTTGCTTTGATTAACAAATCCTATTAAAATCAAAACCAAGGCTATTCACTTATTTCTACAATATCAAATTCAGACTCGCTTTAATTTACCAAAATCGTTGACATTCAACATTATAAAATCAAGAGTAGGGTTATTCACTTATTTCTACAGTATCAAATGTACACTTGCTTTAATTACCAAGACAAATTTATACCTGTACATATGAAATAGTATATAAAAGCACTCTGCCTAACTTCAACTTTGAGCAATCCAGATTTTACACCTCTGCAGTGTTTTACCTAATTATGTTTATTAGCACACGTTCCATACATGTATATGTATATGGTACTGCTTAGAGAAAAACAGTGAAGCTAACATCATTTAGTATTTCTAAAGAATTAGTCAGCCAAAGAAGCCAAACCCGCTAGTGTAAGCTTCAGCTGATGTTGCAATCTCTGGAATTTCCAGGAGAATCCTCTTCAGAAGAGGCATCACCATCCAAGCGTCCTAAAAGGTAGCCCTCTGCATCGTCGTCATCACTCATAATATCTGCCCTACTATGTCTCCTTTCAATATATGCCAATGTCTGCCGCCTCTGCAGGCGAAGAACATGCATTATAACGTCAGGGGTAAGGGTTACTCGTGATCGGTCTTCTCTGCCTTGTCTGTTTGCCTCCATTATCTGGTCACATGAACAACAATAAGAAAATCAGAATATGAAAAAAAAAAGAAATGCATCAAACATATCCTGTGTAAGTAAAGAAAGTAGTTGAGTAATGGAAAGAGTATGAATGAAGGAAAAAATAAAGACAGCATAAATGGTACCTCTTTCACATTTCCAGGAAGTGGAGGTATATCATTCCCTTGAGGAGCCCAGATTTTCACATTTTTTTCTATACCGCAAGTAGCAAGGATAGGTATATGAGGATGGGCCTCAAGTTGATTTACAACATGTTGATCGCCTATCATTAATCTCACTAGCTTAGCTTCCTTCTTCTTCCAGATGAATATATGACCACAATCTGAACCACTCAAGACATACTCATCATTCGGGCCAAAAAAATTCACCCCTTTAATTGTCTGTGCATTTCTGTGGCCTGAGTAAACCTGTGGCTCATTAGTGTTCTTCAAATCCTCAGATGAAGGTGAAGAACACATGCCCTCATTCTTTTGAAACAGATAGATGAGCTCATCATTATAAGAAACAAGGAGTTCACTATTAATTGAATAAGCCAATCCTGTAATATGGACATTATTTGAACCAATTAAGTGACGGGGGCAAAACGTGCTAACGGGTTGATCTGAATTTCTAGATGAAACCCATTGGCATTTTCTTAAGTCATAAACACGTGCATATTCATCAGAACCACCAACAGCAAAGTAATACGGATTTCTACAGTCAATCACAATGGAAGTCAACCCTATTTTGCTTGGAGTCTGTTTTCCAGTTGATGAGTAACAACAGAAGAGTTTTGTAGCAGAATTACTTCGCAAATCAAACTGCAAAAGAAACAAACTTATAACTGTATGGGGATAGCATAAAGGAGAGCTTCAACGTGGAACACGCTGTAATACTTGACTAACATGTTGAATAAATCCATCTTCACCAGAACTGTAAAATATGTGGGGACTTCCAGGCTCCACAGCAAGCTTGTATACACAACCATGGTGCTTCCCCAACAATGTAGTCTCAACTCCACCATCCTCCCGGAAAAGGCCAAGCCTTGCCTGTTAAAAAGCACGAGTTATGTCGACCTTAAATCTAGAGTCTGGACTATGGGTGTGGAGAATTATAGTAACATTTGGATAACCGACAAAAGGATAACATTTTGGTAAAATTAATCAACACCCGTATACTTGTTCCTAAAAAAGAGGAAGCAAAGGGAATTGAAGCCTCCTATTTTGGAGCTACACAGAATATTTGATTCGATGCAGAATTTGACGGTTTATTTACCTGGCCATCACCAGCAGAAGTTATTATTCGACAATCACCGGAAAATGGCATAATCTTTGTCTGGAATATGTTGTCTGTGTGGCCAGATGGGTATGCAAGCAATCTAGCTTTGGATGCCCAATTCCATAACATAACTTGACGGTCATCAGAACCAGATACAAGAAGGTCACCAGTGGAGTTAAATTCCACTGCATTCACACACCCTCCATGACCATCTAACTTCCCGTATAAATTCAAGCTCTTCACAAGCACCTGCAAGTGGAAATAAAATAACCCTCACAACAAATCAAACGGATAGTTGTAAACTAATTTTTTTCTTTTAAATATAGAAATCACCAAAGCAAAAAAACTCTCCATACAAATAGGAATTCAACAGTTAACAAAATGGTCAAGGAAAAATAAGGTTAACTTACACACATTATAAAACATGATACCTACAAATCGCAGTTGATTGACCGAATAGATTTTTCACTTTACATTCCATGAAGAGTATTGTATTGTATAGATTTGAAGTTACAATAAAAATATTTGTCAGTTGGCGGTGATTGATCAGAGAAATTTGGAAAGGGAAAAATGTGAAAACCGAATGTGAGAGGGAGATTGAGGAAAACCTCGGAAGCTGAAAAGCGACGCGCAAAAGCGCTGGGATGAGAGAAGCCGAACTCTCTCCTGAAAATATCCGTAAAGCCACGTGGAGGTCCAGTATTGGCATTGGTAATGCTCCTGTGATTATGGAGGTTTTCCATTTTCTTTTTCTGAGAGTTTGATGCAGTTGCAGTTGCAGTTGCAGAGGAAGGTGTTTGATTCCTTTTGTGGAAGAGATGAGTGTGGAAGAGGCTAACTTAAGCGATTCTCCATTTGGCTCACGACGTGTCGTGACATGCAGACATGGGGGAGATTGCGTAGGCACAGATTCTCGGTTTAGATTTCCCTCATTCCGGTTGTCGCTTCCATCAGTTAACAGCGGTGACCGCATTTCCTCGACCACTTTCATGGACTGACCCAATTAAATACCCACTTATCCAATATGGACTCATATGGCCCAAATACAGCTTCGGCTATTTTTCTAGTTTTTTTTTTTTTTTATCAAATATAAGGTTAATAATGTTTTAAGTTCAAAGAGAAATTGGATTTCTATCGGATTATGACCAAATTATATATATATTTATATATTTGACATTTATTAAATTATAATTATAAAAATAAATATAAATAAATTTTACATTTTAATTATAGATAATTTTTATTTATTTATTTAATTTTTAAAAATAGGTAAATTATAAAAAAATGATTAAATTTAAAAAAATAAATTAAATTTAAATAAAATGGTAAGTAAAAACGTAAAAAAGTAGACAGTTTGTTGAAGATCCCTTACTCATGAAATGTAAAAAATATATATAAAGTAATAAAAATTAGGAATAATGCTTACCAAATATTTACTCAAGCATCCATTTGTTGGGAAAATCTTCCCATACACACGTGATCCACGCAAATAATTTTACTCTTAAATCCATTCTTTAATCCATTGTAGATGATTTTTATTAAACATTGATAACCTTTAAATAGGTACAAATTGGGCCAAATACAAATAATAAAAAAACGATAACCTAAAAATAAAATCTGTTTATTCTGTCATAAAATAATATTCTACCTAATAAACACAAAATCATAACTACCCATTCTTCTTTTATCTCTATCAAACCAAACAAAATATTACTGTATCCAAATCTAATAAAATAATAAATCTCTAAAATTCAAGTCTTCTCCACTCTCATTTTCTCTCTTTGTGTTTTGTGATGAACAAGTAAACCTCTTGTCATTTTGTTTGTTCAACTTTATCTTTTTTTTTTTTCATTTCGTTCATCTTCTAGGTTTAAGTGAAGTTTGAAATTTATACCCTTTTTTTCATATACTTTATTTCAAAATCTAGTTAAAAAAATCATAAGATTTGGAAATCAAGTTTAAAAAATCATTAAATTTTAAACTTTTTTATGAATTCGTCAAATTCTAAATTTTGATAAAAAAAAATTCTATCAAATTTCATAATTTAAAGATTTCTAATTTAAGAACTTATCAAATTTTAAAATTTAGTTTAGAAACATATCAAATTTCAAAACATACAAATTTTAAAATCTGATTAAAAAAATCATTAGTATTGAAATTTAAATATATTTTAACATATCTGGTTATTCAAATTTTTATTTTTAAAATTTCAAAATCAGGTTAACATATTGGTTTAAATTTGGTTTTAAATTAATATTTAATAATTATTTTAATTAGTATACTTTTCTTTTAAATATTTATATGAATTAAAAGAATAAAATTTATTTTATTTGGATTAATTTTAATTTAACAAAAATTTAAATAAAAATGATCAAATATTGTCCGCTTTGACGGATTTACTTTTGGTACCATTCAAAAAAGTCTTTTATTATTAAGGAAGTATCTATGTGTATATAAACTCATATCTGTTTTTTATTTTATACGATGTGAGACTTTGTTTTTTATCCTCGAGTACACCATGGTCACACCATGGTCAACACTGAGCATCTCTTGCTCTTATCTCTCATGATTCATCTGGCTATCTGGCCACCTCTCAGGCTTCACCTGAACCATCAGCTCTGATACACTTTTGAGGAGGTTCGACAAGCGGACAATATCTTACCATCATGAAGATATATGTGTGTGTCGAATCTCCCTAACAAAGTGTCTATCGGATTTCAAAATAAATAAAAAATATTTATCAAATTTTGAAATATAAAAAATACCTTCACCAAATTTTAAAACTCAATGAGTTTCTTAATCATATTTGAAAATTGGGTTAGTTCTTAAATTATATTTCGAAAATAAATTTTTAAACTGAAATTTCAAAATCCGATAAATTTTTAGATTGATTTCAAAATCTGAGAAGAAAAATGTTGTACTAGGTTTAGGTTAATAAAAAGTGAAAATCAAATTCGATGGTGTGTTGGTGGGACAATTATAAGAGAAAAAAATTATCATTATTAGAAGAATAGTTTAAACATTATTAAGAAAAAGTTTAGAGATACAAGAAAAAAATAATGGAGGTGGAGGAAAACCCCGCTTGGAGGAGATGAAATGAAGGCCAATAGATGACTTTAATATATTCTTTCAATGAATTGAATCATTATAAAAACGTCATAAAATTTTATTTAACTTTAAAGTGATCATGTAATAATGAAAATGACATTTTAAATGAAAATTTTGTTGGAAATTAAATAAAACAGGATTTAATTCACGTTAGAGATAATAAAATACTCATACACTCTTGTGAAAAATGCTCACGGTCGAAATAACAATAAAAAATATTTAATTTTAAGTTAAAAAAATAGAAAATGGTATAATTTAAAATAAACTATAATCTAGTTTAACTTTTAATTTAAAAATAACAGCAATAATTCATATTTGAAAAAAAATGTAAAATATTGAGAAAAAAATTATCTTACTGTCAATGACAGTATGTAAAATTAATTTGTAATAGATAAGAGAGAATATAATAAATATTTTTTTCTATTGAAAAAAAAAACAATTTTACTCTCTTTAGTAGCGTGTAAAGCTAATTTTTTAACGAGATAAGAGAGAATATGATAAATGTTTTTATAAGCTATAACTTTATATAGATAGTTGAGAATATAATAAATGAGTTATGAGTGAAAAGAATCCATTCTCATTCTCGACAAAGTAAACACTTAAAATGTAAAATACAGGACTCGATTCTTTTTTTCACATGATAAAATGCTATCATACTGACAAACGATTTAACAAACTTTGAAATATTCATAAAAAGCTTCCCATTACTTTGAAATATTCTCCTCAATCCATTCACTGGAAGCGAGTCCATTTCCTTGTAATATGTTGGCTGTGTCATCAATCTCAGAGAAATTACTTTAACAAAAACAGCTAATTACTACTTTTTCATTTACATATTAAAACATTCATGCCATTGAAAATCGACGCTTTAAAAACGAATGTGTAGAAATTAAACGTAAAAATAAGAATTTATTGAATCCTTATCAGTATAAATAAACTCATAATTTAAATCCTTATAAGATAAGAAATTATTGAATAACAGTAAAATTTAATTAAACAATTAAACAAGTATACAAGTATTTATTCAACTTGACAGACAGTGGAAGTGACATTTCAAATTGTAAGTTGCCAAAATTGGCATTATACAAGCTCGTCCAGATGGCATTATTCAACTTCAGATTTCCATATATTTGATCAATCATTACAAAAGAAAGATTGGGGTTCTATAACTTCATCTATCAACATAAAAAAAATTCAGAAAAATTGGTTATTTCCCGGGAAATCCTGACCTACATCATGTATATATATATATGTATGTAACCCCAAACAACCAAAATCCAGTAGCTACACTCTGATGGATTCCAACTCCTCTTTACAAAAAATTACTCTAAACAGTCCCTTCCATTGCCCTTGGCTCCTCTGTTTCCTATTCTAAGCAAAAGAAAAATAATACAAAACTATAAAGCAGGTATTCTGTTAGAGATACTTTCCATGACCATTGGCAATGAGATCTTCTTACAACCCCATAGCCACAGGAAATGAGCAGGAATATTTTGTTGTCAGGTCAATATCAAGCAGGAATATTACCAAGAAAACCTAACAACCATAGCCACTAAATTACAAATTCTCATTTTGTGCTTCCTTCACTTGTGTAAATATCCCTTGCATATATTTGCCATTAATCAGCATATATAAATGGATCAATCATCTTCCTCTGTTAAGGAAGCAAATGAAAAAGGTCTGAACTTATAGCCATCGCCATGGTAGAATTTATTTTGAAATTCTACCCAGTGAAGCCGCAGCGCATGAAGAAAAGCACTGAGACTCTCCATCATAAGTAGTATAAAGGCAGTTGCAAAGGAAAAAACGGTGAGCCCCACCAATCGAATGATAAGATTGTCATATCTGTATTAAATACATCCAGGAATGACATTTATTAAAGAATAAGATTATATACACACACAACAATGGAATGGAAAAACATTACAGATAGACAATTCCGAAAGCTAAAATATTGAAATTATAAACAAGTATAGAGATAGATAATTCAAAAAGCTAAAATATTGAAATTATAACCCAAGCAAAGGTTTTCCATGCAGCTTCGAATGTAACTAAATTTGCAGTATATATAATATATTAATTGTAGAGCCAATATTTATTACAAAAAAATTGATCGGCCTTAATTTTTATGATGGATACATTAATAAAACAAAAACACGAACTCATTATCTTTTCAAAAATTAATGTACCTCAAAAATATCTTTTAGACTTGTCCGAGGATATTAGGTGACAAAAAAAACTGTTTCTAACTAAAATCAAGGCAAGATTTTGATTCACTTTAGTCCCTAAAATCAAAGCATCCATCTCATTGAGATCTTTTGCTGATGAAAATTGTGATATCGTGGTCACTATCTCAAAAAAAAAAAAAAAAAAAGCGGGAAAAAAACGAAACAGTTTTTTAGGGGCTAAAAATGAATAGTTGTGGACTAAATACATTTTCAACCACATGCGGGTTTATTTATTAAACATTTCAGTAATGCTAAACAATACAGAAAAATCTTAATAGTAATGTTGAAAGTAATATAACAAGTTATTAGTTAAACTTACCCCCAAGCTAAAAGCAGGACTTTCTCATAGAAAACAGTAGAAAGTTCAGAGTGAGCCAAACTGTACAATTGGAAATTAAAATTAGACAAGGAATAACAATCCATAATATAGGAATACATGGAGACGAAGGAAAATGGTGACCGTGCAAACCTTAATGCCCAAAGACGAAGATATGATGCTGTATTAGAAACAGAACCTAGAACAAATTCAATGGCATGGATCATTTGGTGAACAAAGACTTCACTGAAATTGAATTCTTCATGATGTTGTCTGGCAGAATCAGGCTCCGCCTCAAGATCCACCTCAGAAGTGTTTAGTAAGCCATAACTACGACCTTGAAATCTCTATACAATGCCAGAAAGACAAAAGATTAATAATCTTGACAAACTCCTCAGCATCAACTCCTTAATTACTAACTGTAATGAAAGTGTGGAACAAAGACAAACTATATGCAGAACAGCTGTCAGCACAGCTGACAGGAGTGATAAGTAATTTATTAGTTAAACATATTGATTCAGAAGAAAATCAATCTTATAATGCTTGTCAAGGAGAATCAATTTTCAGCAACTTTATACATATATTTGCTTCCAAAAGGGGGAAACTCAAGCCAAGCACGTGTAAATATCGGTCAGTACAATAAAGTAATCTGGCTAAATATAATTACAAACTTTCAAGCAAGAAAACCATATACACAAAACAGGTAGATGTGGCACCTCAGTATGAAGCTTCTTTAATATAAAAGGTTTTGGAAAGAGCATCCATGGAACTGCAATTACAGCCAAAAGCAATAACACAATCTGCACAACAAAGCACTAATTTAGAATGATGAAAAAAAGCAGGAAACAACAAATTATTATTCAACAGTGAATAGAAGAACCAGAATCATACTTGAAGTGGTCTTTGGCCCCAGAACAACTGATTCTCGCCAAGATTGTCCGTGGGGCTTAAAAACATGTATATCATTACATGATAAAGGTCTGCTTGAGAGCCAGTACACCACTTAACAACAATGAGAAGGGAAAGATACCCAAATAGACAGTTAAGGAAAATCATCTGTGGCACAAACTGGTACCTGATAATAACATAAAGAGCAAATTAAATCAACTGCCAAAAGAATAGCACAATAATATATGCACAGGCCAAGGAGAATAGTGAGACACCTTATATCCAATGAGCTTCCAAAGAACCGTGCATTAAAATAACTTAAAATAATTCCTAAGTTCATATGTGCGACACCAAACAAAATGGACATCTTCATCTTCAAAGAATTCAGGAAAGGCAATTCTGAACGACTTCCACGCCAGCTGGGATCCACACCAAATGGGTATGGATCTTGGTATTTGACTAAACCAATAGTATGTGCATCCCTGATAAAAGGTGAGGAATGTTGAAACATAAGACGGCACCAAGGTTAAAACCTGGATGCGTACAAATCAAGAAATTGCAGAATAGGTTTCAAAATGTAAATTCACATCCAATACATTTATAATTAGAAAGAACAACTTGAAGGAGGAAAAGGATATAAAACAAATAAAGTAAATGAAAGTAGTGCAACTGTGCAGGGGATTCCAACCAAACTATTCCCAATGACATAAATATGAAGATAAAAAACTGAGTGAAAAGTGAATCATTACTCAATAGTCCTGGATTATGTCAATGGTTGCAGAGTAAATCTTCTGGTCATTAAAACAGTAAACTCACATAGGATAGCAGGACATTTAAAGCCATTTGTAACTTATATTCTCTTCTTAAATATGACACCTACCAGCTTTATACCTGTTATTCTCTTTTTAATCTGGATACGCAGTTGCAAAATACACGTATACACAGAAGTGTAGCTGATTATTGGGCTAAAAATAAGCTAGGACAAAAAACTACCTCGATCCTTTATATAAAACACAAATGCCTAATTCATCAAGATTAATAAAGCTGTTAAATTGGTTAATTTTAATTAATAATGCCATAAGTTTGAACTTTATTCCTAAAATATCCATGGAATAAATGGTTTAATAGGTAGTTATATTTGATGACACCACTCAATTTAAGGGTAATTTCTTCAACCAATGAGTATTTATGCATCATATTGTTAATAGCCCAATAATAAATGCATCTACTACTATATGGGAAATGAGTAGATATCTCATTAATAAACATGTATAAAGGAACTTAGTAGTTGATACATTTGAAAATGATCTTGTGTTTCTCAGAATTAGGACAAAAAGATGCTCTATTATATTAAGAGCTGTAAATAGTAGTGTGCGTCTGAGAACTCTCCAGTTGGAGGAATTGAGTGTTTTTGAATACTTTTTCTTAGTTTAACAGGTGACATTTAAAGGACAGTACTCCTTAACAGATACTGAAACACAGAGGGACAAATATATATATATATATATATATATATATATATATATATATATATATATAAATGTGTGTGTGCACAATCTTCAATGAAAACCAACACGATACATAGCAGTCAAGAAAACTATTCTAGAACTATTGCAAAAAGAGATCTATTCTAGAACTATTCTAAAAATGGTGTGGAAAATATGTGAGAAAATATTGAAAAAGTGGCAGGAAAAAATTAAGTGGGTAGGAAAAGTGGTCAGGAGAAAAGTCATCCAAATGAGCAGGAAAAATGAGGGGCGAAAATCTGTGCAATTGGGAGCGGGAATGGGCAAGAAAATGGATGAACAATCAATCATGTAAATTTGTTTGTCACTATGCATGTATGTATGTGTGTGTAATGTGAGAGGAGCGAATCTCAATGATATAATTCAAATAATATTGATAATTTTTGTATGAAGAGTTACTCTTCACACCTCAATCGCTCTCTTACTACAAATGTCCCCATGTAAATAGATAGATAGATAGATAGATAGATAAAAAAACTCTAGGAAACTATTGAAAAATGTTGATTGCACAAGCCAAGTGAAATAGTTACATATCCAATCAATTAGTAAGGCATGGTATACCAGATATTAAGACAAAAAAATAATTAACTAATACGAAATCATACACTCAAGACAAATAGAACACCTGCAAGAACTATCGCGGCATTTGTATGCAGATGCACCAAATATGTGGAAAGGGACAGAGAAGAATTCATTGTAGATTAAGCCACAATAGATTGAAAATAGAGCCATTAGAAGAAGCACATAGCGCCCACCAAACAGCATCTCCATAAAGCTTCCAAGTTTCTGGCAGAAATTAAAAAAATATAAAAAAAATTGTGAGCGTGAATTGCAACCAAGAGCAGAATAAAAGTAAACAATAGAGTAATGATAGAAAGTCATTTCAATACAACATTTCAATTTTCAATATATTTGGGGGAAAAGAAGCAATGCTGGCATCCAAAAAACAAAATCCACAATAAAGCTAATTCATTCTGATGGAAAATGGTATTCACACTGGAATTGCAGGGGAAATAATAGAGCAGAGCTCTGTTTTCAGTAACAGAAGCAAGATCAATAACAGATAGAAATGAAAAATATAGAGTTAAATTCAGAAGCAGTAACGCTACTCTGCCCCTACACCAAACCCTCCCAGAATGCATTCCCTCCCTTGTATTCCCTCTATTCCCAGTGCTTTCCACACTTCTTTTACCATTAATTTACTGCCATATGTCCACTCTACCAGGCTCCTCTAATAAACTCCACATCAATTCCCATCTTGCCCTTATAATTTACTATCTCTTTCTTTGGTATACGCAAACTGGAAGCCCAGCAATGGGAATTTGAATACTAAACACTGAATGCTCGGCAGCTAATAAAAAGGCTTCATTGACATTATTCTTTGAACACCAACCCTGATGACCCTACTTAGATTTAGAAGGAAAAGGAACATTCAAATGTGACATGTATCAATTAAATACTATGTTCACCCAAGATGAACCACAACATATCTAACGCCAGTATGTGCATTTCGCCTGATCCTTCCATCACCAACAACGTAACTTTGGGTACATTTCCAATATTATATTATTGTATTACAGTTAGAATGAAATTACCTGTGTGCTGAGCTTGTTTTCACGTGCTATAAGAACCAATGCTCCTAGCAACAGGCAAATTCCATGACCCCAGTCCCCAAACATCAAAGCAAATAGGAAAGGGAATATAATAGTTGTGTAAACTGCAGGGTTCGCCTCTTGGTATCTTGCAACACTGCCATGTAAAAAGGCTATTAGGAATCTATTTATTGTAGTGGGTTTATGAAATAGCTAGGAAGCTAAATAACTAGTATCGATCATGTTAAATCCTTAGAATCAATCCGGAAAACAAATTCAAACAATAAACATGTCATAGTAATATTACATGATTTAACTGCCAAGGAAGTTTTGAAAACCCTTGAACAGACATTCGATCCAGAAACAAGTTTAAAATTAAAAACAGAAAAAAGGGTGGGAAAAAGACAATTCTTGCACCTTCCTGTCAGTAAATATTAATTTTGTGCAGTACTGAGATCAGGTCAATACTTGAAATTTGTCCTCTTCACTCCCAATATACAAAGCTTTGCTATCCTTTTTCACTTATCTAATCACTCAAATACCCCACCCATAAGACAATTCAAATTGTGGACTCCATTAGAAGATTGGTGAAAGAAACTTCATGCGAAACATATATTAAAAACTTACAAATAATTTTCTTTCACGGAAAGTTTATCTTTTCAAGAAATAAGCTCAACATGTTAGAGGTAGAACATATACCTATCAGACAGAGGTATGGCATATCGTGCAAATTGCTAACTTCAGAACAGACAATGCATATAAACCTCACCAAAAATTACTACAAGATATTCAATAATTCATGTGGCAGCTACTAAAGAACCTATACAAGGTCAATGTTAATAGTAACTACGCTCACCCGTATGCATCAACAATTTCTTGATATGGATTTGTGAAAGTGTTGGTCCGAAAGTATGTAGGTGGTGACTCCACTGCCTCTAGTGGATGGAAGATTATGCCAACTTGAGAATTGCTATCAAAAGTTGCACGTTGCAGTGCCTCCTGCATCTGGAAAATCATTAAATGCAAGCTCTTTATTAGATAATGAATACTGATGATTTTTCAATTATTAAGAATTTTGGGAAGAAATACCTGTGTTTTGGCAAGCAGAGGGCACCAGCCCTCTCCCACAAGACATTTTTTTGTAACATCGAAGTTTAACATGTTCAGTGTATCGTACACAGCCTTCTCTCTTCTTACCTAGGACAAATTGATAAGGATGAGATCTATTGGTACAAAATATATATCTATTACAAAATATATAAGGATGAGATCTCTTACCTATTATAGTCCCTAAACAGATATTGCAGATATTGGGAATGGTTTGTAGTAGAAACTTAGATGGAATAAAGATCTTATAGAATAAGACATAAAGAACCAAACTCTTACCATGTTCATCCATTTCCCTAGATGGTCTGCAACAGAAGCTAGAGCCTTGTTCCGGTGCCTAATCCCAGCTTCCAAAGTTGCCTCTAAGTCTGTAAGACGGGATGAAACCTGTACCAAAAAATAAAGTTTTCCACTATAAGCATCATATTTGCAACTATTTGTATGTGTAGTTAGTTAAGGTGAAACATACAACAGGAATATTAAGTACAAGGTACAGTTGAATTCGATTGAGTATCCAAACTACGCTTACCTCATTCATACCATGAATGGTACTGCTAAAAAAGAAACTCGAAAAACTGATGGCATATAATTAGGTATAAGTGCCGCTAATTGAAAAAAGATTATTACAAGAGCAATATATGGAGTTCAAAAGTATTAGTTTAAATCACAGACAAATACGCTCGTACCACATTTCATAATGAAAAAAATAATTTAAGAGACCAAAAATAACATATTCCTAGCTGAAGTAAACTCACCTCTCTAGTTATTTGCCTCTGCTTGCTAATATCTTCAGGAACAGGATAACAATTTGCACCGAATGCCTCACAGATTTTCAGAATCTTTGTTCTTGCCTGTTCCCCAGAGAAAAACACGACAAACACTGTTTTTTCAATCTGAAAAGGAAAAGCACAGAAGTCTGAATTATTATGCATAGAAAATGGGAGTACAAGCCAACTGGGAACAGGAACTCAAAATGACAAATACAGATTGAAAGAGGAGGGGGGAAGAAGGAAACAAAGAGCTCAATTATCAATCTTCTTAGAGGTAAAAAGAAGGAAGAAAACCATCTCAGTTGAAACAGGATCCATGATTTGTTCATCAGCTGGTTCCTGGTTGAATAGCATATTGCCTCTTGTAGCACGAAACAACATTCTTTCAAACCTAAGAACCTTGGATTTACAGATTATCCCACTGATAAATCTTAAACCAGACGAATTTGATGACTGAGGCCTCATTTCCTGTAATAAACAATTTAGAATAGTGCACTTGCAGAATGAAATAATATCTAAAAAGTAGTGACAGTATCTGCACTAATCATGCTAAAAGATATGAAGGATGATAAAGGGTACTACAAAAAACCTGTTCAAGCAAAGATGCTGTCTCTACATAGGCATCATTTGAAAATACATTCTCTTGTAGTTCCCTTTCATCTGAAAGTGCAAGGTTATGACTTGAAACAAGAAAGCCACATGCCTGAAATTTACCCAAAAACTTATATCTTGAATACATGACAAAAGGCATAGAGAAGATATTTTACTCATTAAAAGAACATGGTGAATTCATGAATTAAAAATAAATACAATACTGGAATTGGATGGAATACATTATAAAGAAAGCAGATAAAATAATATAAAAAAAAATGTATAACTAATGTTAAATTATGATAATCAAAATCATTATTTGCAAACTCAACGTCAACAGGAAGCTTAATGTAACCAAAATAACAGGAAACAAAAACATCTTCAGTACTTAAAGATAACCTGGAATATGCTCACCACAAAATATACCGAGGGAAAAACATACCTTTTGTAATACAATCTTGAATTCCAAGAGTTCATTATATGATTGCCGGAGTTTGTCACTATTAGAGTTCATTTCAATCAGCTCATGTTCATGTTCAGCAAGTTGCATCTGGAATAAAATAAAGCAAACAAAAAGTATATGGTCAGATTTAAGAATGAAAATCTTTGATCACACCGCAGACTGATTACCACTATCTTATGTTAGAGCATCGTGTTACTATTGACAGCGTAACCCAAGTGCTAACTCTAAGTCCATCAGACAGTAATCAACTGTGAGAAAAGAATAAAAAACAGAAACAGACCTCCAAATCCTCCAAGTCAATATCTGGTTGCAATGCAGTCCGAGAAGAAGACAAGAGGCCAGCTTTACTGATTTGATCCTTGAAGAATCTTAGTTTTCTTGACATTTCTGCACATCGTTTGACCTGCCAAAAAGATGCAAGTAATATTAATCATTAGAAGAATCGGAAAGAGAATCTCAAAAGTGAAATTGTAATTCTCAATGTCTCAATGCTGGAGGGAGTACATTTATATAGACTCTGAGAACTGTCTCTAACGACCTAAACCTATGCTAGTTGATGACTTAGCACTATATACGACAGACATAACAGCTAGGCTAACTTGACTGAGAATAGGCATGTCTCTCTATTATAGATGCTGCTATATGATTACACAGTCACTATATAACGAACAGATATAGCTGCAGGGATTATATCTCCAATTGTAATAAGGGAGGACACGAAAACATTACCACAATCATAATTGTACCAGTAAATTAAAAGGAATTTTCATTTGTGCAATGCAGATTACCTGATTAACAAATGTTCTCTGAAAGGGACTTTTATCAGCATTTAACTGCAAACAAGAAAACAGTATCAATAAGAAATGCAATGATGACAAACCACAGAAAACTTTTACTCCAGCAACATCCAATCCATAAAATTTACAAGGCCGGCCAAAATGTATTTCTACTATACAAAGAAGGAAAGAAATTAGTTTGAACTACAAATGTTTCCTATAAGACCATCAAAAGCGCAACAACTCTCAAGACGCGTAGCGATTATTGCATGTTGTGTGGACAGATCTCGACCACTTATTAAGCAACAACCGAGGGGGGCGCCCCCTATAACATTCTAAAACAGATGCTAATGACTAAAAACAACAGTTCTGAAAAAAAAAAGAGTAATCCCGAACACAACAAGACCTGAGCAATGAAACTGGTCAACCATAAGTAAAACCAAAAACCACTACGTCCTGAATTACTAGCTGAATTCACCGTTATCATCAGCATTTGAACATACATTGAATCCCACAGTGCTGCGTTTTCATCATTCCTAGAGGTCCGCACTCAGTTCAACTAACATCCAAACAAAAGAACATACTAATTCAAGCTACTCCATGACACAGGCATGTATAAGCGCCAAAACTCCACACTAAGCTCAAAGAAGACCTCGAGCAGCAATGCAAAGAAGAAAAGTGCAAAGAAAAGAGGAAATGGCAAGGAATCTCGAAAGAGCTTGGTCGGATCTGGAAGAGAACTTACGTCGCGGAATTGGAGAAGACCGAGTTCGCCTAAATAGGAGATGGCACGGTGTGCGGATTCGGCCGGAATGATAAGCTGAACAAAGGTCATCTTCTCAGATCGCATCAGATCCATCGGCGGCAAGTTTTCGACGAACTGCTCCATTTTCTCGATCGAGAAAATGGATCTTCCTCTAGATCTGAACCCTGTCAAGTTTTCGAGAAGTGGGAGAAGAAGACACTGTTTATCTGCTTTCAGTTCCCCTCTCCAACCGCAATTAGAATCGGAAATTTTGGATGCCTTACAAAGTATGATAGAAAAGAAATAAAGTGGGACAAATATTTATAATAACTATATAAAATATATATGAACAACTATAAGTTGTCTCTCTTTTGAGTAAAAATTCCCCAACCTCTCCGGTACGAATGCACCGGGTGACGGTGCGGTCATATGTTACAATCTAATGGCATGCGTCCTGTAATTTTTGCTGTCAATGGAGTAATGTCTATCTGGTATGACTTTTTTTTTAATTGACTTTTTTTTTTCACTTTTTAGAAGTTGAAAAAAATAATTTAATTATAAAATTAAATAGTTATTTATGTGTGATCATGGAAAATACCTTAAGAGTAAAATGTATATTTACTAAGGTTATATATCTTACAGGATAATATTTATTTTGATGTATGGAAAAAGAAAACCTTTCTAAATAAATAAACTTCCTTGTAATCAAACTTGTAAAGTTGTAATAAATGGATATGTATATATGTATTTATGTTTAACACACACCTTATATTTTGGATCTTGAAAGAAAAACATTATTTTGACAAAATAACTAACCGTTTTTATTTGTACATATTATTTTAATTATTCATATTTTCTTTAAAAAAATTAAGTTAAAATAAAAATAATTAATTGGTTTATGTAGTTGAACAAATTTTACAAATTGGCAACTATATTTATAAATAATTTATTTTAGTCTGCATAAACACTTTTTTAAAATTTTTACCTTTTATAACTTTAGATGATAAAAACTAGAAAAAGCTAAAAATGTGTACTACATAGGTTAAAAATTTTGCATAATTTATTTTAGTCTATATAGACACTCTTCTTATTTTTTAATTTTTATAACTTTAGATGATAAAGACTAGAAAAAGTTTAAAATATGTACTGTATAGGTTAAAATTTGTGCACAAAAAAGTTTTTTTAAGTATCGTAAAGGTTAATTTCTCCATAGCATACTGTAATAATCTAATATAGTTATAAACTAAAAAGAAAACAAATAAAAGATTGGTAGTCTTTAAAAAGAATCTGGATTTTTTTTTTATTTATTAATGACATAAATACAAAATTAAAAATAGATGTCATTATGTCTGAAAATGACTAAAGAACTTTGTGGTGCATTCAAAGCTAAGTCTCTTTTGTTTTTAATTTACTGTTTTTTTTTTAATTTATTTAGAACTAGAATTACACTAGTTTTTATTTTCTTTTCCTTTTGTTTTTCCATGTATATAAATACATCTTATTTTTCACTAACATGTTGTATTATAATTTAAATCGTATTAAATTATGGTCATAATTTTATTTTTTAGATGTTGAACAAAATAACAAATATTTGGCCACTTAAAAAGATAGTAGACAAAAAGGACGAGAATGTGAAACTTGTCCACATTAGTAGAATATGGACATGGTGGTAACTGATTATGTCTCTTATGGACGTGGTGCTTTTTTTTTATTGGATAACAATAATAATAAAAATTCATTAATAGTAATAATACAAAAAAAAAAACAATGATAATTAAAATATATTCATAAAATAACAATTGTAATAATACAAAATTGTAAACAATAATAATAAAAATAAAGACACAATAATAATAGGAGGATATAAAAATATTAAAATAATAATATAAATAATAGTAAAAGTAAAATTTTATATTTAAATAAAATTTATTTATATCAACGTTTGATCAATTTGCTAAATATATAATCCAAATAATTTTTTTTTCTTAATGTCTTTTATTTTTTGAAAGTGTGCATAAGGAACCTTTTTCTCAAACTAAGGTTCTATATTACTCACATATTGGACGAGAAAAGACAAGAAAAAATGAGAATGGGTTAATTAAGAGAAAAAAAAAAGTGAAAATTTGAGAGGAATAAAAAAATTGCGAAGATAAGTGAATAATTTAATTTATATAATAAATTTTAAAATAGTTATTAAATAAAATTATTACCTTTGTTATCATAAATTAATATTAATTAATATTAAATTAAATTTATATTGTTATTGTCATTATTTGAGAATTTTAATATTAATTTTATTATGATTGCTTATCAATTCATAATTATATTTTTACTATGTAATAATTCTCATTATTATGATTATTATTTTATTCTTATTATATTATATAATTATTTATGTCAATAATTAATTATGTATCAATATAAAAAGTAATATGTATCTCAAGCCTAAAGCATGAATTGTGAGACTTTTTAATTGTTAGAATGTTTAGAATTAGTTAAGAGAACATATAATTCTCAATAAAATATACAAAAAAAAAAAAAAAACATATATACGTGAATACAATCAACGTATTTAATTGTTCAAAGACATTAAAAGAGAGTCTCTCACAGTCACATATAAAATCACAAACCTAACTAAATATCACATGAACCATGAAAGACCAACAAATTACAACAAACATAAATCTTATTCAATATGTTACTTCGAAAAAAATAATAATAATACAAAGAAACTATGCAAGTGTAATTGTTGAAAGGTCTTGGCAAATATTAACAACATAAAATTTTAGCAACTCTTATAAAATAAATTATATGGTTACAATACAAATGCACTGAATGTCTATTGCTTTTCATAGTGGTATTTGCATTATTAAAAAAAATAAATAAATAAATAAATAAAAACTTTAAAGCACATGACTTCAACATATACAGCACACCAAGAAGAGTATGACATTCGTTGGAGTCATTCTATCCTTACTTTTTAGTTGCTCTTTGTAAGAAGTGTGGAGAAAAAGTATATCCTACATATTTTCTTTCAATTATTAGCAAATTTTATCTCAGGATGCAAACAAATACTAAAAATGTGGAAGAATAAAAAAAAGGGAATGATTATTAGGTAAAACAATAACATGATTATTCTCCAGAAAAAAACTTATTATTTTTTATCACATTATTCATATATCACAAGATATTATTAATTTTAGATTAAGTTACTTAATGGTTTGTTTTTAGAAAAACATTTTAAAAAATTGAAAAAATTTAAACATTCTTATTATCAATCATCATACATTCGAGATATTATTTATTGAAGTGTGTCATGATTTTGTTTTTAAATAAATATTTTAAAAAGTTAAAAAAGTTTAGAAATCATTAAAATTAATAATTATATATTTAAGATATTATTCAGCATAAATTTTATCACAGTTTTGTTCTTAAAATATATTTAAAAAATAAAAAAAATTAAACAACCTTAAAATCAATAACCATACATTTAAGATACTATTTATTTAAAAAAATTCTTTAAAAAATAAAAAATATTTAAATGTAATTAATCTCGACTATAAAATATTAGATGTGATAAAAATATATGAGTGAATTTTAATTTCATTTTGCTCCAAAGTGCTCCACCCATTACAAACATCATCATCACTTGTCTTCTTAGAACTTGGGATAGATTACTTTGCGTACTACCACACATGCACTAACTAAAAGAAAGCCTTTAAGAAAATGCTATTTTCTTTCTGTCAAAATCAGCACTATTTATATTATTTATTCAAACACGACGAATTCCAAAGATGTTTGAGAATTGTTCTAAAAACAATTCAGTAAAACATGAATAAACATGACACATTGTTTTCAATTTGCCTGATTCAGAATAATGTCAAAGGTGTCATATAAAATTTGCATACGTATATCTGAATTTTTCTTATTACTGATTCATATATCAAAATAGAGTTTATGTGACCGAGCAATTTAAAAAACCTTCTTTCCTAACAAAACTTGAATTTTAAACACGATAGTTTGAAATCGTGTCATAAACTTAATATAGAAGCCATGTGTTAGAAATAGAATCTGTGCTTCACATGGGTAAGGTTAGGTTGGGAATTTTCAAATTTGTTTCATTTGATTAAAGTAATCTGGATTTAATTTAATTGAGTATGTTTTATTTTCTTTACATTTTATATTAATATTGGATTAAACCAGTTTCATTAATATGAACTACATTGATAAGTACTTAAAAAAAATCAATTTACTTTATGATTGAAAACATTTTTTTCTTTATCTATTTATTTTAACATTAACATTTTGAATATCTGTATATTTCGATAAAAATAATATATTTCAATTGATCAAATCAAAAATTTTCAGGCTTAGAAGAATATTCTTCTACTTTTAGCACTTTTATTTTCATTTAAAAATCAAATATATTTATCATTACTTGCTAATTTTTTTCATACGTTGGGTATTATTAAAATCTATTTCCATTTTGAATGAAATTTTTTACATTAAATGAGTATAAGTATGAACACTCTTAAACAAATATTTTAAAGTGTCTATATAGATGCATATAATTTTTTAGGAATACAAAATATATAAAAATACATCTAAATTTTATTAAAATTTAAAATTATATATTAATTTATATAAATAAAAGAATTAGGGCGCCAAACCCCTTATAATTATTCTGAGATCCATTGAAAGCAATAATACCTATATAATATCCATTTGTTAAATTGGTTATGAGAGGCAAAATTAATGTCTTTATAATTTGGGTGTTGCTCCCTCTACCTCTCTGTTTATTCTCTCCACCTCTCTGTTTTCTCTTTTACTATTCGCTCTATTTTTCTATTTATATTTTATCTTTTAGGATTAAAATTTTATAATGATTTTTATCCACTTTCCCACATAACTTATTATTGAATCTCTTTTACTCTTTTACATTTATGTTTTCATTCTTACTCCTTCGTGATGGAATTTTGTTTTCTTCTCTTTGACGTGAGAGTGTGGTGAGTGAGAGATTGATGGAAAGAATTGTTTGAGAGTTACAAAAGTTCAATCATCGTTGAGTTTGAAGGTAGTGGACTTTTCAGAAAACAAAAGTGTGTGAATAAAAGTCAACCCTAATAACGTCGAAAGCTCCCTTAAACGGATATGAGCATCCGTCGACGGATGTCAACATCCGTTTAAGGGAGGTTTACGATTGTTATATGTTACCGCCCATAATTAATAATATCACAAGTAACCCATATTACAATTGTATATTTACGTGGGATTTGTTGCACTTGCAGTTCATCCAGAAAGTTGGAATCCCATGTGGTCTGTATCAAGGTTAGAAAGCTCTAGTTATGAAGTTCTAGTTTATTCTCCTTTGAATTTTGAAAGTTTTTATATATTCTTTTTTCTTGCGGAATATATCTCCAAATAACAGTAAATGTTGATTATTATTCACTTTATAGCTTTATACTGATGTTTTCAATTTATGAATGCATCATATTAACATGACTTCTTTTGTTCATGGTATGTTGTAGTTTCCTCATTATAATTGAACTTTAGGTTTCTTCCATTTCCTGTGTGCTCTTTGCTCAGAAGACATTTCTCTTTTTATTGCTTATTCTTTGGGTTTCCTTTGTGGATTGTGGACTAGTGGGTAGGGCTAGAGTTAAACCTGTGACCTTCGACATTGCCATTGACTTATTCTACCACTGACATGAAACTCAATAATCCAACAATATTACTTGTCTTTGTTGTTTATATTTTAGCCAAAAAAGCTAAATAATTTTTCCAAATTTGAAATGCTACTTGTAGATCATAGCTAATAGAGTTCATTAGTAGACTATTATGGTTAACCTGTGCAGTTGATACTTCACCATGTATGCAGAGTGTTCAATCAAGACTTTTCGACATCTGACATACTTCTATTTTTCAGATGGACAACAGTCTAACCACTGGCAGCGTAAACACAACTACAACTGAGAAGCAACGTCTAGCAAAATCTTCCCTTTCTTTCAACTGTAAGAAGTAAGTATTTTGCACCAGCTACTCAGATGGAACTCAAGATGGAAACGAGCAATGTCTTTGTAACTTGTCTTTCACAAAAAGTGAAATAGTGTACACATGATACTTGTTAATTTTGATTTAATAGTTTTGAATTGAAACAATTCAAAGTCAAGTTCAATTCTATTAACCAACATACAAGTTTTGAGTGAGTGAAGTTTGGATTATTGCTGTTGAAAATCAAACATGTCATGTTCCTATAAGAAGTACCAAATATATATTTTCAATTACTATTTATTTTATGACAATAACTCATAGAAAAGTTGCGTTGAAGGTGGTTGTTGCATTGCATTCACAAGTAAACCTACAAACATGCATGTATTTGTATATGATGAAGAAACAGATAGCAAGGAGTACGAGCAAAAAACAGAGGAACGGGAAAACAACTTCTGTGTATTATGTCAATATTATTGTATCATACAAAGAAGAATTTTAAATACAAACAATTGGTTCATATATTAGACAACTGAATACTCTAACAAAGAAAAAAAAAACTAAAAAAACTCACGATAAATAGTTAGTCACAGTTTATACATATAATTGGCATCAATCAGGCATAATAAAAGATATTAATAAACTGAAATAAGAAAGGTGCTGGTTTAGTAGCATCGTGATTTTGTATGGAAAACTATTAGGAAAAACAATAGCAGTGTTAATTGGGACAAACATAAGACAGGAAAAAAAGTTTCAATAAAGTGAGAAAGATCAGGGCACCTTTTCATGGAATGGTCAACATAGAAGGTTTTCAAATACTATATCTATGAAGCGAAGAATGTAATAGAAAATGGGGAGAAAACCACTCAAAGCCAAAATGAATGTCCCATGTCCGTTTGGCCTTGAAACGGATGTGCGACATCCGTCGACGGATATGGATATGCGACACCCGTTCTGACATTATGGGTCATCGTCTTCCTACACACAAAACACAGAAAAGGCACCAGACAACCAAACACCAACAAACCATGCACATTTGCAATAAAATCTAAGATCATGCATATTAAAGTCTAAAAATGGAAGCACCTGGTAGACAAATGTCCCGATTTGCACCACACACCACTAATGTGAACCACCGCGCTGCACCACGAACATCACACCACCGCACCGCACCACGACAGATAGGTAAAGTTTGGATAGTTTAGAAGAAGTGACCCAGAGAAAAGAGTGTGACGAAAATGGGAGAAAAAGAAACGGAAGTCGAAGTTTTAGGAGGGAGTGGGGCTATGAGCAGAGAGAGTGAGAATGTGACGCAAATGGGAGAAAAAGAGGTGGATGTCAAAGTTTTAAGAGGGGATGAGACTGTGAACAGAGAGTACAAGTGAAAAAAGAGTAAAAAGTTAGGGTTGAAGTTTCCTAATTAATATTAAAAGTAAAAAACTAAAAATAATGTAAAAATGTTAAAAAATAAAAAGAAAAAAGTTATTTTTGTAATAAAAAATGTAAAAAGTTGAAGAAGTGAAGGAAGGAAACGAGGAGGTGGAGGGAACAATTCCCTTGTAATTTTTGTCTTCGTCTTATTATCATCTTAATATTTAACTGTTTAAAATTTTAAAATATATTTAATTTATTAAATAATTAAAAAAAATATATAAAAAATTATTTAATTTTTAGTTCATAATGATTATTTTTACTATTTTCTTCATTGACTGATATTCTTATCTCCTAGTTACAAAAATATAAATTTTTAATACTTTACGTTGAGTTTACATATTTTAACCTTTTTTTTTATATTTTAGTTTATTATTTTTATTTTAGATTTTATTTTAATAATATGTTTTATTTAAGTAATATATTATAAAAACAAAAAAAAAACTTTATAAAATAATTTAAATTATAAAAAATTTAAATAATATTTATATATTAATTTAAAATACAATAAATTAAAAAATGAAAAAAACCTTAATCCGATGTGGCACATATTATATAAAAAATATTTAAATAATTAGTTAAATAATAATATATAAATTAAATTAATAATTATTATTTTATTAAATAAAATAAAATAAATTTATATATAATTACGCAATAAATAAATTTATTTTATTTTATTAAATTATTATTAATTGAATTAAATTATAAAATTTTATATTTAATTATAATCAACGGACACATCCGTTGATGTGGCCATGTGTTTTTTTTTTAAATTTAGTTTATTTAAATAATTTTATTTAATTTATAAATTTTTTAACTTTTTATAATATATTACGAAAATCAATTTTATTTTATTTAATTAAATAATTATTATTAATACAATAAATTAATAAACTAAAAACTAAAAAAACGTAAAGTTTAGACTAATCACACCCATTAGTAGATGTGACATATCTGTTAAAGAATTTTCTTTTAACATATGTCGACGTCCTTTAAAGAATAAAAGTGAGGTGTAGAATTTTATAAAATATAAAGATTAGTTTTGACATTTTCAAATAAAATATGGTGATGAAGGGAGCCGAGCCGATAGTATAGGGAGTGACCCCAAAGGTCATATAGAGAAGCCCATGAGGGTTGCAAAAAGTAAAAATGCGCCTCCTCGACTTAGATATAAAGCCCATTCGGCTGTGAACATGCTTTAGGCGTTGGTTAGGTCCTCTCGTATCATGTTTCTTTCCGCACCCCATTAATCTAATTTAGAAAATATGGTTAAATATGTTTTTAGTTTTTATATTTTGGGTGATTTTGATTTTAGTGTCTCTTTCAAACTAAGGTACAATTTAGTTCTTTAATTTTAGAAAACTCTGATTTTAATCATTTTTACCAAATCTTTTTAACTTTATTTGCTATTTCAAACGCAAATAAAGTTAAAAGAAGGATACGAGAGGACCTAAAAAGTTAAAAAATTTGGTAAAAATGACTAAAATCAGGGTTTTTTAAAATTGAAAGATTAAATTGTACTTTAATTTAGAAAATGGACTAAAACCAAAATCACCTAAAATATATGAACTAAAAACATATTTAACCCTAAAAAATATTTAAAATTAGATTGAATTTCAAACATTGGTAGCTGCATGAGTGGATCTGATGTTGATGGGAAGAACAAAGTGGAGCATGAAGATACTGGAATCACGACTTTAAAAACAAGTAGTCACACATGCGTTACATGTTCTGTAATTAATTGCCAAAAATTGTATCTTCAAACAATTCCATAAAAAGTAACAATATCAAGACACATTCTTACGTTTAGTTAACAAAGATTATGAAGACAAAATAATCATAAAAAGATAAACTTTTATATTATTTTAAAAAATAATAATAAAAAATAAATAAAAATAATATCAAATTAATATAAAAAATTTAAATATATCAGATAATAATTAGTCTTTCACATGTTTTTTGAAATGGACAGCACAAATTTATGGGTGCTTGGCTAAAGAAATTTAAAGTGACGCATAAAAAAAATGATGAAGGAAACAAGTTCCACCGACACACGTCAAAATCCATTTTCTTAAGACATCCTCGTCTACCGTCGTCAAACATTCTTAATTCTTATCATCAATTATTCATTCTAAACTATCGGTTGAAAATATTGGTGCAGAGCTTCAAAATTGTTGCAGTGGTGAAATTATAGTGATAAAATCTACCCACATATTTACATTTAAAATTAAGTGGAGGTTTCACCATCTCTATATATATAGGAAATTTATTTTAGATATAATTGATGTAAATTTTTTAATATAACTTTAATATCAAACTATATATTCAGTATAATTTCATAATATTCCAATAATAAATATGATTAGAATAAATTTTGAATTATTTTCATATAATTAAGTAATAAATTCAAGTTTACCTCAATTTTGTAAAATCATATTAAAATAATATTTATATTTATTTATATATTATGTTAATTGATTTAGATTTCTAATTATATTAAATTATCTACATTTCAAACGTGATAGTTTTATATATTTATGGATACTCTAATAATGTATATATAATAGAAGACTATCTTCTTAATATAAAAAAGTAACTTAAAAAATAATATTTGCAATTCAAATGTCAAGGATAAAAAAAACTCTCTTTAATTTTTATAATAATTTATGAAGAATGAAATTTATAAAATTCGAAATCCATGGATAGAATTGAAAAATAGTTTTGAAAAGTAGATAAATTGTAATTTTATTTTAATTTTACATAATGTTAAATTTATTTCGTGAGTCACTTTCTGTTTGTTATACAAGTGGGTCTCACTGAATGAAAGTGAGTTATTTTCAGTTTATGTTATTTTTATGTATTTTTAATTTTGTGTTAGGGTTTTTATTTTTAGGTTTTCTCAAACATAGTATCTATATATAAAGATACTAAAAAATTATGTAAATATTTTGAATTATATTATATGTATTTGTATTATTTAAGAGAGAATTTTTTTTATTTCTTAGATTAGAACTCTGATTAAGACTAAAAATTAACATTTTTGTCTCAAATCTTTCACTTAACTTATAATCGATTAAATTGAAATATCTTCATTATTAGAATGAATATTTCACTATTCACTCATCATTTTGATCACCTAACTCTTTGAAATTTCATGTGCATTCGTGTCTTCATCATTTTGTTCACGTGGCAATTATCATCATTCACCAAACATCCTTGCCATATCTTACTCATAATCATAATACTACGTGTTTTTTTTAATAAGTGATTACAAGTTTATATGATTGCTTTTTAAGAAAGTTTTTCTTTTTCTTATTCAATTTATGCTTCCATTGAAGTTAGAAGTCGAACTCGACCTCTTTAGTCAATCCATACCAAACCATTTAAACATCAAATTCGTCAACTCATTCCACCCAAATAAGCTCAATTGCGTTTTATATTAAGTTAAATCATTGGATTAAATAAATAAAAAATTATAAAATTCAAATTCGATACATTCTATCTAACAAAACATCTATATTATTATATAAAAGAATCATCACCATTCTTGGTATATATATATTTTCCCCTCTTTAATCAGTATATGATTTTTTAAACCAAAATAAATACTTTATTCATTTTATCTTTTAAGTGATTTTTTTTTTTTGAATTTAACTGTTCTTTTTTAAATTAAAGTAATTATTATAATAAAACCTGTTTTTGTTCTAATGGGCTTCTTTCTGTTGGTTTTGTTTTTTCGATTGTAGTTCTCTTAGTTTAATAGGTATATATAATTAATTACACAATTTTAACTTTTTCATATTTTGTTGTGAATTTAAGTATGATTTTTTTTTCTTTAATGTAAGACTTTTCAACTTATATTTAAACACTAATTTTTTATGACGAGTTTTTATCAACTCATACTAAAGTTTTACAGGTCTTGTTTTTTTTTTATACATCAACTATTTTATTTCTATTAAATATAAAACTTTCATCTCTACTAAAACAATTGATTCCTAATATAATATATATATATATATATATATATATATATATATATATATATATATATATATATATATATTTATTTATTTATTTATATCGGAAGTGAATTGTCTTTCAATTACCTTCATTGAAAGACTCACGAGTCTTTAATAATTAATCTTTTGATCATGGGTTTCTTTATGGTAAAAGAAATTCACCATAACATTACAATATTTAAATCACTGATCATTTTATCTTGACTTTTTGAAAAATAAACAGATTAATCTCCTTGCTCTAAAGTAATAGTTTCTACATTTTCACTTTTCACCTGAGTAAAATCACTAAAGTGAAGTAAAGTTTTTCTTTCAAAAATTTTAACTTTACACTATAAATAGGTATAAAAGATAAAAATATAAAAATTATAGTACTCTTAAAATAGATTAGAATATGTGAGCTAACGTGATTCATCAAAATTGAATCTTAGATAAGTGAGGTTAACTCACTAACTTATCTAGTTTTATTTTTTAATTATAATTAGAGTTTAAAATGATTTTAAATTGTATTATATTATTTTTAGTTTGAATTGTGTTTAAAATTAACATGTGGGAAATTGAATTATTCCCTTAATGAGTATTTGGTAAAGAGTGGTTTAGAAGCAGTATAGGAGAAATGCATACACAAATTGTGTATTTGTGAGAGGAGATGTTGGCACAATTTTCATCACTAACTTTTGCTTTATGCATTTGTGTTTCCTGCACTCAAATAAATTTGACTGGTCAACCAACATATCTGACCCACCATATTTTCCATCAATCTTTCATTAATTAACTTGTTTATATTCAACGTTAAAACAAACAAAAAGCTACACCACTACTTACATTTTCACACTACCCAATGGATTTTTTATCCATTTCCTTCCACAATCATATTCAAATCATAATAAAACCATTAAATCATACACTAATATTGTTTTTTCTTTTAACTAAATACTCAATTTAACTTAAAAAATCATCATATCAAATTCTACCATATTTGGTTTTTACGTCATCCATTCTAAGATTTCTGTATAATATATATATATATATATATATATATATATATATATATATATATATATATATATTTACCTGAATTCAAGAACAATACAAAATTAAAATATATTACAGTTTCCTATATTATAGCTTCTTCCTTTTCTTTTTCTGATAGTCAAAACCTAAAATCTCCGATGTTTATTTTAATAATTTTGAGTTTCTGACCATCTGTCACATGCCATGCATATTTATTTCTTATTTTATATAATCAATATCCATTTTCGGGATTTGGATATGATAGCCATAGTTTATTCTCTCAGAGAATATGCAGTTTGGGTGGATTGCATGTTCATATCTTCTTTGTAACCAGGACCAAAAAAGTGTTCATTATATGAATTATTTAAACTAATCAAGCTTAAAAAATTATAAATTTAAAGAACAGAAGTTAACTTTTTGATAAAAAAAACAAGTCCAAGATATGTATGGATTGCTTGTGGAAAAAGGATAGATAGAGAGAGTGTTTTTTCTACCAGCTAAGCGACAAATCAAGCATCATGCATGTGAGGAAAATGTTTAATTATTTGTAGATCAATAAAAAAAGTAACGACACAGTGAATCTAATCATTTCATCATGCATTGCCAAATAAGAAGAATCACAGCACATTCCATAGTTTCCCAAAATCATGAATCTGTTACACAGATTTATGTTGGATATGCATTTACAAAAGACAGGAGAGTCTGAAGTATTTTCAAAGTATACTTCGGTGAGTGTAATCTTTTGTTCCTACAAATTTTCAGTGAGTTCAAATTAACATTCTCTCGTTACTTACCTAGTACCTTTTAAGGAATGAATGCAGTGAACATAAGCCTAACTTTTCATAAAACCGATATGTAAGGAAACATATCAGGAAACAACAAATATCACTATAAGCTCTAATCATAACTCTGATATCATATTAAGAAGTAAACTTAAGTCTAACTCAACTCTACAAAACTGACTTTTAAAATGATATTTGTACCCATTTATATATTATAAATTGGTCTTATCTTTAATCGATGTGCGACTTCCAACATGTGCCATTATTATACACACGTCAAGATATTGTTTTTGCCATCATATATCAACATTCAACGATGGATATCATTTACAAATCAGTGTACAAATATTTGAACCAGTGCAGGGACAGCATGGATCATAGATAGAATAAAAAACTCTTAGATATGTTAATGTATGACGTGGTCGTCTTTATAAAAAGAAATACATTGGTTTTGGTGTGAACTGACTACAATGGAAATTATGTCTCTTGAGTGGCAATGGAGACAAAGGAAGTGAGTTCCATTGAATAGGTGTGTGAGTTAAGACACGTCAGTTAGAATTCATGATGATCAGATTGAGGGTATAGGAAAGGGACCACCAGCACCCAAATTGAAGGACCAAAAGACCCAAACAAACTGAGAAAAGCAAAGGTGATTGATGAAATGAGAGTGAGTGATGATGAGTAACTGGTGAAGTAGCATAGGTATTATGAGTGCACAACGTGTTCCGTGTAACAAATTAAAACGATAAAAAGAAGCAACAAAATAGTATATTAGTGTGTGAACAAGTGAATGATTTGAGTGTGATGAATACACACAAAAAATTGAAGATCCTCTTTCACAGTCATCAGTGTCTGCAACATCATTACCTGTCTACATCAACCAGACATTCAACAAACAATGTCAAGAATAATTATTGTCTAATTGCTTGCTGTGTGGCCCCCCCCACCTCGTCACACCCAGCAAAAACATCTACGTCTCGCCTCTTTCTTGGACCAAAACCTCTGATTTTCTTTTAGTCTGATTATGATACTTTTGTTTATTCACCAAATACACAGCCGTGGTGTTAGTTAGAACTTAAAAAACATGGGAATCCATATTTCACGAGGTTTAGGATTGAGGGCTGAGAAAATCGGCTCTGCATGCAAAAATTATTGAATGATTTGGACCACTTAATACTCATGTTAATTTGTATGTAGGTGGTGGTGGATGCATGGTGGGGCCATTAATGGTTGGGTCCACTGATCCACTATAGGGACAAGACAAAGACTGAGGTTAGAGATGGTATGAAACCGTTGCACAACAGATTTTAGTACAATTACTCGAATTTCGAATACTTACCTTCTCAGAGTGCAAGCTAACCTCATTCATCGACCACATTGTACGACAAAAAGAATCATTATTCTGTTCCTCTCTCTATATATTGGGATTGTTTGCTTTATATATAGAGACAAGTCCTTCTGTTTCCATTATCATCCCTCACTTTGCATGAGAACTTCTCTATCTATCTGTCCATCGATCTCGATTTTCTATATTTGCTCTCTCACTGTTCTCCTTCTCTTTTTGTCCCAGCACGCCTTAGACAAGCAGATAGAAACCACCCACATAACAAAATCACTCCTTTTCAGGCTCCAACCAAGGACCGCTTAGTCTGATTCTGATTCTGTAGATGGATCCTTCTAGTGAACAACCCCAGGTAGGAATTTGGATGCATCTTGCAAACATGTTGATGTTGGCTTTTTTAAGTTGTTCCTCAGAAGAAATCTACAAGTATAAGCAAGGATATCCATCTTAAACCCTGAGCAACTAGCAATTGATTTTCATTCTTACCCCTTTTTAACTATATATGCAGTACAATACTTTTTTTATCAAGCTCTTTTATGTGTATATTTGACTGAAGATTTGTTATTTTTATCTTTTATGGTCTTATACTGGATGTATGTATTCCAATTGAACTCTTTTTCTTTTTTTTTTTTTTTTCTGATTATATATGTCTATGTGATGCAGCAACCATTTCATGAGGCACTCATACTGATAGGAATTTATGTATTATGTTGCAGCAAATGTCTAGCCAGACAGTGGAGAAGAAACCAAGGCCTAATCCAGAAGAAGCTCTGAAATGCCCAAGATGCGATTCCACCAGCACAAAATTTTGCTACTACAACAACTATAGTCTTTCTCAGCCAAGATATTTCTGCAAGTCTTGCAGGAGATATTGGACCAAAGGAGGAACACTGAGGAATGTTCCAGTGGGAGGAGGATGCCGAAAGAAGCGATCATCATCATCATCATCATCGTTAAAGAGGGATCATCATGATCAGAGTTTCAAACCCAATCTTAACCCACTGACTACATTCCCTCAGCTGTGTTATGGCTCCAATGACTTCACTCTAGCATTAGCAAGACTTCAAAAACAATCATGTGGGCAATTGGGTTACAATGACAGCGAAATTTCTGCTCCGGGGAACCCCACAGGCTCGTTTTGTGACATTCTGAGCAATTCAGGCATGAATCCCTACTCAGACCACCCTTCATTTTTGGAAGCAATTCGAAGTGGGTTCCTTGAAACGCAAAGCCATCTTCAGAATTTGTATTACATGTACGGAAACGGGGACATTGGGGAGGTAGATAATGGCAATTCTGGTGGAGTTGGGATCAGTGAAGAGATGATGCTCCCTTATAATCAAGCGATGAGCAATGCAGCCAGTCAATCAGTGAGTGCATTACTGAAGCAAGAACAGTGTGGTGGCAGTGAGCAAAGTGAAAGGAAGCTGTTGGGGGGTTCGCCATGGCAGCTTAATGCAGACACAAACATCGGTGAAATTGATTCAGGAAGAGCAATTGAAAGTTGGAACAATTTCACATCTTCTTGGCATGGACTTCTCCAGAGTCCCCTAATGTAGAACCCCATCTGCAAGAAAAATCACAAGCCACTTTCCTGACTAAAGTATCAGTCTTTATCAAACTGTCAATCCTCTTTAGTATTGGGTTAACAGGGATATCATTCACTTGGATCCTTTCTTTTCTTGTGTTTTTTTTTTCTGTGCTGTTATCTTCTTATTGATGAATATGGATAAAATTTTAGAAGTAAGCCAAGGAAGTATTCAAATTCAAGCTCCAAAAACAAAACTTGAGAATCAAATCCTTCTCTGGTAGCCTTAGGCAAGAAAATTTTCGGAAAGAAACCTGTTTGGCTATAAATGCATTGGGCAGACCAAATCCAACGTAGGATTTGGGCGTGAGAAAGCAGCCAGACATAAGTCTGACAATTATGAATGTCAGAATGTGAGTCGGTAACAATTATCAAACAAGTACTACAATACAAACACAAAAGGGTTCTCTCGCATTTGTGAAGAAGAACTTTATAACCAGTAAAATATGAAATAGAAATACCCTGTTTTTGTTTTAAGAAAACGAGTCTCGAAGCACAAAAGACAACCATGTTAGCTAAACATGATGATATGTTAATGTGTAATTATTATTATCAACAAGTACTTTTAATGTTGTGGTAATTCTTTTACAATTGCTAATTTATGTATTATTAATATTTACTATTTATTTTCAGGAATTCATTTGTTTCATCCAGAATTTGAGTCAACCTACCGGTAACATATTTAATCCTATGGGTAATGCATTATAACACACTTACATTGCATATGTTTGACATAGATTTTGTAATGAAAAAATGAACAATAATGTGTCTATGTTAAAAGTATATTTTTTCTTTTTACAATCATAACATTTTAACAACTTCTTTTAATAGTTTTTTAACAACAAATTATTGTTATTATTTTCTTTTATTTGTATATTTAAAACCGACTAATCATAATATTATAAAAAAAATTCAAAAAAATTGTTAAAAATACATTTTTCTTTTTTATTGAAGGTGTTTCAACGTACAGAGTCTCATCTTATTTAGTTTCAGGAAAATGCTTTCGAAGTGACGAGAAAAGTGTGGACTTTAAATTGGACTTCGGCCCCTTTACATAAACTTGCGTGCTGCACTCCATAAATTTCTTCCATATGAATAAAATTTCATTTTTGTCCTCTCTTAAAAGTATAATAGTACAATCTGAAAGTCATTTTTTAAAGTTAAAATATTTTCAGACTCTATAATTTGAAATAGAACAAAAGCGAAATTGTGTAATTTAGAAATAATTTTTTTCCTTTAAAAAAGATTTATGGATTATATAATTGGGATTCCATATGACTTCTAAATTGAATTATGTAATTTTATAAACTATTCTTCTTTATCTTTTTTCAAAATTTGAAAGTTATTTTTTATTTTTAGGTTACTTAGGCAAAAAAGGACAGGAACATAAGTTTCTTTGTGTTCGGAGGAAATTTATTGATTGTTCCATAATGCCCTACATATGTTTCATAAAATTTGTTATAAACTGCTAATCCTGAAAAGGTCCTTCCAAAAAGGTATTTTGTATATTTTAAAAAGTTCGTTCCAAAATAATGTTCTATGTTTCACAATGCATTTCATCCGTTCTCAAAAGCTTGTTGTAAAAATCTTATTTCAAAAATTCTGTTCCAGATATTCTATACCAGAAATGTTATGGAAGATTAAAAAGGATAATGATACTTAGACAATATTTTTTTGACAATATTTGAACATCATTTACGTATTATTATATGATTGGTCTATAGTGGTGTTTATGATTATTATTATTGATTGTGGAGTAATTTTGGACCAATCACATAATGACACGTAGACGATGTTCAAATGTTGTAAAAAAAATGTTGTCTAAATATCATTATCCAATAAAAAAATAGGTAAATTGAATTTCACTTTTTCAAAGGGTAAAATAGCCATTGGAAAAATAATGGGGTGGGTGCAGTTAAAAGTTATGGAGGGGGAGAGAGAAAAAGCCCATAACAAAAGCTCAAAGACCCTCATTTTGAATCCTGGGTCTATGAAACATTGAGAATATCTTAATCTATACCTATGCATCCTTGCTTGATTACCTCTTAAAATTATATAAAAGAAGAGAATGCTTTTAGGTTCATCTACTTAGGTTATGCTTGAATAAAAATCGGAAAATATTTTTGTGAATTTTAGTATACATTTTTTAATTCCAACATACATAATTAAAAAAAAAAAATTGTCTTGAAGAGTACAAATATTGAGAATTTCCATGAAATGGAGAAGAAACAAACATTGAGACAGATTATCAAATCAATGCTTCCTGATTCTACCAAGTCACAAAGAAAATATAATTTCATGGATTTTCTAGATAGTGAAATGGTAGATCATATAAAAGGGCTTAACTAAATAAATAGAATACAAGGCAGAAGTAGTAGACCATGTTCACCAAACAAGGAGAAAGGTTGTGGTCAGACAAAATTGCATAACATAAACATTGCAGTAACATAAGATTACATTGCACTACAACATTAGAAAGTGGTATAAACCAAACAGTGACTATTTTTGAGGTTTCCTCCACAAGATCCCAATCTTCTTCAGCATGTTGCCATTTCTCTTGGTCTGAAAATCATCATCAAGTTCTTCACAGAAAGGTGAGTACTTATTCATCATAGAGTTATAGTTGTTGTCTAAAGACATTGATCTCTCAGTCAACTTCCCATTGTTCCCTGCTGAGAGCATAGCAGCAGCTGCTTCTGCAGCCTTCCTCCATTGATCAGACTGCACCTTCAATCTTCTCAGTTCAGCTTCTACTATTGAATTTGCTGCCTGAGACGCTTCCAGCTGCTCAGCCACCCTCTCCGCCTTTCGATTGCTCCTTTCTACATCTTCCATCAAAATACCAAGTTTCATAACAGCCTCACGTTCGGCAGCCTTAGCAACCTCAAGTTCTGCAGCAACTTCCTCCCCCACTTTACTACCGTGTCCAAACCTCTTACTGAGCTCCAACTTCAGCATTTCATTCTCTTCTGATATGTTTTGCAATGTTGTTTCCTTGTCCATTAGATCACCCTTTAACTCAGCCACACATTCATCTAGTTTTCGAAGCTCCTTTTTAAGTTCAAGCTCTCTTTGGGATGAATTTCTCTTTTGAAGCTGCAAATTCAACTTCTCATTCTCCTCCACAATGCCCTGCAACTCAGTTTCCTTATCCAATAGATTAGCCTTCAAATGTTCAATATCAGCATTCTTTCTTTTCAATTCTACCTCTAGCTCGGATTCCCTCTGGCTTGATTCTGATTTTATCTGCTCAATCAACTCATAGGCTTTCCTGAGCTTCACTGAACACTGAATATGTTCTTCCAGGTGCTTAGTCTCATCATCAGTCTCTATGGCAGACCTCAAAGAATAAATTTCTTCTTCAGTGTGATTAAGATCCTCACCCTTTTGTGATATCTCAGCTTTCAGCTCCATGTTCCCATCATCTGCAACATTTAAAGAATGGTTGCCTTTGTTACTAATGAGGCCAAACTCAAGTTTACTGACTAGTGTCTCAAGTGTGTCCACACGTGTTCTAGATTGGTCTAATTCTGAAGCAGCAGAGTTGTAGCCATGCACAGCTTTTGCAGCATCAGCTCTTAGGAACTCAACAGTTCTTTTTGCAGCTTCAAGTTGTCGCAAAGTCTCGTTGACCAAAGCTTGTGCCTGACCTGACTCTTTAGAATCCCTGAGTTGATTTTTCATGTTCTCCACAAGGGAAAGTGATTCTGCCAAGTTATCCTTCAAGTTCAGTAATTCCACGTCCGATGATTCTGCAATTTGGGTGTGTGCATTCTCACAATTAGCTACCAATTCAAGTTGAACCTTGAGCTGCTGAATTTCATCGATAGCAGAGGTCAGTGCCGAAGTGTTGTCTGAGAGCTTCTGTTGGGCAGCCTTGAGTTCCGATTGCCACGCCTTATCATGCTCTTCTATAGTTTTCTGGAGCTCAATAACACGAGCCTGTTCAGTAGCAGAGAACTTCAGAAGTTGCTGTTGAGATTCTTCAAGCTCCACAGATACGGCAAATAGTTGTTTCTTGGACTCTTCTGCATCTTGCTGAGCTTGCTTCTTGGATGAGTCAGACAAACTGAGCTGGTTCCTCACAACCTTCAAATCCTCTTTGAGTTGAGAAATCTGAGATTCTAATTCAGATATTCTGCTTGGACGCTTCCTCTAAAACATCAATAGATTATATTTATGAGGAATTGTATAAAACAACAAGGATTAGAAAAACCTACGCCAACAAAATAACCAAACAAAAGAGACCCAGAAGCAACCTAATCTTTCACAAGGCTTGAATATACAATGCCACCAAATATAGTATATAGAACCAATGACAAGTTATTGCATGGCAGTGAAGTAGCTTATTCTACCAACTCAATTTATTTGAATGCATCAGATGCTAGAGAACAGAATCCTTCAAAAAGACGACTTTAATATCTTATCTAACAGATAACGTGCATTTGTACAGGAATTGAGTGCCCACATCATTTAGACGCCCCATTATTACGTTCTCATTAGCTATACCAGTACATTGTCCAAGAATATCAATAAAAATTAGTAGAATTAAACCCTTCAACTAATTAGACAGCAGTTAATACCGCCTTTCCAAAAAGCAAGGCTTGAAAAATATAAACATAATCATAACAACATCCGACAATTTAGGCAAAAAAACAAAAGCGCTTTAAGTAAGCATAAAGCTAAATTTTTAATTAAAGATAAAGAAAGAAACTAAAAACAGATTTTCCGTGCCTTCTACCTTCTCACAAAAGCACTTTCTAATAAAAAAGAACATTGATTTTGTTACACAAACAAAAGAAGTGTCACCTACCTCTGGAGCTGGACTTCTGGGTGATCTGCGCTCAGTGACTTTAGGACTTCTATGATCCTTTGAAGTTTTGTGAGCTTGGTTTGATGAAGATGCAGTATCTAGCGTGGCAGGCCTGAGTTGGCGTCCACCACCACGAGGGGACACTTTCTGAGGCACTTCAGAGGAGCTACTTCTGAAATCATAAAATCTAAGCGTTATGAATTATCATGTTAGCCAAAAAGTTGCATTGGTATGTGGAAACGCGCATCTCTGAACTCTAGCAATAAAGACCAGCAATAAACACTTTGCCATATAAATCAAAACCAATTTCTTTAAATCAAAGGAAAATCTGAACTTGGTAGTTGCTAACACGTTACAGAGTTCCTTTATGTGGTTTGAACATAGAGTACGGTGGATGCTACTAAACCCAAACCATTAGACAGATTTAAACAGACAAGTAGCTAAGTTAAATACATTTACTTTTGCTGTAATGAGTAATTGAGTAATAAATACGTGAGTAGTACTGCTTAAAGTTATGATCAAGTCTTGTCAGAAGTAACGTAAATGTCATTAACCGTATAATTAATTAATTAATTCAACTTCAAAATTAAAACTTTCTCCAAGCATTGACATCCGTATTATGATTATTGATTTACATGGTAAAAATATTTCAAATTTGAACTTTAAAACATTTACATATCTATCGTCAAACATTTACCATCGTACAATCAATGATAATTAGCGACTGGACTGTCTGATGCTTTTTCCTCCATCCAAGAAAATACGATAAAGTTGATACATAAAACATTATAGCCATTTGAAATAGAGACTGTTGCAGCGAAATCAATTCCATTTAGAAAAACTAAAACTTTTGTGCGCACAATATTAATGATTATAATTATAATTGTAACTGGGAATAAAAGCCCCGGGTCCAATCTTCAATTCCGCAGTTAACGCCGCCTATGTAAAACGCACTTGATCAACAAATCATCAGTCTTTTGAAAAAAATGACAATTAAACTGTCAGCGACAAAAGCCCAACAAACATATGTAACGTCAGAAACATGTGCTTTATGTTAAGGAATAAAATTAAACAAAAAAAAGACAAGCATCAAAATTTAAGATTCTTACTACCGAGATTGCAGAATATTTCAACACCATAGCCAATAGCTCGATATGCAAATGACACGAACTATGCGAGGAAATTTGTAAAAGTGGGGAGAGTTAAAAGTTGAATCGAAGAGGAGAAATTGTGAATAGATCAAAAACATTTGCTTGAGGTGGTGCTAGGTTAGTAACCATGTGTGAACTTTTAACTATACCCGTCAATTGGAACAGAGTTATATACAGTTTATGCATTAAAGCTTTACATCCATGAGCACATTATGTTCCAAATATAGTAGTTGACATTTGAATTTGAAAGTATGAGAATTGAGAAATGAGAACATAATTTAAGGTGCACAAACCCGTTGATTTAGCCTTATCATAGCATTTAAACATTCCAATATAATTTTGAACTAAGAATAGAAAATTGAAGCTTACCTTGTCTTTGGGGTCTGCTGCATGGCTTAACTGCCTTGTGTTCCAGGAAAGTAAAAGGGGTTAATAATTAGGACCTTGCTACTTGAATGCTCCCTGACCCACAAGGACTATAACAGTTCAGAGAAATATCATTAACTGAGGGAATCCAATGTGAAGGTCAATGAAGTTGGGGAAAAATAAATAGGTTCATGCAGGATGAATGCACTCCTAATCATCATCACATATCAAACCATAAATGCACAACAATTGCATCCACCAAATTTCACTTTATTTCATTTCCAAAAGTTACTCCTTTACTACTCCCTTTTAGACGTACCTGAAGAAAGTATATCTAAAATTGAAGACATCACTTAAAAAAAATACTATCAGGGCAGAGATTCTGGGCAGCATTGTAAAAAGATGAAATGAAAATTACAAGAGTTTTGGCACTTGAAATAATTGTATGGATGAAGTCCTTAAAAAACTGCTACTGGCATATTAGGGTGAAATGTGTAGAATTCACTTTGCATTGTTGGATAAACATGTTATGCATCCATTTAGTTACAGAAAAATAACCCACAAAACCAGTCTTACCTGTGTAATTTGATATCGTAATCACGCTCTAAAAGACAAAAGTATCTTTTTATTAGCTGATGATATGAATGAATAGAACTTTGTGTCAAAAAATCCCAGAGAATATTTAAGAGGCACGTTCTACTGATAGGACAACCCATTAAAGACACGTCCAAATCTTCATCTGGTAAATGACTAAGATACCCACTTTACCCATTTATGTGAGTAATCACAATCATGTGCTGTGGGCTTTTTTGTAATTGCAATAAAAAAAATATTATTAACTTCCATTTAGCCGTGAAAGAAGGGCATTCACAGTGGCCATCCAATGACTTACACATTGACATTTCCCCATAATATTTTCAATGAGGAAGGAAATAGACATGAACATAATCGTAAATACAAAAGATAGACATGATGATAATATAGATGAGGGTTTCTCATAACAATTTGATATGTGTGCTTGGTGGACAACGAGCTTTGAACACGGAGACACCAAAGTAGGAAAAGGGGAAAAATCACTTCATGAAAAGGACTTTCGTTTATTTAGAACAAAGGAATCAAATCTTGATAATAAACGAGAAAGAATTGGCAACAAAAATAGGTAATGGAAGATTCATCTTTTGAAATTAAAAATGGAAGTGAAGGAAGTTCTATTTATTAAGCATACCGAAAAAGAAGAAACGAGCACTGAATTAACTAACAAAGAAAGAAGCACAAAAAATAACATGGTGGAACCAATCCAACTCTTTTAACACTACAATCTCACATTTCAAAATGAAAAGAAACAAGATTTCACTATCTATTGTACTGTTCAAAACACAATATGTACTCAAATTCGAAAATTATGTGCTAAATCATAAAGCAACGAAACCTTGAAACTCCTAAACTTTGAAACAGAGAACCGCGTCAATGCCACTTTTAATATTAGCGTAACTTTCAAATTAAATAAATTGTGTAGCAGTCTAAAGTGAAAAAAAGGGGTCAAAAAAGAAACGCATAAACATCATCAACTACTTTTTATTTTTTCCAGAAATTAAAGAAAAATATTTCACATTCCTAATAAGAACAGGGAGTAGGAGATGATGAACAACTTAGAACCTGAGTTATAAGGAACGTAATAAATCACACTGATGAAGGATGAGATCTTGTTTTCTGGGGTGAGTTACAGTGGCCATTAACCTGAACAAGAAGCAATTAGCAAGATAATGATTATGCAGTTATATGAATATAACTATAATAATAAACACTCTCAGAACTTTCATGGGTTTTCCTGAATAGAAAAAGGACAATGCAGAAGAAGAAACCGACATAACAAGTTGGGTGACAGATTCATACCGCGAGTGAGAACCTGTGAACATATTAACTGAACGAATGAATTTCTGTTGAGTGAGCGAATGAATCTGGCACTGGTTTTTTTGTGTTTGTTGTTAGCAACAAGAAGGAGCAGTGTTAAGGTGAAGAAGAGAAACGTGAATGGGTGTGAGAGGGGGAAAGAATAGTCTTTAGACTATAACACAACGTAACACATATATATTTGTCCTTTCACAAGGTTAATTGCTTTCAACAGTACTTTCTCATTTTCTCTACAAATTTCTTTTATTGTACTAAGTTTCTTGACTATAAATTAAGGAATTCGATCTCTCTCCTTATAAGTATATTGGACTGTTAAAATATTTTTGTAAATAATTTGATAATAAATATAATATTATTTTCTAAAATACTTAATATTTTTTACATTCATGTGATATCATCTTTTTATACTTTTTATTCTCTTCATTCTTAAAAAAAATAAAATTTTACATTTTTATAACTATTTTACTTTTATATTTTGTGTCAAAATAAATGTAAAAGTATGTCATAATATCATCGTTTCTTTCGTTATGAATCATGATATGTTAACAATTTTTTCACAATAAATTATATATCACTATTTTATTAATTTGTATATTTAAAATGGACTAATCACGAACTAACTACTACGTAAACCATTATAAAAAAATTGTTAAAAAGTTATTATTGTTTTTACAAGCCTATACAAACATATTGGTGCGGGTGTCTTTAATATAGTATTAAAAATGACTATATTGTAATATATATATATATATATATATATATATATATATATATATAATTTTAATTTTATAAATGGATTGATTAAATCACGTTTATTATTTCTTGCTCACAATCAAAGGAAAATATTCTTATATTTTTATCATTCTATCAGATCGTTATTATTGGTATTATTATCATCGTTTTTATTATCATTGTATTATAAAAAAATATTATAGAATGACATATCTTTATATTTATTTAACATATAAGTAAAGTAGTTAAAAAAATTAATTTTTGTATTTAAAAAAATAGAATAAAATATATGAAAAATTAGTATCAAATAAATATAAATATTTTATGTGTGTTAAAGTATTATTTTTTTAAAAAAACACTTGTTCTAAATTCACTTTTCAAAATACATTTTGTGTTTTTGAGGTATAGGAGTATGTAAAAAAACTCGTTCTCAAATATATAAGATGTGTTTTAAAAAGTTTATTCCGAAATTTTTATTCCAAAACATTTATTTCATAATGCATTTAATATATTTTAGAAATTTTATTCCAGAAATTTTCTTTCGAAAATTATGTTTCAGAAATTCTGAAAAAACTTGTTCTTGGAGGAAAAAGTGGTTATTTAGAAAATCAGACACACAAAAATTGTGGGGGTGAAAAAAGTAAAATTCTTAAAATAACTCACAAAATTGTACAAGGATACTAACTATATTGTGGCATTTTCAAACAAGTTATTATTTATGGGATATTTTGTAATTTCAATAATTCTTTTGTCAAATCCCTTTTCATATTTGTTTTTTTGAATCTTCTAATCTTTCAATAATTCTTTTGTAAATGATAAAAAAAAAAGAGAGTAAAACAATGTCGTCACTGAAAATGGAAGTTGAGTTTATTCAAACACAAACGGTTGACACTATAACGAGTCAAAGTTTCATTATTGGTAATTTATAAATTAAATAAGCTGCTTGTTGTTATTTAACAAGTCAAATAAAATTCTGTCAACTATTAGTTGTTACGAGGTTTTTGTCAATTGACTTCGTAAAAAGAATGTTCCAACCAAAATATATAACTGTACAATTTAATTTTTTATATTTTATTTATGTTAATAGAGTCTCTCAAATATCTCAATTTTATTATTTATATCCTTTATAATTAAAATTTTATACTTTTCATATTTAAAAAACTTAACTAATATAGTTAAAACTTGAGAAATTAAAATTACACATTTACGCGTCTAAAACAATAAAAAAACGAAATTAAACCTTAAATATATGTTTTATTGAATTTTGTGGAGATATTTTGGAGGAAAAGGTCTACTTCATACTAAAATATAAGTTTATGCAAAATCATTTTATATTTTCAATTGAACACGAACTATCGTGTGGAAAATATATATTTATTGTCTCTTAATCATACTATTATATCAATAATCTATAATTAAATAATAATATAAAACTGTTCTACAAATATCAGTATTTTATAATAATACACATTCTCTTACTGTTGTAATTAATAATTGCAATCAATTACTATTCATTTTTTTATTTGTTAGTCATACTGTCGAATTATAAATACTACAAAATGATCACTTTCATTTGAATTTGTCCATCGTTTACAAGTATATACCTACTGGAAGGAGCTTTTATTTATTTTTTTCTATAGTAAATACACAATATATATATATATATATATATATATATATATATATATATATATATATATATATATATATATGTGTGGAGTTTGTTAACACGCGGACACCTGTTTTTCAGTTGGTACGTTTTAACAATGTGTACCGAATTATAGTAGACAAAAATACCTTCAATTATCATGGATTCTAAGTTTTAAGGTGAAGGATATTTAAATAATTTTCATTTTCAAAACTAAAAAAAAAAAAAAAAGAAACCCTTCTCAACCCTTTCTCTTTCATCTCTCACTCCAACATTTTCTTTGTCATCTCTCTCACTTCAATATTTTCTCTATCATGAAACCCTTTGTCATCAGAGACATTTTCTCTCTCATCTCAACATTTTCTCTGTCATCACTCCAACATTTTTTCTCTTATCTCAACCCAATGGAAGATGGTGATGGTAATTTGAATCATAGATATTTTTTAAAAATTGGAAAAGTTTACTCTTTTATAATCATTTTATATTTATTAATGTGTGTAAAATGAATATAAACTTTGTCACTTTATGTTACTCTTTCCAAATCTCAAAGNTAAAAAATGATTTTACTGTTTTTTATCTTGCACAGTGGTTAAAGTTTATTCTAAACGTCTGCAAAAGTTGATTGAGTGATAAAAAGGGGACATAAAGAAATTAAAGAAATAAGTATAGAAGAGCTCCCTAGGATCCCTAGGAGTACAATTCTTTCAATTCTAGGTTGTAATCTTACATCATGTATCGCATACCAATAGAGAAAGGAAAAAGAAACCCTTTGTGTAAATGGAAAAGTACAATAGAGGGAAATATTTTGTTCTTTAAAAATATAATGAAATGTGGTGTAGATGTGTAAATAATGTATGAAAATTTAATTGATTTATGAAGGTTTTATTTACATCATTTAATTTAAAAATGAAATTTAATAATAAGAAGAAGGGAAAATGTATAACACATCCTCCAAATGAACGAACAGAGTAAGAGCAACAAATTACGATGTCACGGGTTGTTGTGTGTGGCTGAGGGAGAGTATGGAGACGAGAGAGAAACAAATTGGATAAGTGAGGAAGGCGGATTAGGGCGGATTAGGGTTAGGCAAGGGTTTCTGACAACAATAGAGATGACAGAGAAAATGTTGGAGTGAGAGAGATGAAAGAGAAAGTGTTAAGAGGAATGAGGGAGGTGAGTAAGGGTTTGAGGTTTTTTTTTTTTTTAGTTTTTTGAGAATGAAAATTATTTAAATATCCTTGACCTTAAAACTTAGAATCCATAATTAATAAGGGTATTTTTGTTTACTATAATCCGATACACATTGTTAAAACGTACGCGTATTAACAAACCCCATATATATATATATATATATATATTTGTTTATTTATAGATAGATGGATATATTAGGAAGGAAAAAGTGAAAGATAAATAAATGTACAAGGATTTCAATATTCTGTTTGCCACTCTAAATGGTATTTAACGAGCAACGAATAAAAGAGTGAATATATTTTTTCCTGTTATGAATTTAAGATTTAAAATAGCATATGTTTCATTAAATAAATATTTCACTAGATGTATATCGAGTCAATGTATATAATATCGTGAAAAAAAAATTAAGAAGCCGTTTACCATTATAATTACAGGTCAAGGAGTAATTAAGAAATGTTTGTGGTTGTTAATAACTATACATGAGAACATGAAACATATATAAGTGGAAGAGACGCATAAAAAAAGTGAAGAAAATTAGAGAAGAAAAAAAAAAGGTGAAATATGAGAAGAAGCAACAACTTGATAGGTTTACTAAACTTCATTACTCTGGTGTTGTCAGTTCCAGTTCTGGGAGGTGGGATATGGCTGGCCACCAGATCCAACGGCACAGAATGCCTGAAGTTTCTTCTGTTGCCGTTGATCATCATAGCAGTGAGCATCATGGTGACTTCCTTGGCCGGTTTAACCGGTGCCTGTTACCGAAACCTGTTGCTGATGAGGCTCTACCTGGTGGCCATGATCCTCATAATGCTGGTGTTCCTCGGATTCATCATCTTTGCATATGCTGTAACGGATAAGGGTTCGGGGAGGGAGACAGAGAAGCGCGCTTACTTGGAGTATTACCTGGAGGATTACGAGGGTTGGTTGAAGGAACGCGTGGAAAGTGACGAATACTGGACAAAAGTTAGCTCTTGTGTTAAGGAATCTAAGCTTTGTCGGAAACTTGGGAGAACCATTAATGGAGTGCCTGAATCTGCTGAAACCTTCTACTTAAGAAATCTTTCTCCTATTCAGGTTTCTTCTTCTTCATTTTCGAACATATTAACGTAGTTTATTTATTTTTTATTATTTTTGTTTATAAAGCTATAATTCAAATTAAGTAGACGTGTGAAAATGGTTCACGAAATAATTACTCAAGGAATTAATTCAACTCGATTAACTTGATTAACTAAATTTGAATTCAATCATCTTATTATTGATTTATTTAATTATAAATTTTTTTCGATAAAATAAAGTATAATTTTTTTCTAATTGAAATTTATATAAAATTTAATTAAAACGAGGTTAAAGTACAATTTTAATCTAAACTCCTAAAAATATAATATAATACAAATACATTTAAAGAAGTGAGAGTATTTAAGATATTTATTTTTTGGGTTAAATATGTTTTTAGTTTCTATAGTTTTGGGTGATTTTGATTTAGTCTCTCTTTCAAACTAAGGTTCAATTTAGTTCTTCAACTTTATAAAACTCTGGTTTCAGTCCTTTTTACCAAATTTTTTTAATTTTATTTGCTGTTTCAAACATGTTTCATTATAACATTTGGATTGTTTACACTGTTTAACACATTTTTGGTGTTTGAAAGAGCAAGTTAAAAAAAATTTAGTGTTTGAAAGAGCAACTTAAATCCTTAATAGATCAAGTTGATTTTTAACTTATTTTGAAAACTCTAAATAAAAAGGGTATTTGAGTCTATTTCAATCTCTTAAAGTTTTTTTTTTCTATTTACAAAATATATATTTTGTGAACAATAAAAAAATAATTTGCCTTCATTTCTAGGTATGCTATTTTAATGAATGTAAATATAAAAAATTAAAATGGTTAAATAAAAAACTATCTCAATTTGGACAACATGATTAAAGATTAAGTCATATTGGGCGTCACTTCGGAAGATTAATTAAATTGTGTCATTTACCGATATTTTTAAATACCGCATAAAAACACCTTAAATAAAGATTATTTTTTCGTATATACTTTGAACCAGTCTATATTATCATTAACCACCTTCTACAACATGTTAAATTAAAATTCCAATTCATTTGACGTTTGAACTTGATCAGACTCTTAGATTCAGCGGATTTAAGAAATATGAAATTTAGAAGATTTTTTTTTTCTATTTTCTTTAGTCAATGCTATTTATTAGTTAAAATTAGTTTTTTACTTTAATATTTCAGAATATTAAAATGTAGATTAAATTTTAATTGTTAAACAATACCTAAAAATTATTAATTTTTCTCCATTTAAGTAATGGAATAAAAAAACATTTAAAATTTTGAAGCATGTAACATTTGATCTCAACTGGAAAATGAAGCCTGTGTCTTGTTTGAGTTGGGCTCTTGGGCCGTGGGCCACCTTCGAATTTCTAAAATTGCTTTTATAACTGTCTTTTCTAAAAGACAACACTTTTTTCTTAAGAATATAATAATCGAATATGTGTATTTTCGATTGTTAGAGTCAATTAGTTTTTGCTCTCAGAAATTTGTTAAAAATCATTTTAAAATAAATAGTTTTGTCTGGATAGAAATACTCTTACATAGTAAATCATAAAAAGGACACGTACAAGTTGGAAGAGAGGAAAACAATATTATTTTGAACGAGGAAAAAGAAAAATATATTTGACATATAAACTTTTTACATTTATTTAACATTTATTTTTTATTTTCTTTTTTTTAAAAAAATACAAAATTTTATATTTTATAATTATTTTATTGTTATATTTTATATTAAACGAAGGTAAAAGTATGTGACAATTGTAGTAAAAAATGCTTACAAAACTCAAATCGCAATTTTCTGAGGTGTGTAGATCACTGTCCGATTTATCCACGGTGTATTGTACAAGTTTTTCAGAATACAACAAGAATTTCTCGAAAGTATTGAAAGATCACAAAACTAGCAAGAAATTCTAATAGAGTTTATATCCGAGAATAATTTTTGAAAAGGAAAAGAAAGAAAAAGGAATGATTTTAGATGTGTTTTAGAATAAAGTAAGAATTTTCTATTTATAGAGTTAAAAAAAGATAAAATTAATAAAAAATATTAAATAATAAATAATTTGACTCTTGCCGCACTTAAAATTTTGACTGTTAATAAAAATATTAACTATGCAAAATATTCTTTTGCAACAACGTATCATTATTACAATAATAATCTCGTTAAAAAAAACTAAGAAAATCTTAAATATTATTTTAGTATACGATTTAATGCTGACAAAAGTGAGTTTATGATGGCTCAACAACATCACTATATAGTTGTTGGCAGTCTTCCTCACAAAATTTTCCAGCTTTTATAATGAATTGACAAATTTCCTACCATATCATCTCACCATTCTCTTGCTTTAATTGGTAGACAAAGTCACGCCAATTTTTTTGGGATATTAATCATTCTATTATTTAATTTTCTTTTTACCAAATTTACTTTTATTTATTATTCAAAATTTTGCATTGAACGAATATATTCAAAATTATGCATTGACTATATATAAAATCAATTTATAAAATAGATATAAATTTATTTTATCTTATAAACCGATTTTATAAGAATTAGAACTTAATATTTTGTGGAAAAATGATATTTTAATATTATTTTTTCACACTATTTTGACATTGCACACGTATCTGATTAGACGATTTCAAATTAAAAAAGTTTAGGTTTGTGTTTGATTGAAGTCTGGATGTTGCAAGCCCCCGACAGAATGTGGTTACAGATATGAGAACGAGACAGTGTGGAGCTCAGAAGGAGTTGTGGGAAGCAACAAGACAGATTGCAGAAATTGGAGCAATGACCAAAGCGTGCTGTGCTACGACTGTGACTCATGCAAAGCTGGTGTGCTGGCTACACTCAAGAAAACTTGGAGAAGGGTCTCTGTTATCAATATCCTTGTCTTACTTTTCCTTTTCCTTATTTACATAGTTGCTTATGCAGCCTACAAGAACAACCGCAGAATAGATAACTGTCAACCCTGCGGTGAAACAAAGATCATCAAGTTACAACCTAGTACATTCTTATGTTAATGTTTGCTGTTCTTTCCTTAAACCTTTTATGTACCTTTTATTGAATTCTGTCCCACTGCATTTTGTAATTTGCTGAAATTAAGGACCAATACATATGTGTTTTGTATTAAAGAATAGTGAGAAGATAATCTTAAACTTTATTAATAAAAGAATATTAATTTAGTATCTGAATAATATTTTAGAAAAGCAGCTAAGTTAATGATAATTATGTTAATTGAATATGTTTTGATCAAAGTCTGCTGATTAACGCATAATTTATCTTTATTCTAATATACCTAAACTTTTCTATATTTGTAATTTTAGTTCGAACAATGCATAAACAAACAATGCGTAAAAGAGACCAGTGGTCCAAAACAGTAATATATGTTTTTCAGATAAATATTAAAATTTACCAAACCTTTTGTACTTTATCAAAGGGATGTATCAAGACAGTTAATTTATTTTAGAATAACTAACAAAATCATATTTTGATTTTTTTATTTTTTTAAAAGCAATAATACTATGATACACTTTTACGTTTATTTGATATAAAATATAAGGATAAAATGATCTTAAAAATATAAAATTTTATAATTTTTTAAGAAAAAAAAATAAGGAGTAAAAATAGTATTAATTGAATATAAAAATTTAAGTGTGTGAAAGTATTTCTTTTTAACGAAACACTGATGTTCTGTATTTTAAATAAAAACAAATCTCGAAAAGAAATAACTTACATACATAACTTCTTTACTAATGTAATTTTACTCTTTGATAAAACAGTATTTATTTATTTAACAAAATAATACTTAAACAATTTTTTTTATTTAAAAATAACTAAATATTTAAAAAAATAACAATCACATACTTTTTTTTACATTAATTTTAAAAAAATATTATTTTAACAACTTTTAATATCAATCTTAAGAAGTTATATATAATTTAAAAATTATATTACTTTAACATATTAAAATGTTAGTGAAGTGTTTTTTTGATATGGTATATATAAAAATATTAAAAGTAGTGAACATTTAAAAATGTTTGATCGTATTATGTTGGATTTTCTGATTAAAAAAAATCACGTGTGTCCAAAATCACGTATTAGGTATCGGTGTGTCCAAAATCAGACTTAATTGAACAAATCACGTGAGAAAGAGTAATTATGGGAGGAAACACTTCAAAATTCAAACATTTGACAAAAATGTGATTTGCATCTTTGACTTAATTTTTTCTACACTACTGCTGGAGTAATCAGAAGAAAATTATTTAGGATACTTCAAAATTCTTCTTTTTTTTTTCCTATCCAAATTCAACATTGGTTTTGTTAAACTATATAAAACTACATGTCCAATCTCAATAAAATAAGTAGTTAGTTTTGAATAAAAAAAATTATTTTAACATATTTAAAAACGTTAAATATATTTTTAATCTTCAATTTAGATACGAAATTAATTTTTATTTTATTTTAAATTCTCATATATTTTAGTTTTCAAATTTTAAAAATTAAATGATATAATTATTTTAACTTATTTAAAAAAAATTAACTAATATTTAAGTTGAAATATGTAAGAGAAATAAACAACTTAAACATCGGTCTATAACATAATTTAAAACAATATTATCAAATTAAAATAATTATAATTTTTCCTAAAAATTTGAATATTAAAATTTAAATTAGAATAGATTTTAACTTTATTTTAAAATTTAAAAACTAAAAATATATTTAATTTTTTAAATATTAAAATTAATATAGTTTAAAATAATGATTACTTCAATTTTAACCTCATAAATCTGATTCTAAAATTATTGTAAGTTCTTAGTTTTATTTGTGAAAATTATTTATATATAATATATTGTTTTAAAAAGGGTAAAAGAGTATAGAATAAGGGGAAAAGAAAATTTGTTTGTGGAGGCTGCATTTCCTTGAAAAATGATATTTTAACACCATTTTTTGACACCATTTTGACACTGAACACGTGTCAAAATGTGGTTGGACGATTTCAAATTAAAAAAAAAAACTTTGGTTTTTTTCTTCCAAATATACTCCTGTCTCGACTTTTTTAATTTAAAATCGTCCAATCATATTTTGACACGTGTGCAGTGTCAAAATGGTGTCAAAAAATAATGTTAAAATATCATTTTCCCATTTACTTTTAGTGGGACAAGGTGAGTTAAAATAAAATAATTCACATAGATATTTTATTCTTTAACTTTTATTAAATTTTAATAACTTTTAAATAGATACAAATCTTGATCTAAAAATAAATAATAAAATATTAACTAACTTTATTTAATCTTTATTAAAATAAAACTAAATATTACTAAACCTAAGTTTAATAAAATAATAAAGTGAACAAGTAGTGCTACAAAACAAAAAAAGAAAAAAAGATAATAATTTGATGTGATTCTCCTTTTGTATTGGGGGCGAACCCTACAGAGCCATTTGAGAAAGGTGACGGGGACGGAGGAGCATCTTCCACCCATAAAAAAGAACACTGAAACCCTAAACCGACTCAGTTACCGTTACAGTTACAGTTTCAGTTTCTTCTCCCACAATGCCAATGGCCTATTGCATATCTCACTTCCCCAAGCTTCCGCTCCTCCCTTCTCTGCCACACTCCCCGTCGCGTTCCTCCGCTCTCCTCCCATCGACGAAACCTCTGCCACAAAACCACGCCGTTCCCAAAACCCTACGCGCATGCCCCTCATCCCGCGTCAAACCAACGCTTCCGGTTCGATGCTCAAACGTCGCCGTTGCGGAACCCGCCTCCAAAGTCGGGAAGCGAACCGATATCAAGAAGATCCTAATTCTCGGCGCGGGTCCCATCGTAATCGGCCAAGCGTGCGAGTTCGACTACTCCGGGACCCAAGCGTGTAAAGCCTTGCGCGAAGAAGGTTACGAAGTGGTTCTCATAAACTCCAATCCTGCCACAATCATGACTGATCCTGAAACCGCCGACCGCACCTACATCACTCCCATGACGCCGGAGCTCGTCGAGAGAGTTCTCGAGTCCGAGCGCCCCGACGCGCTCCTCCCCACCATGGGCGGCCAGACCGCACTCAACCTTGCCGTGGCCCTCTCCGAGAGCGGCGCGCTCGAGAAATACGGCGTTGAACTCATCGGCGCGAAGCTCGAGGCAATCAAGAAGGCTGAGGATAGAGAGCTCTTCAAACAGGCTATGAAGAACATAGGAATTAAGACCCCTCCATCCGGCATTGGCACCACGCTTGAGGAGTGCCTCAGCATCGCCAACGAAATCGGAGAGTACCCGCTCATCGTGCGGCCGGCGTTCACCCTCGGTGGCACCGGCGGCGGAATCGCGTACAACCGTGAGGATTTGTTGGAGATTTGCAAGGCTGGGCTTGCTGCTAGTTTGACCACCCAGGTTTTGATTGAGAAGTCTTTGCTGGGGTGGAAGGAGTATGAGCTTGAGGTTATGAGGGATTTGGCTGACAACGTTGTTATCATTTGTTCCATTGAGAATATTGATCCAATGGGGGTTCACACTGGCGATTCTATTACGGTTGCTCCGGCACAGACTCTGACGGATAAGGAGTACCAGCGGTTGAGGGATTATTCAATTGCTATAATTAGAGAGATCGGAGTGGAGTGCGGAGGGTCTAATGTGCAATTTGCCGTTAATCCTGAGGATGGTGAGGTGATGGTCATTGAGATGAACCCCAGAGTTTCCAGGTCTTCAGCTTTGGCGTCTAAGGCTACTGGGTTTCCCATTGCGAAAATGGCGGCGAAGTTGTCTGTGGGGTATTCTTTGGATCAAATTCCTAATGATATTACAAAGAAGACACCTGCCAGCTTTGAGCCATCTATTGATTACGTCGTTACTAAGGTAAACAACTTGGTAGTTGGTGTGGCCATCATCAAATATAAATATGCACCAATGTGGCTTGGCCGTATGCCTTTTTATTTTAAATTCTATTCAGGTGATGAGTCAACTGCTCATATAATTAACATTTGTCGAGTTTATAATATTTAACATTAATGTTATGGAGCAGGACATTTGAATATATACTCAATGTGTCAATGACAATATATAATTTCAAATTTGTATTTTGTTTGCAACATTTTTGGAAACAAATTGGATTTACTTTTGTTACGTGATTTTGTGGTGCAGATTCCTCGGTTTGCTTTTGAGAAGTTTCCTGGTTCTCAGCCAATATTGACGACACAGATGAAATCAGTTGGAGAGGCAATGGCAGTAGGGAGAACCTTCCAAGAGTCATTTCAAAAAGCAGTACGCTCTCTAGAATATGGATACGCAGGATGGGGGTGCTCCCAGGTGAAGGAGTTGAACTATGACTTGGAGCAATTGAAGTATAGCCTCCGAGTTCCTAACCCAGAGCGCATTCATGCCATCTATGCTGCAATGAAACGAGGGATGCACATTGATGAAATTTTTGAGCTGAGTTACATTGACAAGTGGTTTCTGACACAGCTCAAGGAGCTGGTCGACGTGGAAAGTTTCTTGCTGTCACACAATTTGTCTGATTTGACAAATGTTGATTTCTTTGAGGTGAAGAGAAGAGGGTTTAGTGATAAGCAGATAGCATTTGCAACTAAATCTAGTGAGAAAGAAGTACGCAATAGGCGATTGTCTCTGGGAGTTACTCCGGCATATAAGCGAGTTGATACATGTGCAGCAGAATTTGAGGCTAATACTCCTTATATGTATTCTTCTTATGATTTTGAATGTGAGTCGGCTCCCACTACAAGAAAGAAGGTCTTAATTTTGGGTGGAGGACCAAATAGAATTGGGCAAGGGATTGAGTTTGATTACTGTTGTTGTCATGCATCTTTTGCTCTTCAGGTTTGTTTTCTTGGCTTTTTTATTAATTGGATTAGATTCCAGGCCTTTTTGCTTTGAACAGTTTTGACTAGGGTGTGAATGGTGCTGATGCTGCTTTATATTGATCCAAATTCTGATATTCAGGCTTAATGATGAAATGTTGAGTTTAAAATTTAAATTGTGTCCCTGTCTTAGAGATCGGCTTGGTGTTTGCTTTAAAATCATTCAACCCGTCCATGTTTTGTTAACAGTTGAGCTATGTGATTATTTTGATTTTTGTGCAGTTGATACTATCTTAATTTATTTCGCTCTTGTCTATTTTGTAGGATGCAGGATACGAGACAATCATGGTGAACTCAAACCCAGAGACAGTCTCCACCGACTATGACACTAGTGATCGTCTATACTTTGAACCCTTGACTGTTGAAGATGTTTTGAACATTATTGATTTGGAAAGGCCTGATGGTATCATTGTACAATTTGGAGGTCAAACACCATTGAAGTTATCTCTCCCCTTACAACAATACCTAGATGAACAAAAGCCTGCATGTGCTAGTGGTGTTGGTTATGTACGTATTTGGGGAACATCTCCTGATTCCATAGATATTGCTGAGGACAGAGAGAGGTTCAATGTGATGCTTCATGATCTAAAGATTGAACACCCTAAAGGTGGAATAGCTAGGAGTGAAACTGATGCCCTTGCCATTGCAGCAGACATTGGATATCCAGTTGTTGTTCGCCCTTCTTATGTTTTGGGTGGCCGAGCAATGGAGATTGTGTATAGCGATGATAAACTGGTGACATACCTTGAAAATGCTGTTGAGGTGGATCCAGAACGCCCTGTATTAATTGACAAGTATTTGTCTGATGCCTGTGAGATTGATGTCGATGCACTGGCTGACTCACAAGGCAATGTGGTCATTGGTGGGATAATGGAGCACATTGAACAGGCTGGGATACATTCTGGTGACTCTGCCTGCTCTATTCCAACCAGAACTGTTCCATCAACTTGCTTAGAGACAATCAGGTCGTGGACAGTAAACCTGGCAAAGCAATTGAACGTATGCGGACTCATGAATTGTCAGTATGCAATAACTCCATCAGGGGATGTATTTTTGCTTGAGGCCAACCCTCGAGCTTCTCGTACAGTTCCATTTGTATCAAAAGCAATTGGCCATCCATTGGCTAAATATGCTTCCCTCGTCATGTCTGGAAAGACTCTCTATGATTTACAGTTTACAAAAGAGGTCATACCTAAATATGTGTCAGTCAAGGAAGCTGTTCTTCCTTTCTCAAAGTTCCCAGGCTGTGATGTGTTTTTAAGTCCCGAGATGCGAAGTACCGGTGAGGTTATGGGTATTGACCCTTCATATAATGTTGCATTTGCGAAGGCTCAAATTGCTGCTGGCCAGAAGCTACCACTTTCTGGTACTGTGTTCCTTAGCTTAAACGACTTAACAAAGCCACATCTTCAGAAGATAGCAAAGGCTTTCGTTGAGAACGGTTTTCGAATTGTTGCTACCAGTGGAACCGCTCATGTTCTTAAATTAGCTAATATCCCTGCGGAGCCAGTGCTGAAGTTGCACGAAGGGAGGCCTCATGCTGGTGACATGATAGCCAATGGAGACATTCAACTGATGGTGGTAACCAGCTCAGACGATGCACTTGATCGTATAGATGGTCTGGCCCTGAGAAGGATGGCTTTGGATTACAAGGTACCTATAGTGACAACAGTTAATGGAGCCCTGGCAACCGCTGAAGCAATACAGAGCTTGAAGGCCAACTCCATCAAAATGATCGCACTTCAGGACTTCATTGACGGTGAATTTAAAGACTGAGCAAGTTTTTGCGGACAGCGTCTTTTCTCTCGCAAATGGTTAGGCAATAGACACCAGTAAGCACCTGTGTTTTAACTCTGTATTTAGTACTACATTTCTGTGCCTTCGCAAGCTCAACTATTTCCTCTGTTTTCTGAGATAATAAATTAGACAGTATTCGGGATGTGGCGTCGTTTTAGACTGCTCTCCCTCACCAAAGCATATATATATCCATATCGTTAACTGGTTTAAACTTGGGCTATTGCAGCTTCACGTTAGACTGTACAACTTGCTAGATTTGGAAGTGCGGAAGAATTGCTATGGGGGATGCTTTCATTTGTAGAGTGAAAGTGTTAAAAATATCGAAAGTCATGTAGTCTGTGTCCTGACTCTTGATTTAAGGCAGTAGTGCTTTTGTGTAGAAGATTTTGTAGTATTTGGATTTTTTACAGCTTAATAATTATTCTCATTTTTAAAATCTCATTTTTAACTTTCACAGACCTATATGCTTAATTTGCAGAAGTACATGTCAAATTGGAGACACCATGGCTATTATTATCATACTTCAATTCAAAATTAAAGACACCAGGTGGTGCCTACATTCATTATACCTGCATCACACTACATATGAAGGTCATTAAGATGCTCATTATTCGAAAAGATCATTTCTTTTTGGGTCAGATATTAACCAAAGTATTACTATTACTACACTCAATTTTATAAGCTGACGAAAACTCACTCAATAACTGTGTATCGACATTCAACTGATTTCATCTTCAATGTCGATAAAAATTAGAAAATTGAGAAAACAGTGAGATTGGTCGGTGTGTGAATGACATGTACATATATCCGTTTGCTCCGAACAAATGCATAATAATGTTGTTGATTTTGATTTTTACGCTGTTGGTTCTAACTGCGCAATCCCTAATTTGGAAAAGCTTTCTAACTTTTCTCATTTACTAAAACAATTCATTTCATAAACTGTATTCACAATTAATATCAAATTAAAAATAGTTTGGACACATATTGTAGGCTTAATTAGCTTATTCATTTAAAGTTTATTATATTAATATTTAGTCTGATTGTGTGAAGACAATTTATATTATCAAAATGAATATAAATTTATTTTGTAGCGTTGAGATAAATATAAATTTACTTATTAAATTTTTAATGAATTTATATTTTTAATTGAGTTTCTATTATTATTTTAATTGAATATTCAAAATTTTAATACCTTTAAATTAAATATTTATATTCTACTATAACTTTCATGTAATTTTGGATTAATATTTATATACTAGTCTTGAAATTGATACTGAGTTTTGAAAAATTAAATTACTTCGATATTTTTGTTATAAATCAGCGTAATTTTGGATTAATATTTATATACTCGTCTTGAAATTGACACTAAGTTTTGAAAAATTAAATTACTTCGATATTTTTGTTATAAATCAGCGTAATTTTTATCATTGACATACTTATCAAAGAAAAAAAAATTAAAACATAATCCCCTTCGTTTTAAAATAAATTTTATCTATGACCAACTTTACTATTTGCCTTTTGCATTTTTGAATTACATCTTTCAATTTAAATTTTAACAATTTTTAATCCGGAGAATAAAGGTGCAGTTAACGAAAAACCAGAGGATCGAACGAATATTCTTGCAATAATGTTATAATTTTCATAATTATTAACTATCTCTTTAAGATTTGAAGTTCGTTTATATTGAATAATAAATTTAATGTATTTTAATTTTATTTAAAGTATCTAAGTGTTTTATGCATTCTTAATTATACAAAATTATTTAGATAATTGGATCGTGTTATATTAACTATAATTAATAATTTATGTATTTCTTTTAATTGTGTCATCTTTCTCAATACGTTTAAAATTATATTCACAATTTGTTTATACTTTATTTAAATTGTTACATGACAGCCTCTCGTTGGTTATTTTCTCACAACTTCAACATTAGCATTCCAAAGCATAACGCTGTATATTCTTGCAATAATAATAATGTTAAATGTAATAATTATTTTAAAAAATTATATTTATAACAGTTTTTTTTATCAATTGCAATATAATTATATAAGATATATAACCTCAAAAAATTGTTGTTGAAGGTTCTCTTTTAGCAGGGTATCAAACACATTATAGGATATATTCCCTTTAAAAAAAAAAAACTGTGTCGTTGAAGAGTTCTCTTTTAACTAAACCAGTTCAAATCTATCCACATCCACAAAACGCATCTTCATTCACTTTTTTTTTACAAGAATAATACACGACCAAGTTAACAAAACAATTAGAAAAATATCATTAGTGTAAATGCTTACACAGTTTGATCACTTATCTCAATGAAATGATTAATATTTGATGGTTCATTAATATTATTCAAAATTAAACGACCATGTTTTTAAATAAATTTCAATTTTTAATCGACAAGAAAAAAAAATATTTAATGTCTAAAAGTATTAATATACCTATTTCGGATATGGGTTGAGGTTCACGATTAAAACTTCTTCACACTTTTCTTTCAATCCTTTAACGTCATTTTAGGTCTTCGTTACAAGATAATCATTGTTTTATGTCTTCAACTCCAAGTCGAGCAAGTGAGTATCTCTCAAAACACTCTAATGCTTAAGTTAGTTATAAAGTCTTAATTTTAAAATAAATGTAATTACGTATTTATAAGTTTTAAAATGAACTTTTTGATTAAGATTGACCTAATCATGACTAAAAAATATTCAAAAGTCTGTAAATATATTTTACTAGTAATATTTGATTTGTGATACATAATGCCTAATAGAAATATGATTGGTCGACTTATTGAGAAGTCGATCGATTTTCAGTAACTTAGGATTGGAAACGACTTTTCAACATTTTTATAAAAAAATTATTGTCTGATTAATATTGATTCAGTTTTTCATACAATACAATATTAAAAAATATTATAAATTTTTTTTATATCAACCAAGACAAGAAAAAGGAAGACGAAATTTTTTTAATTGATTGAAAGAGGTAATTAATTGAAGAGAAAAAGAGAAAAGGGTGATGAATGATAATAAATGGAAGTAATAAAGAAAATTGGAAGGACTAATGGTATAATTAATAGTAACAACCAACATTCAATATCATTCCTTGCAGGGAAGGACAAGTGATGATGTTCATTCCTTCCTTCATCAACAACCTCAACAACTTTGCAATTTTCAACTCATCTTTCACAACAATACATAATTAAAACACATCTTTTAACACCAACTTATAATTTTATTTTTTCCTTCCATCCACTTAACATTTGGGTCAAACTTAATTAGAGTAACAATAATGATATGGATAATGTTGTTTAATGTTAAACATTATAGATTGATTAGAATAAATAAATAAATTATAATATATATATATATATATATATATATATATATATATATATATATATATATATATATATATATATATATATATATATATATATATATATAAGCAAAATAATATAGTATTAAAAGTCTATCTTAATCAAGTTTTTTGGTTTAGTATGATTCCACTATCAAATTATTGATAAACCATTCATAAATATTTATATGTTTATTTCTTAAAATGTGTGCGTGTGTCTTTATGTTTATATGATCTTTTTAAATTTTTAAATGTGGTAATTTTAAAATATTGAATTTCTTTTCTTCCATTGTGAGGTTATAGGCTTGTATTGAGTTTTGTAACTTATATAAATTTTGTTGCGTGACATGTGATCAGTAATATATAATTATTCTATAATGTTTTGGGTTGAGTTTATAACACATGAACGTTTTAAGTAATATGCCACTTAAATCACACTTATATATTTTGAAGGTTTTATTTTTACTTTTGAAAATGTCGAGAAAATAAAAATATCGTTTAATAATCAATTTAGAATAAGATATTAATGTTACACTCCATAAAAATAAAAACATAAATGATAAGTCATAAAAATAATAATCACATTATATTGATAAAATTAAATTAAGAATGTTCTCATAAAAAAACATTTTTTTATATAATATATATATATATATATATATATATATTACAATGCAGGTGCATCATTTTATAAAATTATTAGTTGTGTTGAAGTTTCTTTATAAATTTATATATTATTCCTTTATTGTATAAAAAAATAAATTGTATTATTAATTAATCGTATACATTTAAAAGCGAAACATTAATCTCTTGCTAATCTAGTGTTTCAGTCATTTATAAAATTTATTTTTAAAATATCAAAGAGTAATTAAAATTTGATTTAAAAGAGTAAAATGTGTAAATATAAGTTACTATGTATTTTGAATTACGGCCGAATGTACTTTCATGAATCAATTATTTCTGTAGATAACTGATTATTTGATTATTATAAAACTTATTTGTATATCAAGAACACATATAATATTCTGAAAAGCAATTTATTATCTCAAGTTAATCAATTTATTATTCTTATAAATAATGGAAAACAATCAGAGATATTTTATTACTCTTATAAATAATAATAAATAAGTTACTTTTTATATTATACAAAGAAATAAAAAAACATTAAAAAAATGGCGGACTAAGTCGACAAAAAATAATTACAACAAGAAAAACTAAAAATAATAATATAATAAACAACAAGTAAAAGTAACATCAATTCTGAAAAACATTTAATCATTTATAGGATTAATATATTTTGGTAGAATTGTATAAAAGAATTTAACACCTACTCACTATAGTATGAAAACCCTCCTTAAAACTTATTTATTACATATGTAAACTAAAATTATTTTATTGTATGAAATATTTAAACTACATTAAAATATTTTACCTTTTTTAATATGTGAATGATCTAACGATCCCATTCTTTTCTAAAAGGAGTTGGACTTGTTAACAATTTATTTTAGAGTTAAATATGTTTTTAGTCCCTATATTTTAGGACGATTTTGATTTTAGTCCATTTTTAAACTATGGTACAATTTAGTCCTTCAACTTTAGAAAATTCTGGTTTTAGTCTTTTTTTACCAATTCTTTTTAACTTTATTTGTTGTTTCAAGCACGTTTCATTATAGCATTTAGATTGTTTACACTGTTTGACACATTTTTGCTTCAATGTTAACTAAGATTTTTAAAGTTGGAGGACTAAATTGTACCATAGTTTGAAAATGGACTAAAACCAAAATTGTCCGAAAGTATAGAGACTAAAAACATATTTAACCCTTTATTTTATAACAATTTTTTAACAACAATCCGTTGTTATTCCATTGTATGTTTAAATTTATTTTTTAAAAAATATTAAAAAAAATCACAAGTCAACTTTTTAAAAGAAAAAAAATTATTTTAACAACTTTGATAACCGATAACTTTTTGTCAATACATATATGATTGATCCATTTCAAATACTTTTTAAAAAATAAATTCAAAACATACCAATAAAATGATGTGTACTATTGATAAAAACTTTTGTTAAAATATCATATTTATAAAAGAAATTAATAAAAATTATTTTTCTTAAAAAAAAAAATATTCGTAAAGTGAAGTTATGCATGCTCTACTACGACCCAATGGGAAACAAAATTCTTAAAATTTACAAAAGTCCAACTATTTCCACTGCAAACTTCAAACCTCAACTTTTATTTTTTCCCCCAACGCGTGGAAAACTTGATCCCTTCGAGATAACTACTGTTAGAACTAATTTCCAGTATTGGATAATGTCTGCTAATGTTTAGATTACCTTTTCCATCTAAAATCTGATTAAATATCTGCAACAATGATTTCTTATTCATTTTAAGCATGATTACTTGATTATTAATCTATCATTAACCTAAAAAATCCAATTAAACTTACTATTTCTTCTTCCTTCACTTTCGTATTAATCTGAAACTGTCTGTAATGTGTAATGTGAGCATAATGCATTAAAGTTAGAAAGTTTTGTGGAAGAAATGTTTAAGAAAGAAGAGAAAGGTTATCTAGAGGCATATAATCTTATCATCATAGACACATTGTATGTAAAAGGAATTAATTAATGATGGATATTGCAGAAAAGTCCACTGCAAAACCCAGGACAAATTAGGCATAAACGAAGCAAAATTCAATGATTTGAAAAGTTGGAACTTAATGGCAAAAGCTTTGATTGATTATAACTAGTTTATCTTTTCCCTTCTCTTCAACGAGCTGAACGGCCCTCCACCAACCTTGCCCCACCCATTACATCTCGTGCAAACATGCAGACACAGACATATATACATAAATTTCTGCAAACAGAAACAAACACTTTGGTTTTGGTTTGGTTTCGTGAATAAATTATAAAACGCCATCGTCATTAGGTGTTAGTTAAGAAAGTAGATAGCACGGTCTCACCGTGGTGGCAGCAACCCCAATAACTCTGTCCAAACACACCGTTTCTGTCCAAATCACTGCCACTTGTCACCACACCACAACCCAACAAGCACTTCCAAGAGAAACACCCGCGTATTACTTACGTCATTATTACGTACGACACTCTAGTTAAAGTGAATTTTGGTATACAAAAGTATAAAGAATTTGCTAACAATGTTGTGGGCCACGTGCATGTTGTCCCGAATTAGAATTCTAGAACTCAAAAGGTGGACCCGAAAGTGCTGACCCCCGCACACACACACTCCAGAGAATGTGATTGTGTTATACACCGTTCTATTGAACGCGTCAATTGGGTTAACTGGGTAAAGTGTAGATTTTATACAGCATTTGGTTCAGAAATTTACACGAGTAGTGCAGACCAGATGTTTGTCAAAATGGGGGAATGAGTTTTGTGTTTATCTTTCTTTTCAGACTGCTAGGCATGCATTTTGTTGAAATAATGTATGGTTTTAATGAAATAATAACTACTGAAAAGGAGACGTGTGGCACGTATTAATGAGCAATTACTGCGTGGTTTAAGCAGTTTAATTGGAGTATGACTTTTTGCATTGGAAAGAAGTACCATGACTACTGACTAGGGTCCAAAAAAGCTGGAGGGAGAATAGGACATGTCTATCACCCTTTCTTTTTTCTTTTACTCACCAGGAAAAGTCACTTTACTAGACCTAAGCAAGTTAGGCATAATATAGTGTTTTTTTCTATGGAAAATATATGCTAGAATTGCTTCCATGTGGAAGGTTCTAACTTAACTTGCATTGCAGTGATTATTATTGTTGTTGTTATTGCTTGATGGTGTTAAAGTGAAAGGAAATGAAAAAAAAAAAAGGGAAGGAACAAGCAGAATATAGAAAACGGTTTTGTCAAACTTGTTAAGAGTTTTCATACAATAAGCCAAAGGAGGCATCATAATCACAACACCTAACAAGAGTGAGAAAAGAAAACAGAGCGCAGCCAGTTTTAACGAATTTCATACGCTCTTGCTATCTCATGGTTTCCTTATAAAACCATAGTTTTGGCTCCCAAACAACCCCACGCTTCTTCATTCTCTGTCCCTCAAACACACGAAGTAGAAGCCAAACACAACACAACAAATTCAGGGTCAGCAATGGAGAGTGACGCAAACACCCTCACTTCCTCTCCGACATTCTCTCACTCCTCTAATACCCTTTCTTCTTCTTCCCCTCCCCAAGTTGTCATGACCCCTTGTGCTGCATGCAAAATCCTTAGACGAAGATGTGCTGAGAAATGTGTGTTGGCACCTTATTTCCCTCCCACCGAACCCGCCAAGTTCACCATTGCTCATCGAGTCTTCGGTGCCAGCAACATCATCAAGTTCTTACAGGTTTTTATTACACACCTTAATGCATTGTATTGAGTATTGAAGAACTGAATTGATGACATTGTTGTTTTCGTTCGCTTTCCAGGAACTTCCAGAGGGTCAGAGAGCTGATGCAGTGGCGAGCATGGTTTACGAGGCTGGTGCAAGAATAAGAGACCCTGTATATGGATGTGCAGGTGCAATTTGCCAGCTCCAAAAGCAAGTGAATGAACTTCAAGCCCAGTTAGCAAAGGCACAAGCTGAAGTTGTAAACATGCAATTCCAACAAGCCAATCTCGTGGCTCTAATTTGCATGGAAATGTCACAGACTCCACAGGAATCACCCCAACAATCCGTGGACAATTTCATCGCGAGTCCTTCCCGCAGCAGTGGGTATCAGAACAATCTCAGTTTCTTTGAGGATAACACCAACCTAAACTCTTTGTGGGAGCCTCTTTGGACATGATTAATACAAGACATTTCATAAATGTTCCCACCACATTCTCCTAAGGAGAGGTTGAAGGAATCAACTAGAACTAATAAATTATAAAAGTAACCTTGGCAGCTATAACTCATGTAGTTAGTTTAATATATTCCCTTTCTATAGGAAGATTTTGGAGAAAGTAATGCTCTAGCTTTGCACAATGTTAGCAAAGTAATGATTTTTTGAAACATGTAATGGTTTCAATGTTGAAGAAAACAGGGGAAGTGTTGTTATGCTTTCGTGTTTTTGTATGCTCTCATTATTTAAATCTGGAACACTTTTTTTGGTCACCTACCATAATCATTCAAAAATTGATCTCTCCATGTCAAAGCAACTTTTGACCTTATGACTTTGGATTCGTTATGGTTCTACCAAACCAAAATTTTCCTTTGTGGATATAATGTCAATCGAAACTCAAATCTAGGCAATATCAAGATGGAAGACCGAACAACCACAATGCAAGAACACAATTATTACGTTAATTAACAGTGATTTGCAACTTTATTTGACCATATTTCTATAAACTTGCTGTATTAAATTAGTGAATGGGTAATGTAAAAAATCAGAGAGGTTTAAACGAGTTAAGTTTGATTGATTGATCCTTTAAATATTATAAAATGGGTTTGGTGTTGAGTTCTTACACTTACATTATCGACCAAGATGGAGTGCATTGTTCATATTTTATTATTATTTTTTTCATTAAATTTGGAGTACGTCTAAATGAATATCTAAATATCTAAATAGAAAAATCCATAAACACAGTGGAAGTGGTGTTAGAAGAGAGTAACATTTGGAAGAAGGCAAAGGTGTGAGAAGAATAAGGAAAAGATGTTTGTGGGTTATGTTATGATGGCATGTGTGTGTCTCCCATAAACGCGTTTTGGGGGCTATAATTTGAATCATGTGCTGCCCACGTGAGGTGATATTTATAAAGCAAACCAACCAGACAACAGTGTCAGCTGTCGGCAACTTAATGATGTGTGTGTGATTCTGGGAATCGTAACTCCGTTTGTGTTCGAAGTGTGCCATTTGCTTTTTATTGACTCAAAGTGGAGACACACTCACACTACAATCTGTTAAATAGTCAATTTTTAATGGCCAACGTAAAAGTTGTTATTTTACAAAACAATTTGTTGAGAACAGGATACGTTGTCACAATTTTATTAGTCTGTTTAAATTTATTCTAAAAAAATATTTAAAATAGACCAATTACAAACTATCACGTATGTGATATAAAAAAATTGTCAAAAAAATTATTAGAAAGACTTTTTCCTTTTACAAAAATCATTTCTTTATAAAGATACCCAAGAATAAACCCTCGTGACGACAATACTATCTGCATCATATTTCCATAAGCCTCTTATACGTCAAATGCATCTATGGAATTCTGACCCATCCATCCATCTTTCTGCTTCAACAAAAAATAACAATCGACTAACATATCAACGTAATTTCGCCTTTCCCAAATCCACTATTTTTTTATATAATTTATACTCTAAACTTTATAAATAAATAATATTATCTTTTTAATTCATGTACTTATTAAATATCAAGTAAATTTTATTATAATGTTTGAGTTTGTTCACATCATCTCTATAAGTTTCAACTCAAATATCAGTTTAGAGTCTGAATGATATTAAGGTGTGTGTGTAAATGGAAAGAAACATTGCACGAAGTTTGAAACCGCCTAGCAGTGAAGTTTTGTTCACACAGGAATCAGAAATGGTTATTGAATTGCATGGAGAGAAGAGAATGTGTGGTTTGTTTGTTGCAGAAAGCAAGATTATTAATGATATTGATATTTGGTTCTTCTGGTGGGAAACAGATAATGCCATGTTTTCATCTTTTTCTCTTTAAATTGCCTTTAGTATCTATGGATCTACCACCCACTTTTTTATTGCGATAATCAATATCCACTCCTATAGTCTTTATACCTCTTAAAGTTGAAAGTCTCTCGTATCAATTAGAGATAAAATCGATTAGAGATAAGATCAATTTATAATATATAAATGAAGTATAAATTTCATTTTACAAACAGGTTTTATAGAATCGAGTTAGATTTAAAACTCTACTTCTAATCATTCAATTTCTACTATTACACACGATATGTCTACACTTGACATGAAGGACATAAAACACCATACATAAATAATCTTCACTTATATATTATAAATTATCTCTACAATTAATTTAATTAATATGACTTTTTTTTAACAAAAATAAATTGTTGAGAAAGTAAAGAGCAAAATATAAAAAGTTGCATTAGTGATTATGTTAAAAATATTGTTAGTGATGTGCACGGAAAATGAATTATTCCATGTAAAAGCTAATGAGGTTTGGTGATATAAGCATTTTCTATCGGTAATAAAAGTGTCTTTTCTTATTTGTTTTTCTCGTTTTTTTTTTCTTTCTAAATCCGCTTCAGCACTGAAATACTCTCTATAAAACAGTATTTCAGTAAAACTGATCAGAGAAATTAGAAATTTTTCAAAACGAAATATGGCAAATGTAATAAGTTTTTAGAAGCAAATAATTACCAGTGTAAGTTGAAACTATCAATGAAATACTTGGTATTCTGATGTCAACCTAATTCATTATATATATGAAAACACTGTTTAACACACAAAAATTGATAATAGAAGTTTAAATTTATATCATCGGATTAAATATGTTTTTAGTCTCTATACTTTGAGGCGATTTTGGTTTTAGTCCATTTTCAAACTATGGTACAATTTAGTCCTTCAACTTTAGAAAACTCTGATTTTAATCTTTTTTACCAATTTTTTTTAACTTTATTTTTTGTTTCAAACACGTTTCATTATAGCATTTAGATTGTTTACACTGTTTTACACATTTTTGCTTCAATGTTAACTAAGAAACGTACTTGAAACAACAAATAAAGTTAAAAAAAAATTGGTAAAAAAGACTAAAACCAGAGTTTTCTAAAGTTGAAAGACTAAATTGTACCATAGTTTGAAAATGGACTAAAACCAAAATCGTCCCAAAGTATAGGGACTAAAAACATATTTAACTCTTAGAAAATGTATTTGCTTTTTTTGGATTCACCCAAAGAAAATAGGAAGAGAAAGCGATTGATGAAATAGAAGTTGTACGTGCAGTACAACTTTAAAATGAAAGTGCTCACATTAATATTAATACAGTTGTGTGAAAGGGAAGAATAAATAGAACCCTATGTTTAATTTACTTTAATTAATTAATCCTAATAAATTTGTTATGTCAAAATTTGATATATATTCAAATATTTTCAGACAATAAAATATTTTAAATTTCTTAAAAATCAGTCTCTCTCTTAAAACTTGAATTTCAAATGTCCTGTGACTTTACGGTATTTATTTTAGATGGAGTGAAAGAAAAAAAAATGAGAATAGAATTAAAAAAATTGTAAAAAATTATATAGTCATTGGTTTGACTTATTAATTTTTTTATTATCTATTTCTTGAATGATATGGACGTTTTTCTTAAAGGAAATATTGAAAATGTATCTTCTTGTAGGAATTTATATATGACTTAGAATTAGAATTGTATTTTCTTTTTTCTGGGTCAACAAGACTCCAAATTGTTGACTCTGGGTGGAAACCTAATTAATATATTATGAATTTTGAAGTTGTTTGCTATTCTATTAAGTATGAAAAATCAATGTACTAATTGCTATTAAAATGTTGGCACAACAGGTTTATCTTTTCACAATCCTGTTTTGTTTTGCTTTGTATGTATAAGTATATAAAAGTTAAAAGTTACATTTAATACAATGATTGATACTATGATATTACTTTAACAAATTTAAAATCGATATAATATTATTCATTTATATCTGGAAAAGTTTGAAAGTTCCAAAAAGTTTATAAAACTGAAAAAAAAAGAGAGTTAAGCTCTTAATATTTTCAATTATTTTAAAAAGATATCTGTAAGTAAAGAAATAACATTGAAAAAATTATTAATGAAACTCAATGTAGTGATAGATCATATTGGATAAAAACCTTCTATTAGTACTCTAAGAATATTGATTAAGATATTTTTTTTCTATTTAGAAGTTTACAATAAGATTACTTGTTATCATTTTAATTACACAATTATAATTCAATTTTGTAATCTGTTCATATAAGTATTTTTTATGTAATCATTGTCATACTATCTTGTCCTTTGTTAATTGCATCAGTTGACTCTACCTACCAATAAGAAAACCATGCCCATTTTTTCTCATTCATCCACAAATTGATTAAATCATTTAATTAATAATATGAAACTTAACAGTCAGAATTTATATATATATATATATATATATATATATATATATATATATATATATATATATATATATTTCTATAGACCCAAATAATATTATACTTTTTAAAATATAATATCAATATAAGTGATATATTACACTGTTATTGTTTAACAAAATATAGCATGAATAATCATGATGATATAACATTATAATTTTATAATTAGATTGATGTGATTTAATTTAATTTATATATAAATTATTAAAAATGCAACATTTAATAAAATTTGTATTATTTAATTTATGCCTCTTCTTTATAAAATAAACAGAAGGTTGTTTTATTCGTTGATAAACACTTTATAAGAAAATGATCAAACATAACCTAGATAAGCATGTTACTTTTACAGTGCTAATAATTATAATTTTAAAATTACTGTATGAAAATAATTCTAGACTTCAAAAAGTTGAAGTAGTTATGTGTAATCATCAAGCCGAAAAGCTCAATGATTTATATACTTATATGAAAACTGAGAAAGGCCTTTTTTTTTAAAATAAGTTGACAATTAAAAAGAGTGGGGAAAATAGGTATTTTCTAAAAGTAAATAAACATGGGCTTAACCATCCAGCCTGGTTGGCCCGTAATTTCGGCCCATTTGTTTCAACATCCGTACTTTTCTCTGCACCTTCATAGATCTAGGGGTGGCAAAAAAATTCGTGTCCGCGGATATTCGCGGATAAAATCCATGACGGATAGTTGATACCCGCAGATATTTACTATCTAAAACCCGCGGATAGCGGATATTTCAATATTTGCTTAAAAACAGGTCGGGTGCGAGTATTATACTATCCGTACCCGCGGATATCCACTACCCGCAAAAAATAAAAATAATTTTTTTTATTAAGTTAAATATAATTAAAATTAACATTAATTTATATTTTTTAAGATTAAATTTAATTAAAATTATACTATATGAAATATACCGGTCGAAATTAATTGTAATTTATTGACAATTAAGGTCTTAATAGGTTAGATTGTTTTATTCTTTACAAAATATACCATATTGATTATTGGGTTTGATTGCCTAAAAATATACTGCACTAATTAATAAGTCAGATTGTCTTACTCTTTACAAGATATATATGATATTACTTATTTATTATTAGATTTGATTGCCTAAAAATATAATGCACTAATGGTTAATCAATGGGGTTGCCTGTCATAGGCTCTATAAATATACAATTCATGATAATTATCTAGGTATAATCTTCCTCTTCTAACCTAATAAAATTTAGACTTTTTTATATCTTGAGCATCAGAGTGTCTTCTACATGTCAACAACCCATCGGAGTGGATGACATTCTCAAGAAGGATTGAAGATCAAAAGAGAGCAAAACAAAGAAGGACGACTGATCATCGAACCAATTCAACCCAAACAAAAATTAAATTTTAATTTATATTATATTTTATATATTTTTTTGTAATTCTATTTAAATTTTATTTTAATAATTTACAAAAATATATTTTTTTAAATATTTGCGGGTATCCGCGAATTTTTTTTAGGCGGATACCCGGCGAGTAGTGGGTCGGGTTTCGGGTACAGTTTTATCCGGCGGGTCAGGTTCGGATATCACACTATCCGACCGGAACTCGACCTGTTGTCATCCCTACATAGATCCATACTTTCTTTTTTGTACACGTAACAAAAGTTCAAATTATAATTATCCATAAACAACTTTTTAATGTATAATTTTTATTTTCATGTTTAAATATCTGGTAATTCGAATTATTATGAATGTAATTCATATTTTAATTTAGTTTTAATTTTTTTTTAATAATCAATTATTAGATATTTTTATTTGAATTTCGGTACTGGTAAAAAAAATTGGTAAAAAGGACTAAAACCAGAGTTTTCTAAAGTTGAAGGACTAAATTGTACCTTAGTTTGAAAATGGACTAAAACCAAAATCGTCCCAAAATATAGGGACTAAAAACATATTTAACCCATTAATTACTATAGTGATGTCATTGATTATCAGTAAAGTAAAGTCATGGACTACCATGTATTACAAGTGTTCGAAATTGATTGTTACATGTTGAAAACATATGGAGTACATGATTTCACTTTTTCTATTGTGACATGTAAAAGGTGTACACCCCTACACCATTTTTTTCATTTGAAATCGTATGAAACTATACTACTTGTTTAAATACGTATATAAAAAAATTTACTTAAATATGTAATAACGAAAGAATTTTTGCCCAAAAACATTGAAAAAAAAAACAGAGACTCAAACTTGCAACTGCATTTGGGTGAGTCAAGGGGACATGAGGCATGTGGTTAAAGCACAACAGGAAGTTGTGATTCTACCAACTCCATGAGTTGTGGAGGTGAATGCAATTCCAAAGCTTTCAAAAAAAATGAAATGCTTTACGGCGGGTTTTTATCTTGGTTAAGTTATTTGAGTAATAACAGGTGAAATATATTATATATTATAAAGATAAAATGTTGGTAAGAAATATTCTTTTGTGTTTTTAAGAAAAAAATATAAAAATATCAAATAAATAAAAAAGCATGTGTATCAAAGTTATGTTAAGATATGTCAAATATTCTATTAGTGGATATTAGGTAATCAAATATTATATTAGTTATAATTTGTACAGATTTGTGTACCTGTCATTCTTTAATATATGATAATTTAGAGCCTTTTAATATGTTTGAGATGTATATACCTCGGCGTGAGGGTTAGAAGTTTCACATTGTAACGCCCCGGTCACCCATCCCAAATTACTCCAGGTTAAGCACACTTAACTATGGAGTTCCAATGGGTTAGGCTACCGAAAAACAAATGCATTTTGGTGATATGAATAGTCAAATCAATTCCTTTAAGCTATCTTTTAACTGTATAGTCCCATACCTATACAGTCTCTGGATCCCTCTCATTCCGGTGTATATTCGATTCGTCCATGTGCCCCTTCCACTGGAAGCCTGCCAGGAGCCGCTCATTTTTCGTGCCTCTTGCACCGGCGATCACGCTCTGCCCTTGTCAATGCCCGGGTGTCACATGAATGTAAGATCCGGGAAAATAGGAGTTTTAAAAATAAAGTAATTTTGAAACTTTGAATTTTTGTTTGAAGATTATTGTTCTTGACTTTGTAATTTTGTTATAGAACATAATTTTCATGTTATTTCTTTATTTTTATATTTTTTTGCCTAGGGTCAAAAAGGTCTTTCACTTTTATTTAACTGGTGTAGAAATTAATTAAGAGAGAGTGTAGAAAGGAAAAGTATGCAAATTAAATAATCTGGATATTTAATAAAATAATATTATGTAAATCTTTTAGAAGATTTAGTTGTTGTTATTTTAAAAAGGCTTAATACCTCCCTTGGTTCTCGTATTTGTGTGAAAATCTCAGTTCGGTCTTCAAGTTTTGAACTGTCTCAATTGGGCATAATTTTTGTAAAAATGCACACATTTTACCCTAACCGTTAACTGATCTCAAATGGTGTTAAGTTTAGCTGACGTGGTATGCTGACGTGTTGGCTTAATCCCTTCTTGGTCCTCGTATTTGTGTGAAAATCTCAGTTCGGTCCTCAAGTTNTGAACTATCTCAATTGGGTCATAATTTTTGTAAAAATGCACACATTTTACCCCAATCGTTAACTGATCTCAAACGGCGTTAAATTTAGCTGACGTGGTAGCCAGAGGACATGCTGACGTGTATTATTTAATTATATGAATTATTTTTTAAAACAAACAGTGTTTCACGTGGCACAATGCCTATTATTTAGTTTATTTGAATTAGGGATTTTATTAATCTCTCTGAGAATCAGGGATTTTACACATATTATCTCGTCAGCTCAAAAAATAAAGTTACTGAAAAACTCGTGTAACCAGTGCAATCAGTCTCACAACCTTTTTTACAAATGAACCAACTTGGTAACCTATGGGTTCATCACCAGCCTTTAAGCTATTTATTCCACTGATAGCAGAAGATAATTGTTGCACAGTGAGATTAGTTAGTGATTGGGGTAAAATGTGTGCATTTTTACAAAAATTATGACCCAATTGAGAAAGTTCAAAACTTGAGGACCGAACTGAGATTTTCACACAAATACGGGGACCAAGAAGGGATTAAGCCAACACGTCAGCATACCACGTCAGCTAAACTTAACGTTGTTTGAGATCAGTTAACGGTTAGGGTAAAATGTGTGTATTTTTACAAAAATTATGACCCAATTGGGACAATTCAAAACTTGAGGACCAAACTGAGATTTTCACACAAATACGAGGACCAAGGAATGTATTAAGCCTTTTAAAAATTAGTTAAAGGAGAATAAGAGATGTAATCTTGGTGGGTTTAAAGATTAAAACAAATATTATATTCAGAGAAAATCATTACTAGATATTTTAGATTTTAAAAAGATTTTGTGGTTGATGATATTTTAAAAAGTAGTTAAGATAGAATAAAGAGGAAACCTTAGTGGTTTTAGATATAAACGGAGAGATTTTATTAATATTAAAAGGATAGAGATGGAATAGAAGAGGATAAAAAGGATAAGAGTGAAAAAGGGTTGGCATTTTGTTACCCTAAANGCAAAAAANGAAAANTAGAAATATAAGGGAGAGAAAAGACGTTTTCTGGGAGAAAATAGAGTAGAGAACGAGGCATCAAAAATAGGAGAACCATCGGTGACGTTGTGAAGCTTTCTTGGTGATTTTGGAAACAAAAAATAGTATGACACCAAGTAAGGGGAGGAACCAGTTATATTGTAACACATGATTGGTTTAGGGTTTTGATAAGTGTTTTTATGTTATAGGAAAATATTGTGATGTGGTATAATATGTTTCCTTTTTGCTATGAAGTTTCGGGTTGGATGGGTAATCATGGTATGAGTGATTTTCATAATTTAATTGAAGGGATTGAGGGATTTTTATGTATGTGAAATAAATTATAAAAGTTGAATATTTTTATGCGTTGTGGTGATATTTTATCGTAGTTATTTTATAAGTTTTCTACGTTGATTTGTTCAATGTTGTGGTGTTGTATATGAAGTCTTATTTTATACGGTGTTGTAAAATCCTGTGTTTGGTGAGTTGATGTTTGTTATTGATATGTTAACGANTATTATTGAGATTGCGTTTTGAGCCTTGTGATTGGTGAGCAATGCATGTTATGGAGCCATATGTATCTTATTGTGACTGATGTTTTAAATTTGGTGATTTGTGATTAGTGACTTAATGTATGATGTTGAGACTGCGTATGAAATGTGATGAGAAAGACATGTTAAACATCATGATGAGGGAACACTGTATATTTTGAGAATGATGAGATAAATCTTATGATTTGAGGAGGAATGCATGTTATTGAGAATGTGTACTGAGTTGTGTTGTGGACATGAAACTATGTTATTTCCTTGTACTGTCGTCGGTCATGTGTGAGCTTTTCGTACTGCGCTACGTTAAGAATGTGATGTGTTGGACTCTCGTTTATGAGATAGTGATTTGAGTGTCACTTCCCTCTGCGCGGGGAGGTGGATGTCTCGCCCAAAGGGCTTTTTCGATAAGTCGGGGAGATAGGTCGGAAGTTGCGATGGAAGACGACTCAAATTGCCTTGTTGAGGAAACAGATACTTGTTAGTGATAACAAGTCATGACGACACAATATAAGAAAATGACATTGGTTCATGTATGGTGTGGTTATGATATTAATGTGATGAAACATGTTATATGATTATATTACTCTGTGATTAAAATGAAATATGATTTTTGTGTGTTATGATATTTCTGGTTGCTCACCCTGAAAGTTGTGGTTGTGGTTTCCACCTACAATGATCGTACTTGTACGGGAGTAGATGACATTGCAGATAAAATCGGATCGAGGTAGTTGACGTGAGAGTTGGGATATCTGAGTTCGGGGATTTATTATTTTTAAAGTTTTCAAATGATGTTTATAGTTATGATTTAATTCCGCATTTGAATTGAATGTATTACAGACAGGTTTTAAAAAAAAAAAATACACAGTGACATTCCGAAAAAACCGGGATGTTACACACATCGACTAGAGATAAGGCAATTCATAGTATATAAGTGGGTGCAAACTTCACGTTACAAACACAACATATTTTAGTTCAACACCTTTATGTGGTGGTTTCATTAGAAAGTAAGAATGTTATTTGTCAATTTCCAATCTTCATCAACAAAGTGTGCAGTTAGACAAATATATCCCTTAGAAGTAACTATAATCCAAACATCAGAGGTTGAACAAATTATATTTGGAATTTTAAACATGATTTGTTTTACTTTACCCTTCTGTTTATTCCTTTTTCACATCTAATACAATATAGTGTTTCAACATTTCATGTCAACATTAGGATTAATGTATTTTATACAGTATTTGATTCTTTCATATTCAACAAAATTATAAGGAGACTATGTTTAATCATCGCTCTCGTAAGTAACTTATGATGAATATTTTGATTGATTTTTTGTGTTCCAAATTTCTTGATAAAGATTTGGATTTACATCTAAGTTTGCAATACTTCTACATGCATCAACATGTCGTCTTCAATGTGTAAAGTTCCATAATTGTTTTTAGTATTAGGATATTTTCCAACTTTGTAGTTATTGTCACGATACTTACATGCAACATTTTCAATATGATCCTGTCTTTTCCTATTTTTGTGAAAAATTTCCAAATATATTAAACTTCTTTTTTATCTATGGTAGCACTTTGAGATGGATAAGGAGTTTCAAATGTAGATCATCAGCCAAAATCAAAGGGTTGTGGTCCATGTTTAAAGCAAATTTAAGGTAGAAAAAGAGAAAAACAAAAGACGTCCAATAAGAAATCCAAACCATGTTACTAAAATAAATTTAAAGGTCATTAAATGAATGTTAAAATCATGATAACTAAAATCCTATTAAACACTAAGATAGTTAGAATATCTTTTTCAGATAGAAGAAGACTAATACATATTATAAGATATGCATTTGATTTTAGGAAGTTACATGCAATTTTTTTATGGGGTGAAATATGTTTTTGATCCCTTAACTTTTAGTGAAAATTGGAATTAGTCCCTCTTCAAAACTTTGGTTTAATTTAGTCCCCAAACTTTAGAAATGTATGAATTTAGTCCTTTTAACAAAAATTTATTAACTTTATTTGATGTTTCAAATGCGTTTTTCAGTTAAGATTGAAGCAAAAATGTGTCAAATAGTGTAAACAACCCAAATGTTATCATGAAACCAGCTTGAAACATGAAATGAACGTAACAAAATTTAGTTAAAAGGACTAAATTCATACATTTCTATAGTTGGGGGACTAAATTAGGCCAAAGTTTTGAGGAGGGACTAATTCCAATTTTCACTGAAAGTTAAGGGAGCAAAAACATATTTAACCCTTTTTTATATTGCTAATAATATATATATATATATATATATATATATATATATATATATAATTATTGAACCAATTCTTAGAAAATAAATCGTCTAGTATGGAGAATAGAGATATTATTGTGTTGTTATATGGGATCCAAGTTCAATCACATATGGGATTGATATCACTCTTTATCCAAAACCTTAAAAATAATAAGTTAATGAATCTTTCATTTTTATATAATGTTTTACTTTCTTATTTCTATTTAATGTGAGACTTATACTTCCACTTAGATTCAGAACAATCTCTCCGTGAGTCCCTTACATTTATCCTCCAGCGAAAGCATTCCAAACCACGAGTACTCACCATCGTTGTCTTAAGAGAACACATTTCCCTTTTTTAGGAATACTTTTGACACAAGATCACTATACTCGTTTGAGTCAGTTACCAAGACAAACAATTGACTTTGGAACCATTATTGAATTTATAAAAAAGAAGGTTATTTAAGTTTGAAATCTCCATATTTCTTTATTAAAATGCCAATGAAAATTCAATTGGAAATACTACTCAAATTATTTGAAAATACTACTCAAATATTATATAACATTTATTTAATTGAAGTTATATAATACTTTTTAAATAAATTTATGTATGTAATTATTAACTTTGATTCAAGATGAACATAAGCTACGTTCTCTAATTTAATCCAATAAGGATAACTTATTTCGAAATGTTGCAGTTTTCTCTAGAAATTAAATTTTAAGGATTTACAATGATTCTAAGGAGTGTAGGCGAAGAAGATATATGAAGCACGCGCATAGCACGTGGCTGAAAGATCTGCAGAGAAACATTTGGAGGCGGTGGAGAAGAAAGGAGTAGGGTTGATCAGAGACGACGACCATGGCCATCAGAACTCTCACTCACACTCATACTCAAACTGCAATAACCTTTCTCATTTTTCTCTCTTTCTTTCTTCGTACTCAATCCGAGGTTATAACATTAACCTCTGATACATTTAATGACAAGGTACGCCTCCGATTTCAAATTTTGCACTGTCGAGGGTTTTTTGTTTTTGGTTTTCGTTTGTAAGATCACAATAATTTTCTGTCGTAGCTAGTTCAAGTTGTTTAATTAGGGGTTAGATTGCGTGGAAAACTGCACTGATGTAGAAATGCATACGATCTTATTTCTCAATTACTTTTTTCGTTTATGTCTAGATCAAGGAGAAGGATACTGCGTGGTTTGTGAAATTCTGCGTCCCCTGGTGCAAGCATTGGTGATTAATTCTTTTACATACTGCAATAGCCTACACTACGAACCTGCTGGTATTGTTTTTGTTTGCTAACTTTTCAAATTATGATAATTGTTGCCAGCAAAAACCTGGGCTCTTTGTGGGATGATTTGGGAAAGACAATGGAAGGAGAAGATGAAATAGAGGTTGGGGAAGTCGATTGCGGCATGGAGAAAACAGTCTGTTCCAAAGTTGATATTCATTCGTATCCTACCTTTAAGGTTTTCTATGATGGTGAAGAAGTAGCAAGATATCAAGGTAATTCGATATTTTTTACCCTTTGTCAAATTAGACTTTATGGATTCTGCTCTGTTAATTCCCCTATATTCTTCAACTCAATTCAAGTCCCCAACTTTAGGCTTTTACTTTTAATGACCATCAATGACCAATTATGATTTGTGACTAGTTTATTTTTGGTGTGTTTGCATGCCTTGTTTTCTTGTGTATAACTTGTCTTTGATTAGGATAAAATATTGGAACTCTTTTGGGTTTCTTACTTGTCAAGTTTGGAAAACCAAACAATGGATCAACTTAGTCATTGCTTAGTACAATCAATCTTTCTGTGCACATCTTGAATGTGAAAAGTTAAGCCAATATGATTGTTCTAACACCTAACCATTGCATATATCTTGTGCCCACGAATAAATGTTCAACGTGGCACCTTTCACTTTTGTTAAGTAATGATGATGATCTAATGAGTTTGGTAGTTATCAGAAGGTTGTGGTTTATGCCTCTATGGTTATAACATAAGGTATCATGTATCCTCACAGCATGTGTATCTTAATATCTTAATATCCTATCATTAAGTTCAGTGATTCAAAGCTTTTCTACAGTAATTTTTTTCCCATTTAGCGGTTATTGAAGTCACTGGTACTTGAAGATACAGACTTGTGCAACGTGAGAACTACCTTATAGCAGAGGATTTAAGCTTTTTTTATGATTTATTTTTGTTTTATTTAACAACCCTGAAGGAAGAAATATTTTCTTTGATACACAAATTGTGGTATTTTTTTCACTGTTAGATTATTTTAGGGCCTACTCCTTTGAGTTTTACATGATTTATTCACATGAAGCATGTATTAGCTACTCGTTCCGAACCAAACCTACGAAGAAAAGTGGTGGTGCAGAAATCTAATCTTATTATTTGCTTTACGATCGGTCAGGTTCAAGGGATGTTGAAGCAATGAAAACCTTTGTTTTGGAAGAAGCTGAAAAGGCAGCAGCAAAAGCACTTGACAGCGACAAAGATTTATAACAACTTTTGAGGTATGCTATTACCATGATAGCCACCCCCGTGCCTTTATTCTTCTATTCTCTCAATGTAGTTTTGTAGTAACAGTGCCTAAGGAAGCACATTGTCAAATCAATGTGTTTGGTAGCCATCTTTCTTTGTATTTAGCTTCTAATACTTATTTTTGGGAGAGCTGCAAGTTAGGATATTTTTTGTGAATTAGTTATCTGTTTAGGATGAATTAACTAGGACAATGGTTCATTAAGTCAACTTATGAACTATTGCACCATTTTTTGGTAATCTTTTAAATTAGAATACACTTCCCCACAATCTAAATTATAGTTCTTCCATCAATTTTTCATATACTTGTATATCGCCTGCCAATTGATTCATTATAGTTTCTTCAGGCGCAGTCATCATCTGGATTGCAACTAGCCCTTTACTGTAGGTGGTGCACTTCCCAGATCAGTAATCACCTTCAGGTTCAGTCTGAGACATTAATTTTTCTCTGTTCTGATCAGCATTTGTTTGTTTCACCTAGCAGCTGTAACTAATTCCGTACACTACCACAATTTCTTTCTTTTATACTCCACAATTTTCATTTTTAGGTTTTTTTGTACTCTAAAAAGCTGATAGTGGCTTGTCAATGTTAAAAGTTCCATTCGATACTGTGACTGGTGAGCTTTAATCAGGAATTATACGTGAGGTTCAGGATTCGTTTATATATATCATTCGATCTTTGAATGATATGCTCCATTTTTTATGTGGGATTATACCATCCTACAAACCTATAATGGCCTTATTATGTGCAAATTAAAACATGTAGAGATGTGTTGATTGACAGACAGTGCATGCACTTTTAGTGGTGGACAGAACAACTCAATGGATTTTGCACTAGTATAACCCCTTAAAGTAAGTTGTTATCATCTCCTTCGAGGACTAGATAGTAGTCTATCCTCCATTTGGTCGACTTAATGTTCAAGGACCCTTATGCTGGCAGAGGAATGATTTCTTAGGATGGAGCATAGTCATTATGGGTGTTGTTTTGGATTTACCACAATAGTTAAGTAAAACAAATAGGCTAAGTTTTAAGTTTGTGCTTCGGCAAATATGGACATTTAACCTTGACACTAGCGTCTGATAGCAAAAGATCGAGAATTTCGACATGCACCTATACGTAGACACCTACCGAAAATCATAGTGAGCCATGGAGGGATAAGGGATGTGGGTTAACTATCAGTTGTTATAGGATTGTATGACAAGCTAATCACTAGTTATTTTGAACCTTCGGGAATTAATATTGTTTCTGCAAGCTCTTATTTATGCCTATTTAGTTGAATAGATGGGTAAGTTAGCCTTCAAAGTTTCTTCACGTAACTTCCACATCATGGCCTTAGACTTGGATGAGTTCCCCCGATAAAGTTTTTAGGAAAAAAAATGTGTTTTTCTATGTTAACGCTGACATTTAGAAGAATTATATAATAAATTTTCTTACAAATTGATTTATGGATAAGTTCGTTTTAGTTTATAAAATAGGATTTTTATTTTTCTTTCTATTATGAAGAAATCTTTCTTTACAATTTCTTGGTCAATAACAGTAATAAAAATAGTTCAAGATATTTGAGTACGGAAACTATAACGCAATGGCACTTGAATCAGAAACCTACTCTGTAGTAACTACAAATTACTTTTGGAAAAATCGTACTTTAAATATAACAAATAGCTTATGAGAATGAGAAACTGAGTTTATGAGGGCATTTTTATCACCTGTCTCATGGATGTTTGTTGTATTTATACATTTTATGAATATCTTTGGATATTTATTTTATACTGAATTAAATTGGAATAGCTTATTTTGTATAATTAGAGACGTTTGAAATTACATGTACAAGCAGCAGACTTGGCAGAGGCTACTCCTCTCCTCCTTGCTAATTAGTAGATTGAGAAAAGTTTTTGTTTATTTTATGTAAATATTCGTGGCTCTGGATAAGAAATAATTATTAGTTTAAGAAAAATTAAATTCGTTGAATGTAGAAGTTATTTTTAGATAAAATTACTCAAAGTTGTTGATTTAATTTTTATTGATTTGAATAAAATATTTTATTTGCTATTAATTACTAGGTAGCATTAGTGATGTCAATTTGACAATAAATTTTTGTACACATCGACTAATAATAATCATCAGAGATTAATAGTAATCACCAGAGATTTCAATTGAAAAAAAAAATATAGATTTATTGACATTGGTCCAGAGAATTCTCCCAACTAAAAAATATTTTCTGTCCATATCAATTAAAAAAACATTAATTTACATCAATCAAAAGAAATTTTTATTAGTGTCAATTAAAAAGTTATAACAGCCAAAAAATAATCTTATCAATAAAAAAAAATCAAATTAACATTTATTAAAAAATAACTTTAATTTACGCCATGATTATAAGTAATCTAACAACAATTCTTAGTGGCATTAATCTCAGTTAATATTAACAGAGGTATTTGACAACAACTAAAAAATATCATTGGTATTAAAAAGATTCATACTAACAATAATTGAAAAATAGTATCGGTTTATTTTTGTGTGACAACGATAAAAAAATAAAAAAAAAAACTCAAAGTAAAAGAAATTTCCTCCTAAATCAACTGAAAAACCAATGGAGCAAATGGCGCAAGTGAATGTCTTTCCTATTGATGTTAAGCCAAAAAATTATGGAAAAATAAATTTAACAGAGAAAGAAAAATACAAAATATTAAACTTTTTATTTTTAAGGAGAACTTCAAAAATTTATAATTTTAAGTAATAAAATTTTCTCATGAATTTCTGAAACTTTAATTTATTTTAAATTTCTTTTCTAAACAGTGTATAACGTATTCTGATAAAATATTTCTTTTTTTTTTTTTGTAAAAACAAAAAGAACTCCCACGTGTTGACAAATTTCTTCGTGCAGATTCATTGGCCTTAGTAATAATAATAACAATTCAAGATTTTCGCGTGCGGCTGCTATGCAGCATACACCAGAACCAGAAATATGCAGTAAACTCGTCCTCTGAAATAGACCAGAAAGCATCAGGCTCCTTGAACTCAAGAATCATATCACATCCTCAGCATCACACCCCCACAATAGAAATCTCTTGGCCTGATAAATTCAAAATCTCAAAATATTTTCATGAGAATCACCAGAAAAGACAGTAATTATGCACTTAAAATGAAACCAGAAGAGAATATTCAAACCATGAAGGTCTTAATAGTGTATAATTTCACATCTCTGGTGGAGTTCTGAGATGTTTTGTATCTTTTGAGTGAAATAATGCAGAGCAAACTGCTTCTCTTAAAGGAAAAGACACTTTGTACTTACCTCATCTTCCACAAAGGCACTGTCACAGTTTGCATATGGAAGGTTTACTATGCAGGAGATATGATGCTGACAAGCTTTGTTCATATGCATACTGAACGAAGCAAAAGATGAATGTAAGTGACAGCGTCATCTCTCCTGCGTAGCAAATCTTTCAATGCCTTCACCACTATCCTTCATTCTTCACCATCACTGTGTCTGTGTGTCTTCCAGGTAGACCAACCAGTGTCCAATACTATATATATACACCACAACTTTTACAATTTTTAATTTACAGACTCTCACTACATTGTGCTAATTGAGTGAATTCCAACCACAAAGGTCCTGGTCATTTGCTTGTACATAAATGTTTTTCAAAGTTATGTGGGTCACCATTCGATTGTTTGTACATAAATGTTTGATTGGCGTAGAAGGCTGCATGTGGTCTGAATTCCGATACCTTAAATAAGTGCCATTTCAGCTGTGGTTATTGTAATACCGTCATCTTCTGTCACATCAACATTCACAAAAAAACTGCTGCATTAGTGCAATAATGGTCTTCTCTATCGGTGCAACTTAATGATTGTACTCGTAATGTTGACAAAGTCTTTTGGTTTTCTTTGGTCCAGTGAATTTGTGCAATGACATTTGATTCTGTTCATGAACATGGGAGGATGGAAATTTGGAAAAGAAAGAACGAAGATGTGTGTGTGTGTAATATTTATCCATAGACATTTTGTTTGTAAATTTAAGAAAGGACCATTTTAGACTTGGACATTTTTATCATATCAGTCCTTTAAGAATCATATTTTAAATAGACTTCACCTATAGTTAAACATATATTATTTTCTTTTCAAATAGAAAAATCAATTAAAGATAATGTTACACTATTTTTAAATAAAATAACTTTTTCATCCAATAGTTCGAATTCCAAGTAGAGGTTTCACCACTAAACTTAATATTAGATTTTGTATTTGTTTAAAATATATGATAATTCAATTGTCTTCAAACAAAATATTATATTTATTTTTAAAGTTTATTAATCCGATACAACATTAAATTATTTTCATACACATTTATATATCTATTTTATATGACATTCCTCTTTTTAATGTCCTTATTTATATGAGACATACCTCCTGTTATATCAATTTCAAAATCTGATTCATTTGGAAATATAATAAATTACTCATTATCCAACTTGAATTATTTGACTTAATTTTCTGAAATCTGAGTAAACTTAATTATTTAATTTAGACTAGAGGTGTCAAAACGAATAATTCGACCCCTTATTACGGATTGGTCACTTAGTGAACCAATTCAACCTAACTCATTTATTAACGAGTCAGAAAAATTCAAACCCTGTCCGACACCCATGAGTTTGTTGATAAACAGATTGACTCACTAACTCATTTAATTAAAACTTTCTATAATCCAAATTTAAACAAATTTCACTCCCATATTTCGTTCTCAACATGGGTGTTTAATTAATTTTGAAAATAAAAAACTTAAATAATTTTTTTCAAGCAAAAAAAAAAATTATAAAATTAAAATTAAATTTTAATAAAATAAAATTAGTTAGGTGGATTGATGGGCTAATCCGACCTATCACGAGTTCAACCTGCATGAACCGGATTTAAATGAGCCGGATTAAAATCTGATCCACCTAAAAAAAATACAATTTTTTTAAACCCAGATCTAATCCATAATAAGCGGATTGACCCAAAGAATGTGACCAATTTTAACCACTTTAGTTTTAATAGGTAATGTATTTGTTGAATAAATGTAACTAATTTTTTTCATATGTCTAAATCGTTTGATAAGGAAAACGATTTTCATATTATTTAAGCAGATGCCAATATATAAATTCGATACTTTTGTTAGTTATTATATTTTTAAAAAGTGATAAGACTTTAATATTTTATAGAAAAAAACTTACGTCTTTCTAATTAAAATGTAGGAACTGCAGATAAATTATAAAATTTGAAAGGAATTAAACAAAGAAACATATTTATCATTTTTTCAAGAACACTATTTTATGTATTTTTTTTTAAATGTAAACTTGAATTGTCGGTATTGAGAAAAAAAAAATGAAAAGAAATTTATGTTGATTTGACTGATATATAATAAAATAACTTTTTATATATTAATACATTTAAAAGTAATTTGATATAATTTCTTTAAAATATAAATTAGAGTTAAAATAATTTTTTAAGTAAAATATTTGTTCATAATTTTTTTTAATAAAATAAGTTATATTTCAAAATAAGAATATATAAAAATAAATTAATTTATTTTTTTAAAATTATTGTTCTACTATTTTCTACTTTAATTATATATTTTTTATTATAATATTAAATATAATATACTTTTTAATTTATTATTTTTATATGTTAATAAAATATTAAATTAATTTATTTCATTTGTTATTTTAATATTATATATCGTATTTTTAAAAATTGATACTCTTTAATAATTTACTAATTTAAATTTCGTCATCTATTATAATTTTTGACATAGCTGATTAAAAACATAATTGACAGTATTAGGTTTGTTTTAAAAAAATTTATATTTTTATTAGTGCACAAAATATCTTTTTCTTATGAAGGCTTCCAAACTTTGTTATTTCATGAGTTATTTAAAAGGTATTTTTTTATTAATTATAATCTCGTAACCACAAGTTTATTGAAATATTTTATAACTGTTATTTAAAAAAGCTAAAAGATATTTAAAAAAAAATTAATTGAATAAGAAGATATATTGTAAATATCATTTAATCATTATAAAAATGACATTGTAAGTAACAAGTGCAACTATAGTATCCAATTAAATAAACATACATATATTACAATTATCACTATGCACATTTTTCTTTTTGAATGTATATATAAAAATTAGTGTAATGTCACCTTGATGAAACCCTATATAAACTGTAGCAAGGAAGAGGAACCTGAAGAAATACAGAAAAACAGAAAGGGATTGTGTCCATTGAACTTAGACGCGCTTACTGAAACCTAGCGTACTGAAACCTAACCCGGACGTGTTCCGGTTGAGAAAACAGGATTGCATATGACCCGATAAGTCCGAAGTTTCAAGTGTAGAATTTGTTGTGGTTCTGAAAGAAACTCACATCAATCCAAGTAAGCTTCCAAAACCCTAATCGCTACTCTTTTACTTCCTTTTTGTTTTCTTGTTTTGTGCTAAGATTTCGTTTTGTATGTTTGATGTGCATTTTAATCTGTGCTCAATTTATCATTTCGCTTCTAATCTTTTCAATTTATTATTTAAATTCTACTGGCTGCTTTTTGTTTTGCTTGGTTTACTTAATTCGAGTAGATTGATCACTGCAGGAGTAGCATGTGCTAGCTTCCAGGGTTTGTCTTGTTGATTGCTCTTCGATCATTGCTGAAGATTCTGTGCAAAATGGATTTGGTAGCTAGTTGCAAGGTATGTTTATATTTAATTTTTGTTTGAAAATAGTTATTTTGGTTTTTCAACCGTACTATGCTAATATGTTGATTTTGATGGTAATTGACAATTTTAGTTTTGGAGTGGCTTCTAAGAAGAACAAGGAACTTTTTTTTTTTTTTAAAATAAGTTTATTTATAGTGCCAGATGTTAGAATTAGAATTTTCTCTAGCAAATATTGTTTGTACCTTATTCATTGAATGTACTTGCAGTTTTTATTTATTTTTATTTCTTTACCATGATCATTGTTAAGTATGTCATGCAGGAAAGTGTTAGTATTCATTTTTGTCTTGATTTTATGCTGTATAATATTAACCATGAACTATGACGTTGTACTTTACTGATCTAGTGACTTTTTCTTGTAGGAAAAATTGCAATACTTTCGTTTGAAAGAGCTCAAAGATGTGCTCACTCAATTGGGACTCTCAAAACAGGGAAAGAAGCAGGTGAGTCGAGGGAAAAAAAAATTCTCTGATTACGCATGTATTTTCAATTTTAGGATTTTGCTTTGAATCTTGAGTGCTAATTGGCATCATTGAATGATGTTTATTGGTTTTTTAGGATTTTGCTTTGAATCTTGAGTGCTAATTGGCATCATTGAATGATGTTTATATGTTTCTTACTTGTTATTTTTTTATGACATTTCCTTAGCTCTTTAAATTGTTTTATTTGGGCTGCACAGTTTAGGCTTATACGTCTTTTTGTGATGAATGATAGCTTTTGAAACTCTTAGAAAAGATGTATCTTCAATTTTAGGATTTTGCTTTGAATCTTGAGTGCTAGAGTAGTTGGCATCATTGAATGATGTTCATTTTCTGATTACTTGTTATTTTTTATTATATTTATTTACCTCCTTTTTAAATTTTTTTATTTAGGCTGCACATTTTCAACTTGTATATCTCTTAGTAATGAAGAATATGCGTTTGAAACTCTTTTAAATGATGTATATTGTCAAAGGGGAATAGACTTTCATGTTTCTTGTTTTGGTTTTTAAATTTTAACTTGGGCAATAATATTATTTTTTAATGCTTAACTTAGTACTATCTTTTGGGGTTTTTAGACAATATAATAATATGAATGCTTCATTTTCTATAGGATCTTGTTGATAGGATATTGTCTATTCTTTCAGAGGACCAAGGTATGGCTATTTATGCTCTCTCTATGATGTACACACACGGTGAATCAACCATTTTGTAATGTTTCTGCTTGAATTTGTCAAAGTTTATTTATTTGAATACCTACATGTCAGAGTTATTAACTTAACTCCTTAACAAGCAAATGTCTCAGATGTGTTTGTATGTCAATGTCAATATATTATTGCCGTGATTAATTGTTGTATATATTCAGCGTTTTAATTTTCTTTTATTCAAGTTAGATGTATTGTAAACTTTCCTTCTTAGGGTTTGTTTGGATAAACATCGCCGCAAACACTTATAGGAGAAGAAAACAGGAAGGAAAAATGAAATAATCTTCTGTAGAAGTTAAAATTAACTCATATGTAAGTTAATTTGTAGAAGTTTTTTCATATTAGTTTCTCCAAAATTTGTCTTTTAGCTTATCCACAAACTAATTTTAGCCTCCTGGGAAACTTACAACTTACAACTTTTGTCTTTTAGCTTATCCAAATATGCCCTTAATGAGTTTTGGTTTTCTCATTTCTTTTGGCTGTGTTTGTACGGAGAAATTCCTTTTATGGCTTGTCATTGTCTTTTTATAGTACACTTTAAAATTCAGTCTCATCATCAACTCTGCTGAAGTTCTAGCTCAATATGTCACATTGGTCAACCATAGTTGATAACAATGCCAAATAGACTCTATCGTGGAGCGGCTCAGGCATGCTACGAAAGTTGAATGGGCAAAGTTGTGCAAATCCTGGCTGGAGCAAGAACTATTGGTGTGAGTGACAAGAAACCATTTTAGCCATGAAATAACGTCATTAATGGCTGTATTGGGAGATTCAATCTGGGTTCCCCTCCTTCCCTGGAATCACAACTGGAACTCTACTTTGTCAGTCAGCTGTGTGCACTCTGTTGTGAAGTAGCATCCACTGTTTTTATGAGGGATACCCACCTATATTTGGCAACATTTCCTTGCCAGCTGTGACAGGTGGGCATTCCCAACTTATGCAGCCTCTGCTCTCCATAGTTTCCAATCATACTGAGAGCTGCGGCAATTTTCTGGAAAACCTGTCATCTTTTCCGTCTGACTGTCACCTTTGCTACCTTGCTTTGTTCTGTTCCTCACGGTTCTGTTCTTTTAATTCCTCTATAGCAGAAAGTCTTTCGTCCCACTATCTGCTATAGCATTTTCAGGTCAGCTGCACTGGCTGTTATTTGGAATTGGCAACTATGTGGTCAACAACTACAACACAAGCCATATGGGCAGCGAATGGGTCATATTGGTCAAACTTTATAAAATATACAAATATAAGTTATGAATAAAATGATGAGCTTTAGGCAATGAAGTTTATTTATACCCGTTCAAGTTTTTTTTTTTTTTTTATCTGATTCAAGGCTTGAATCAGATAAAAAAACTAGTTGAACTCGAGTTTTAGAACACTGGTTTAGAGTGGTGGCAATGCAACTTCTGTAAAGGCATAGTTTATTGAATTGAATGTATTTTGGAATTTTTATTTTTTATGCATATAATTTTATTTTGTGAAGTTGCCTGACATGCTTCTATCTTTTCCCCTGTAAACTGAGTTCACAGCTTGTTACTTTTTCCCAGTTTCTAAATTGTGGATCAAGAAGAATGCAGTTGGAAAACAACGGGTGGCCAAATTAGTGGAGGACACATATAGGTTAGTGTTAGAGACAACACTGTTGGTGATATTTTTTTTTATCTAGTTTAGTATGCTTCAGATAAATGTAAAGGCCAATAATTTTTTAGAGAATGTTTGAATACGAAGTTATAAGTGTTTTTGAGAGGTTCTCTACTGAAAAAAGCCTCTATCTTTTAGTAAAGAAACTCTCAAAAACATTTTGAACTTATCCAAATAGAGCTCATGTTTGATCAGTTTGTACTTTACTCATGGTTTGATGATGTGTTTCTATGTTTATGTTAACTTGATTTTGCGGGCATATACTATAATCTTGGTTTATGTTTTTCTTGTGACTTGTGTGTTTCCATTTTGCCCAGAAAATTGCAGGTATCCGGGGCCATTGACCTGTCATCGAAGGGACAGGGCTCTGATAGCAGTAATGTGAAAATTAAAAATGAAATGGAGGATTCCTTTCTATCAGATACTAAGATTCGCTGTCTCTGTGGAAATGTATTGGATACGGACCCATTGGTCAAGGTGTAATATTCGATATATATATATATATATATATATATATATATATATATATATGTTATCTATCCTGATGATTTTAATATTATATGCCTTTTTACTCGCCCGAATGATTTTATTGGTCATTTCCATCCCAATCCCCCCACTTTTATAAAATTGTTTTATTAACATCTCATATCAATTTAAGTTTGTTAATGGAAACATTTTTTCTTCTCGTCTAAATGCAGTGTGCAGATACAAGATGTCATGTGTCGCAGCACATCAACTGTGTTGTTATTCCAGAGAAACCTACGGATGGAACCCCACATGTTCCTGATAAATTCTACTGTGAAATATGTCGAGTTGATCGGGCAGACCCGTATGTTGTGTTTGTTCTTTTAGTAGACGGGGTGGAATAAATAATAGTTCAGAAGTTTCTTTTCCCCCATTCAATGCTAAATATTTGTAATCTTTACTTACATGCATTTTATTTTGTATTATCAAGGGCTTGTGTTATTTCCGTTTTCATTCAATTTGTTGTCTGTAATATCCTGTAGTGATGCAATTGACTGAACTTATGGATGATAACATGTTTCATGGTGGTAACTTCGTCGTTGATTGTTCTTTCAATAGCATATTGATAGTTTTAGAGAGACTCACTTTCTGTATTTCATTCTTCTAAGCTAACATTGTCGTGGCTGCTAGTTATGAATAGAGATTCCAATTTCCATTATTAGGCTTCGATTTTTGTTGAACAATGTCATTTTGAGAATATGACATTCCAATTTGAATGCTATGTTTATTGTCTTTTGAAAAACTCTTCCTCTGTGTGTGATACTCCTGTATGCATTTATTATTTGCCATTTTCTTCAGCCCATCACTCAAATTTTTATTTTTTCTCTTCTTTATATTACAGGTTCTGTGTTTCAGTGACACACCTTTTGTTTCCGGTGAAGTTGACAACAACCAATATTCCCACTGATGGGTAAGGTTGTAATTGGCTTGTGACATTGTGCTACTGGTTTTGTTTGTGTTTGAGCAAATTGAATGTCTTTTTTAGTTGTTATATGCCAATAAGAGAAATTTGTTGCGTAAGTTACAATTGCAATTGCTTGCATGAGTCGTTATTCTTCATTCAGGCTTGACTACTTTCCATTTAATTTAGCAGGTGAGCGTGGAGTTGTGTGTTATATTTAATTCTTTTCTTCTAATGCAAGTTCATGTGTCTTGTGTATAGCTTTTGGTTTCTTTCCACGTATGTTCTATGTTGGTTGTTTTGTTCTATTCAAAGGGATACCAATATTAGCGCTGTTTCCTATATTTACATTGTGTGAAGTAAAATTGTTTGGGTGTTGAGTTTGCATTTTTGAGTTCAGAGTTCTCTCAGGACATTAACCTTTCGGAACTAAATTCCCCTCCTCTGAGTGTTTTATTTTCTTGTCTCATGGTTTTCTTAAGTCAAATCTTCACAAATTTATTGTTTATACCACCTTTAATATAACTTTGTGCTTGAATGGTTTAACCATATTTCTATTTGAATTATTCAGGACCAGCCCAGTTCAGAGTGTGGAAAGAACGTTTCAACTCACTAAAGCAAACAAGGAGTTGGTATCGAAACCAGAATATGATGTTCAGGTTGGCATGATTTAGTGCTTGTAGTTTGATGCGTAACTGGATATCTAGGTATTAATGTATGACAATTCTTTCATGTTTAGGCTTGGTGTATGCTTTTGAATGACAAGGTTTCATTCAGGATGCAATGGCCACAATATACGGATTTAAAAGTCAATGGTATGTTTGCTAATCTTAATCTACTCCCTTTTGTTAGTTTCCTTTTGAGACTTTTGTTTCATGTCTTGGGTCGTACTTTAGCCTTTACATTAAATTATGTGTGATTAGAAGTATGCATTTTGTTATTAAAATATCCAAATTTCTTTGTGGAATTCATGATTATGGTTGAATTGTATTTTTGTCATTGAATTTTAACTATATACCTTTAGGTCTTCCTGTTCGTGCAATTAACAGACCCGGTTCACAGGTGCTTGGGCCTAATGGTCGTGACTCTGGTTCAGTTGTGAGTTTGTTGTCTTCTATTGATTGTAACAATTAAGAAATTTATCTTATTTTCTGTCTTTTTTGAATGTAGAAATTTATGTTTGAGTGCTGGTTTTAGACCAATTTTTTCTTCCATGTTAATTAAATTTCATTCATACTAGTTTATTCAATTTCTTATTTTATTTCTCCTCTGCCAGATCACACCATATTCAAAGGATGGAATTAATAGGATTTCCTTGACAGTGGTGGATGCTCGAGTATTCTGTTTAGGGGTTCGAATTATTAAAAGGCTCACCATGCCAGAGGTATTGCATTCTAAACTTGCTTAATTTCTAAGTATAGTATTCTGGCTGACTTATGGTTCCTTTCGTCTAGAACTTTTTGGAATAGTCAAGATTATTCAATCAAGATTGCTTTCTAAACTTGCTTAATTTTTAAGTATAGTATTGTGGCTTACTTTTGGTTCCTTCAATCCAAGCTTATTAGGAGTTTGATGTTGAATCTCCTTATATTGATGTCAGTCAAAAAGTTTGAGGTTGTTTCCTTTGGGTTTATTTCTGAAAAAGAAAAAGGAAATTTAGCAAAGCTTGGAATGCTAATGTGATTCTCACTTTTTGTCAATTTTAAGTTGGGGATTATTGAATTTGGAAAGTATTGGGGGGCAGGGTAGTTTATGTAGTACTATGGCTTGACATTGCAGCTGTTGCTTATATTGACATTTAGCACTCATTTTAATCGTGAAAAGGCATGTCTTGTAATTGTCTCTCACGTGAAAATTGTATTTATCAGAGTTCTTATGCTTTCTTAGTTCCGTGCTTAGGAGTTATTGGCATACTATTGGTTTTTTTTCGTGATGTTTAATATCCTTTCACATATCTATCAAAGGCATGTTTGGTTATACCGAACTCTTAAAAGTATATAGGAATCTTGTTCATTTGGTTTTTTATGTGATTTCCAGTTTTCTGTTTTGTAAATATGGTGAAGAAATATTGCTAACACTTTTTTTGGATTGGCTTCTTTTGGAGATTTTAACATATTGATTTTTTTTTTTTTTATTTGGTAGGGTTCTGTTTTAATCAAACTGCATGTCTTTCATAACCAAAAATTGTTTTTTGATGAAGTTTTGGTGTTTCCAAACAAAGCTGAAATGTTTTATGCTGTCAACATTTTATCCATCGTTCATATATGCTTAAGTGTGATCTGAATTGTGTTTTCCCCTCATTCACTAAATGTGGAGAGTGTGCATGGATTTTAGTGGGAGTGGCATTACTTTTAATTACAAAAATTTCTCTTATGGAAAGATAAATTCGTATTAGTCAAGCAAAGGAAAGCACAAGGAGTTAAGGATAAGGTATCCTCCAGAACATGTAGAAATACAGGGGATAAGTAAAAGGACATTAGAAGCTATTTTGCTGAAGGAAATGTGCTTTGTATATGTCATTAGAAATACAGGAGCAGTGTTTTCATATGCATCCTGTTTAAAATGATTGTTCAAGAAATGGTGAAAATAAAATGACATTTTTTGTATGTCAATGGGAACAAAACACATTTTCCTAAATCTAAGGGTCCTTAAACTCAGCAACCATCTAGTTACCAGATCTCTGGATTAGAGAATCCCAAACCTCAACAGTTACCGAATGTAGAGAATTGAGAATTAGTTAGAGAAGGCAGCTTGGCATAATTAGCAGTCGAAGGGGATGGATTGAGAGTTGTTAGCATTAGGTTAAAGAAAGCAGTGTCAAAGCATAATTATAAGGGGAAACCCTGGCTATAATTCAATTTTCTATTTGTTCTGCTGTTTTTCAGTCAACCATGAAATCATTTTCCTTTCTCTGTTTCTGTTATGGGTTTCTTTTACTGAGTCGGCTATTCTATTGATACAACACAGAGAAGTGCTAAGCATCAAAAGCAAAATATCGAACCTTTATTCCTTTGAAAGATATTTAATTCACGAAGGATGTGAGATTTATATCTCTGTTGTGTTGAAATGCCCGTGGCATGTATGCTTAATTTTTGAAGTCTATATATTCATTTAATACTATTGCACATGCATTATTAAATCAATTACTTGTTCTCTGGTTCTAGATTCTAAGCATGATTCCAGAGGAGCGTAATGGTGAGAGTTTTGAAGATGCTCTTGCACGTGTTTGTTGTTGTGTTGGGGGTGGAAATGCAAATGATAATGCTGATAGTGATAGTGATTTGGAAGTGGTTTCAGATACTTTTAGCATCAATCTTCGTTGCCCAGTAAGGCTTTCATGTGTTGGATTTTTTTTAGTTACCGTGAAGTTTTATGATTCACTTCCTGAAAGTCTTACAAATTTTGTGTACTTGTTAAATTTATAGATGAGTGGTTCAAGAATGAAGATTGCAGGAAGATTCAAACCTTGTGTTCACATGGGCTGTTTCGATCTTGAAGTTTTTGTTGAATTGAATGAACGATCAAGGAAGGTATGGTTCTAAAAAGTTGAGCTTGCTTTGTCGGTCACCTGTTTTTAAAAGATGTTTGATGAAGCATTAATTCTTTCTGCAGTGGCAGTGCCCCATATGCCTTAAAAATTATGCTTTGGAGAATATCATCATTGACCCTTACTTCAATCGCATCACTACTCTGGTATTGTTTTATCCCCCTTTATCTTTATTTCTCTCTTGATAAAGTGTATAATTGAGTTTGTTGACTCGGTAGTTATTACATAACTGGTTTGCTGGCATAGATGAAAAATTGTGGAGAAGAGATTACAGAGGTCGAGGTGAAGCCTGATGGTTTTTGGCGTGTCAAAGTTAAGAATGAAAGTGAACGTCGGGAGTTGGGAACTCTTGCTCATTGGCACCGTCCTGATGGATCCCTCTTTGTCTCTACTGATGAAATCAAGAAAATGGAAAATTTAAAGCTCAAACAGGAAGGTGTTTCAGATGGTCATATTGGTTTAAAACTTAGGAAGAATAGTAACGGTGTTTGGGAAGTCAGCAAACCTGAGAATACAAGCACCTCTTCTGGTAATAATAGATTGAATGAGGATCTTGAAAATATTGAACATGTTATTATTCCAATGAGCAGCAGTGACACTGGAAGTGGCCGGGATGAAGATGATCCAAGTGTAAATCAGGGTGGTGGTGGGCATATTGATTATTCTACTACCAATGGTATTGAGATTGATTCTGTGTTTAACAGTAAAATTGATTCAGCATATGGATATTCTGTTTATAATGCTTCTGCTCCAATTGGTGATGCAGAAGTTATTGTTATTAGTGATTCAGAAGAAGACAACGATGTATTGATGTCTCCAACTCCTATAACTGGGTACACCAATAATCAAACTAGTGCTGCAGTTGATGTTTACTCGGTGCTAGAGCCTGGAATTATTGATTCATATACGGAGGATCCCAATCCTGGTGGAAATGCAAGTTTAGGAGTTTTTAATAGTCATCCCAGTGAAGATGATTTTGGGATGTCCTCCCTCTGGCCATTGCAATCTGGAACTCCAGCAGTCCCAGGATTCCAATTATTTAGTTCTGAAGTGGAGGAGGATGTGTCAGATACATTGGTTGGTTTGCAGAGCGGTAACATCAATTGCTCATCGTCACTGAATGGTTATATGTTGGCCCCGGATACTGCTTTGGGATCTAGCACTCTTATGCCAGATTCCTCGGTGGTTCGACCTGATGATGATTTAAATGGTGGCTTGGTTGACAATCCACTGGCATTTCCCAGAGAAGATCCCTCCCTTCAGATTTTTCTCCCTACAAAACCAGCAGAATCATCCATTCAGCATGAATTGAGTGATCACGCGGACGTATCAAATGGTGTCTTCACGGAGGATTGGATCACTCTTAGTCTTGGAGGTGGTGCTAGTGGCCGTAACGGTGATGCTTCCACTGCAACTGGATTGAATTCCAGACCGCAAATTGCATCTGGAGAAGGTGCCTCAAATTCCTTGACAGATACCGGTTTGTTACTCTTGGCCTAAAGCTTTTGTCACTACTTTTTTTTTTTAATTTTTTAGAGGATCTCAATTGTCAATTTGAGTACTGATTTTAGCTAGGGATATCATTTTGTGCGCTTTCATATGTTTGGACTCAGAAGTTTTAGTTACACAGAAACACATGTGGAGGTTAATATCATCTATATCTTCAAGTGGGCAAACAACCATTTACTTATTCTTGACAATGATATTGTCTTGTATTCTATCAATATATGAACATGCTTAGTCATCGCAAAATACCTAAGAATTTGAGTATTTCCCTTTTCTTAATAAATGAGGCCTTTTCGGAGAACCTTAATATATTTTAGAATGTGAATCACTGCATCTGAATGTTCTTGACGAGGAGAATTAATAAATTGACTTACTATGCTCATTGAAAGGTGTGTGGAACGAATCAAAGTGAGGGAATTTAGATTACCAACTAACCATATGTATCTCCTAGGATTGGTTCTCCTTGGTTAGATACAAGTTTGACACTGGATCCATTTGTGTCCACAAACTTAGTAAACATCATTGTTTCTTTTAAAATGCCGAGAGCATATTTTCTGACATGAACAATCCATCTTTGCATTGTGCCACCTCTGTCAAGGAAAAACCTAAGGTGTCCAAGCTTTTTTGTCTTGAAATTGTGATCAATATATTGTTTTAGTTGTACAATACCCTCTTTATCACTGCGTGTGATAACAATGCTGTTTTACTTTTACATATATATATTGAAATAGATACACTACACATGATGTGTGTAATTGGTATAAAGGGAACACTCCCATGGGATGAAAACTAGGTTTGAGTGAGGTGTGAATAGTGGATTTAACAACACTACATAGTTGAGCATCAATCTTTACCCGTTGTTCATGATTTATCTAGAAAGAAAGTAACTCTGCCTCTGACTGGGCCAAACAAGATCTCCCACTATGAGGGGGATATGAATGGGTAGATCTCAATGTTTGAGTGTATTTTTCTAAATATAAGTGGTCATCTTTCCTCAAGTTGTACCACAATAGTATTTATATGTTCGAGGAGCATGTCTCTGATGACATAGTTTCATTTGATCAAGTGAGTGTCATTGATAATGTTTGTCATGACCGAGAGGGTTACCCACACCACTTTATCTAATGTGGCTCCTATCCAACTTCACTCAGTCCCAAGAATGGTTAGTTGGTTGTCTTTAGTTCGGCAAGCAGGATCTTGTTTACTCGACTCTTTCTCTTTATCCTTTAAGAACTTTAAAACCTATTTCTTTTGAGTGGTAGTAAATCCTCCTGGTCGAGAATACTTCTACGTCGACAAAAAACCTAAATTTCCTTTTTACTAGACACGAGACCACTGAGGTATCTCAAATGGTTGAGAGATTCCATGCCGGAAGAGGATAGGAAGACGTTGGGATGCTTGGATGAATTATCTCACAGACTTCTTACTCGACAAATTGTGAAAGTCTTCCTTTCCCCACATTCCTTTGCCAGCATGTTGGGTATGTTCTTTTTCTTTGTGAAGTTATGACCGATGCGTTATCTAAATCTGAATGTTTCTGTGTTGGCAGGAATCATGTCGCTAGTAGAAGCTAAGATTGGAATGAAGAATGTCTTCTTTGACATGAAGAAGATTGCTATTGAGAACAAGAAAAAAGATGGTAGTCGTGGTACTAAAAAAGGTCCAATAGTAGAAACATATCCACCACCCTGGCTACAACAAGGAGGCAGGGGGATAAAGAGCAACAGATCGACTAACCCTTGGGAGTATGTTGTGACTTCTCGGTTTGACCATAAAGACTATGGAAGTCTTGTGGTGGACAACATAGATATGCAGAAAAACATAAGCATATCCCTATCTGAGGAAGAGGCGCATTTGGTTGGTGAGAACTCTTCGAATTCACTCATGAACGCCTTCTTGGAATATCATAGCCGATCACTGGTTTTTGGCCACCAAGTGGTTACTCTCCCAAAAAAGGAGATAGAGGATGAGGAAAAAATCAAGACGGCCAATGAGTTGGCCGAGTTGAAGAACCAGATGATGGCTATGAAAATCGAGAAGGAAGAATAGGAGAACGATCGGTCAGAAAACAAGAGGCTAAACTCTTGGAAAAATTGTTGCCTAGAGTCTGAGGGCAAATTATAGTAGGCCAAGAAGATGATTATTGAAGGGAAGCAAGCTCGAGAGAGTGTGGTTGAGGAGTTGCTGGAAACCCAAATGTTAGTGGAATCTGAACATGAAGAAGGCTTTAAGAAAGCACTTCGCCAAATAGCGCTCCTCTACAACATAGATGCTAGTGATAAACGCTTTGATGTGAACAAAGATGTTAATAGAAAAACCTTGGTTCACCTAGTCAATATGTCTGTCTTAGATGCCAATGAGGATGATGCTAAAGATGACGAGGAAGTTGTCGGCATCAAAGGAACTCCCTCTAACTTGAGTTCGTCTCCCAAACTTATTGCTATCACTAAAGAAGTTAATGTTGAAACCATAAAGTAGTTATCTTAATGTTTTTTCTTACTTTTTGTTTTTAAGGACAATTAAATATAGTGAAAATTATATATTGGAATTAATCCCTTGTGTTAAATACACACATAGGGTTCTCTATTTATAATAGAAGAAATATGGGCTAAGCCCAAATACAAATGAATATCTAAGAATAAAATAAAATAAAATAA
>NC_028354.1:5711906-5728751 GCF_000741045.1 Vigna radiata var. radiata
CACACATAGGGTTCTCTATTTATAATAGAAGAAATATGGGCTAAGCCCAAATACAAATGAATATCTAAGAATAAAATAAAATAAAATAAGAACAATATTTCCCTAATAAACATATGGGGACTATATTTCCCTAATTAACATAAACACAATATAAACTAAATATAATATCTCTAACAAGGACCAAAATGAATGGTAGGAAGGTATGTAATCATTTGCCTAGTTGTGGCTTATCATTGAATTTCATCTTTCCTTCAATCTTTATGCACTTCTCTCCCTTAATTTATTTTGCAAATAATGGAGCCAATATCCTGTCCGATATGTGCTTCAATGTAGAATCTTAATCAAACTCGAATTGATATGCCAAGTCAATCACTAGAAATTGTCATGGAATTGAATCATTAGCCTATATGGATCTCAGTATGACATTTGATTGATGCGATTGTGCAATAGAGCTGGTGAGGTGCTTAATGTCGATGTTGGTATAGAACTCTGCCAAATCTTTGTCAATGAATTGCTTTCTGTTATCAGTTATGATGGTGTTTGGGACCCATATCGGCACACTATGTTTTTCCACACAAATTTGTACACCTGATTGGTCGTGATGGTTGCTAGGGTTTTTGCCTCAATCCACCTAGTAAAGTAATCAGTGCCGATCAAAAGGAACATTACTTGACCCTTTCCTGGAGCAAAGAATCCGATAATGTCCATCCTCATTTCACAAAAGGCCATGGGGAGAAGATGTGATGCAACTCCTCTTGCTTGATATGTACCAAGTTGGCATGATTTTGGGTAAGGTAGACACTTTTTGACATTCAGCACAATCATTGGCCATGGTAGGTCAGAAATAACCAACTCGTAGTACTCGAGTTGCCATGGTTCTTACCCTCGAGTGATATCCACAATATCCATCATGTAATTCTTTAATGATCTTCTTGGCTTGTGTGAGAGTAACACACTCCAACAATGGTTGACTATACCCCTCCTAAAAAGCTATTTGCAATTAGCATGTATCTAGTTGCCTTTCTCTACCATGCTTTTTCTTCACTTTCAGGAAATTCATGTGTTCGTAAGTATTTTATGATGGGAGTCATCCATGTTTGTTCAACCTCTATCGCCATAGACCAATCAAGCAATTCTCGAGGTCACCTATCGTTGACAACCTGGTCATGTTTCAATCAAACCTCTTAATCTCTTTGTTTTCAGCCTAGGATTCCCTTCCCTCGATGCATCTATGTTAAGAAGTAGACTTAACTCAACTTCACAAAATCGGCTTGTAAAGTGAGGTTTGTATTCACTTATATATTATAAATTGACCTTATCTCTAGTCGATGTGGGACTTCCAACACACTCTCCTCACGCCGAGGTATGAACATCATCTCGAGCGTGAGACTAGACATTAATGAGTGGTTCGATAACAGTCTGATAGGGGGTGGAACAACATGCCCAACAAACAATGAATATAGTTAAGATAACCTTTAACCATAACTCATATCATGTTAAGAAGTGGACTTTAAACCTAACTCAACCTCACAAAATCGGCTTGTAAGGTGAGGTTTGTATCCACTTATATATATATATTATAAATTGGTCTTATCTCTAGTCGAGGTGGGATTTCCAACAATCTATCTCCTTAGCACTACTCTTGTTGAACTCAAAAAAGTCCTTTTGCATTGCCATTAGCATGACCATCTCACTAGAGGGATTTCCAATTTCTCTTGCTCATGTCATCTTACTTCTCGTAGACACCATATAGTTTCTTCTTTATAGAGTGAATCTCGGCCCCACAATGTGTGTCAAATGTTCTTGCAGGACCCAAAGCACATTGTGAACAAGAAGCTCCTCCTATCTTCTGTCTTCACTCTTCTTAAGCCGAAAGAGGGTGTGCCTACAAAAAATACTTGACGCACAAGTCAAGGGTGTGTGTCAAGATGATCACAAATGTTGTAAAATGAATATGTAATTAATTACCTAATGATCTTTAGTTATTTATATTAGGTTTATGGGCTCATATCTGGGCCTAAACCACATGGATAATTATCATAATTAACCTGCATAATGGTTTGATAATACGCTTAGCTCTCAACCTTCATAGTTAATCCTTACTGTTACAATGTGATGAGGCCGATGTGATCCCGATCATCGTAGGTGTTCATGGTTGCCTGGGATGATCTTGGATAGGTATGGGCCGAGACCATTTTGGTCATATGAAAAGCAAAAGGATCTCGGTCATCGGTCATGATGGGCCAAGATGATATCAAGTAAGCTTGAGATAACCTCAGGTATATAGGCTGAGATGATCTTGGATACATATAATACAATTTATTTATTTTTAGAAGAAATGAATCAATATAATAAAAGGGGGAGATTTGATATCCTCTAATGATAATTGATACGGGAATAAAAGAAAATGTTTTTAATAATACATATATAATCTAGATATTCTTATATAGGATTGACCCTTTATTTCTATAATTATAACATTGTTACAAATAGAGGATGAGAGTGTAATTTGGGTGATTATTATTAATAAAATAATTTATTTACATAGTTCAAGTTGGTATTGAAGTCTATTCTAGGAAAGTTTGTTGAAACTATTGTACCAGCTATTATAAAGCTATATACATATCCAGTCACATGTTAGAGATGTCTAATGCTTGATGTGATAGGGTCCATTGAAAATCGTACATCGATTGTAGATATGGTTAATTACATTGCATAAAGGAGTGGAANCCCCATCGTACAAGCCATAGGGTTGAGTTAGTCTAAATCTACTTTCTAAGAGAATTGTTATAAGGAATAGGGAAATTCTTAAAATAACATGTCCCTTCTCGAAGACAATTCTTATGTTGTTCCTATGTTATTCAGCTTTTAACTCTTTCTGTTAATGAATAGTTGAACATCCATTTGTTAGGTTTTTTGAGAAGGAAATACTCTCTTAATTGTTTTGCAGATATCAGTAAGACTTTTTGTTAGCTCAATTTCAAGTTATTCTTGAGGCTATGAGGGATGATTGGAAATTTCATTTTCGTTTCATGAAGCATCTGTTGTTACTTCTGATGTTAAATGTTAGAAAGCTTGAATTTGTTTGTTGAAACTTCAGACAGATGCGTTGTGTTTCTAATTCTTTGGACATATAATAAATTGACCCAATAAATTTGATAGAGATCTCTCCTTAAAAGTGTCCCCTCACGTGAATAATTTATATTCTTCCGGTAAAAAATTAATGGTTTAGTGAGCCTTGAAAACGTGGAGAAGATAACTTCTAACTTCTTGACACAAAATGTCAGCTGTGATTGTACATTTTGCTAGTTTGTCTTCTTTCTCATGTTTAAATCTATTATTTTGTCTGAAACTGTAGACATTTTGCTAGATTGATTTGATTTGACCAATATTCTAGTTCTAACTCAGTGATTCTTATATGCAATGCTATATATTTTTCTCCTCCCATTATTGACTTAAGACGCCTTCTTGTGCAGCTCCTTTACTCCTTGGTATCAATGATGTTAGATCTGACAAGGCGAATGGGAAAAGATCTGATTCAGATAGCCCTTTCTCTTTTCCTCGCCAAAAACGTTCAGTAAGGCCCCGCCCGTATCTTTCTATTGCTTCAGATTCCGAGTAGAGGTATTAGAACCTTGGGTCTCTATTAACTCTAGACGTCCTTCTTAACCCCACATTTTGTATTTAGAAACTGAAGAAAGTTGAGAAGCATTTTTGGTCCTCAGGAAATGGAAGATGATGTGGTGTGAGGCACCTCTGGTATTATTTTTCCATTGGTGGTGAAGGTGTAGGCTGCAAAGTTTCTCAATTTTTTATGCTTGATATTCAAGTTGTCCATATGACATAATGAAAAAGGTCAGGGGCATGCTTTTATTCCCCAGTTTTCAGCCAGGAACTGATGATACTGGTATATAGTGCTGTAAAGATTATTGTATCTGCAATTTTGTTTCTGCTGAGAGTAATTAATCTGTAAATGTTAAGCCAGCAGATTTAATAGTAAAACCAAAAGTAGTTTAATCTTATTCACACCCAGGTAGTCACCCAATTTTGTAAAATATGATTGCCAATATTTGTAATATATTTAGGCAGTAAAGTTACCTCCTGGATTGTATATCCTGGAGAGGATAAACATTTTTCCTGTCTGCACGGCTGGAGCAATATAGCGGAAATTTTTTGCCCTGTTTGGGAACAGGGGAAGAAAACAAGAATCGTGTTTTATAATTCTCGTTTATTTTAATTGATGTTCTAGTTTACTTAATATTTCCAAACAGTACTTTATTTGTCTAAATTATACCTTGTTCTATATTATTTTCTTGCACCATTTAATGTTTCTCGTCTTGAAAATTTAGATGTTAAATTACTTAGAAGAAATTGCCATAATTGTTTTAAAATAGTTTGTAATGCCTGTTGATTTTAAAAATAGATTTTTTACATTTTTCATGAATATTTTGTGGAAATATATACTCCTGTCATTTTTTTCAAGGAAGAGTTAAACGAAGAGTTAAAAGAGGCTTAGTTGAAGTATGAAGTGAACTTCTTGTTGACTGTCCAACATATTAAACTACTGGAGTTTAGGGTTGAAATACTTATTAAACTATTATATTTTATAACAATTTAATTTATCTTAAAGCCTTAGAACTTCTTTCCTCAAATTATCTTTGTAAATATAGGTAGCTATTAGAATAATTATGTTTGATATATATATATATATATATATATATATATATATATATATGTATATTTATCTCGTGATTTAATTTATTTTTGAAAATCGTGAAATTCATGATAAGATTTCAATTCAGATTCTAATTCGAAAGTATTTTTATTGAAAGACATAATTGTTGGAACTAGTTAATGAATATTATGTATTAAGATTTTTACGTTAGTTTATTTTACATAAAAGTCATGTTAATTCAAAGGATATATATGTTTTTATCCTATTTTGTAGGCATTGTCTTTTATTAGTTTATTGATTTACATTTTCTTCCATTTTACTCATTTTATAAATACGCTGATTTACATATGAATAAACTTATGTTCTTTACATCTATATAATTCTTGATAAAAATAAATCAACAATTTTCTATATTTTTAACTAGATTGCCTCGCTTATTGAATTTAATTGTCATAAAGATTTAACTCATTAATTTTTATATATTGTCAATCTTAAAATAAGTTTTCTTAACATTTAATAATTGATGTTTTGTAATGAACTTAAAATCTAGGTTATTGATAAATCAATAATTAGTGATTATTCTTTTTAAAATATGAGAACTAACCTGTATAAGTGATTGAGAGATAGGTCGAATCTAAGTTTACTGTAGTTCAATCTGATTCTTCATCTTTTCTTAAGTTGGTCTTGTTTTAGTACCATAAATTAATCTTTTACATTTCAATCAAATCAAATTTGAAATAATCAAGAATCTTGAACAATAAATATTTATAAAATTTCTATTACTTTAGTATATTATATTTAAACTAGCCGTTTGAGATCTTATACGTTAAATAAAAGTATTCATTTTATTTTAGTATTCATGAACGTTGTACATTCAGTTGTCATTTTAACAGTTTACTCCAAAGTTATTCGGCAATGGCTTTACATGGTAGCAGGCAATATGGTACCCTTATTCAGCAAGTTCAGAGGGCATTGTTGTAGATTTATTTTTAGTATGCCCTTTACCTTGTTGATCTCAGCTCATAAATAGTGTAATTGATGGTGGTATCAATCAACATATGTGCAAAATAGTATTGATCATATAGCATAAGAATAAGGCAACATCACAATACCCAAGACAATCTTAAAACTAGATTCTAACCACTGTCGGAGAAGAATCTGGCTGACCCACAGAAGAAGACTTTGAAGCCTCTATCATCACTGGTGCCTGTTCCAAACAACTCTGGGTATCATCATTCATCATCCCAATTGTCATCTTCTCAACTTCTTCTTGTGTATGGATATGAATCTTCGAGACCACCTCGCAGAACTCACTGCAGACAGAAGGAAAAAATGCAGTTTTTCAGCGAATTTCACCAAGAATGCTACATGGGATTACATGGTCTATGATAACTGGATGAAAGGTGGCAAAGCTGCATTTGAACAAATGAGTGAACGAAGATAGTTACTTACTGCCACGGGTCATCTCCCACAACCATGATGTCATTTTCACTGTCAGTATATAGGATTCTCCATCCCTTGTTAGGATCTCTTAGAAGGCCTTCCATGCTGAATAGTCTCTCTAGTTCAACCAGCAGGTCATTGTAGCTGTTCAATCTTGAGAGATCAATGGCTCTTCCAACTAGGCTACCTTGCTTGTGAACCTTCATTCAGTGTTATGTTACATGTGTTGGCAAATTGTCAAAGAGAAAAAGGCATATCACAATATAACTCTGTTGCTATCATCGCTCACCTTTGTGCAACTTCTTTTAGCTGAGTTCTGTAAATTTTGGGTGGTGGCTTCCCCGGACAAGGGAAATCCAAACAGTTTACAAGCATTTACCTTCCCGTTGAAATTCTCATCACTTGGAATCCGGACGTTTGTCCCTAAAGAAGCAGCACCAGAAATATTGTCCTGCAGCTTCTGCTCATTTTGGATTGTGACTTCTGCTCGTCCAACTTCATTTCTCATGATCCCTGACTGAGAGGAAGGAGAGTTAAATGGAACATTCTCTCGCTGGAAATTGGTAGGTTTAGAGCACAACATGCTGGTGCCGCTACCTTGGCCAGCTTTGTGAATATCGCCATAAGGAAAATATGCAGTTTGAATAACTTCGGGCCCTAAAGAGTGGAAGTTGGGTTTGGTTGCCTGTTGCAGGTTGTAATTTGTGAAACTGACACTGGGTTTGCCCCAGGCACCAAAGTTCAAATCAACCTTTCCTGTCAGAGATCTCAACTGACATATTTCTTGACTTTGCAAGACCCTTGGAAACCTGTTAGGTTCCGTGAAGCCTGCATAACTAGGAGGGTGGACCCTCATAAACTCACCAGCAGCAATCTTTCTCACTCCTGTTGATGATGCAAAATTTGGATGACTTGGAGATCTGATCTCAAATTCTGGCTGCTTAGTTACTGTGTCACATCCATAATACAGTGACATAAAACCTGACTTTTCTTGACCTTGCAAGACCTTGGATGATCTTACAGACTCCTCAGAGTCCATAAACCCACTGCCTCCTGCTGCCACACCTCCCAATGCAGAAGCCAAAAAATAAATAAACAGAGGACAATTAGAATGCATGAAGTTTACTGATTCATACATACCTGTGATGAGGTGACTGGGTGAAGCACCCTGCAGACCTGGCCTAAGTTTCTTCAGCCTTCTGGAGGATTGAATGCTCAACGGAGGGAGAGATGCAGAAGGATCGATCTCCCAAGGAGATACTCTATCTTGATGATTAATCTCAATATCTTCATCCCATCTGACCTGTCAGATATCACACTAACAAACTATCACCATTTGGTCTGTAGTAATTTACTATGTTAAATTTAAAAGTACTAACTAGCTTCCTTGGGAATGAATAATTACAGCCTCAAATTCCCTGAATATGATGATGCATGTCAAACAGTTTAGAGTGAAATGTAGCCGATAGGCTAGTGCATTATGCGTGAAGAAGGCTATATAAACTGTGCAAGCATGTTTTATATAATGCATTGTGAGTGTAAGATATTTTACAATCATTCAAATGTTATATACAGTAAATCCGTTGAATTCCATATAGACTATTTTAAAAGTTGTACATAGCATTTGAATGACTGTAAAAATCTATAATGCTAACTATTTCAGTCTTCAATAGCAAAGTTTTTGAAGAGAAAAATATACTTAGTAGATTCACTAGTTTCTAAAGAAAAAAAATAAAATAGAAATTGTACCATCAAGCACCTCCATCTTGACTTAGGCCATTTATAGGGATCCAAATCACTCATTCCAGTCACTATACCACTAGTACACCTGCAACACAGGAAGAAAATATCATATTCCTTAAGATTATTTTCCCTTCTATGTTCATGGTAGATGATGGTTAAAGTTTAATAATTATGTTGTAGTTGACCTTCTCTCGGGAGATTCATCCATTTCAAATCTCATTTTGAATCTTGTCCCAATGGTCACTGGATTCTTTATGCTTTTGACATATTTTTGGTAGGGCACAACAAAATCCGCATGACTTGCTCTGCATTATAAAGAAGTTCAAACACGTTACAATTTATTGCTAGACTCTTGTGCCAATCATGAGTATGCTGAAATCCTTTATCAAACAAGAAAAAGATAAAGCCTCCTCACATATAATGTAAGGATCCTATTGGAAAAATTACAGTCAAATGATGTTCAACAATTTCAGCATAGGCTCATTATTATTTGACAACATAATTGGTGTACTAGTGGTACTTTTTCATTTCTACCTATGAAACTTAGACTTACATTACAGTTGGATTATTCTCAACAGTTTTAGAAAGACCTTTAGCCATTCTCATTTTCTGCTTAAACTAAAACTCTTCGATCTTCGCTATCCTTGCATCCATAATCATATGCTAAAAATCCTCCCTAACTTGTGGAACTTCCCAATGTTGAAAGACACCAATTCGCTCACAGTTGACAAGATGGAGAAGTAAAGCATGTCTGTGTCTGTCAGATTCCACAAGAGGGTCAGCAGTTTCCAAAGTGCAATCCTTGGATTACACCTGATGGGAATATCCTAGAGACATAATTTTACCAATGGCTAAACTGAATCACCTAAGAACCTCAGCTGGTGTAGTTCTATTTACAGCTCACACTATTCACTCCATGTATGGTTTGTGAAATATTTTGGACATCACCCAGATGATACATAATGGATATATTGGCTGATAATTGATGAAGCTTTCTTGTCTGCTTCTGAACATCAAATACCTTAATTAACAATTGACAACGTTGGAAAACCTTTAGCCTATTTAAGTCTCTTACTGTCACAGTATCATATTGGAAGAATAACAGATAACTACAAGACATTAAATAAATATCTGAGCTATATCTCTCTGGCGCTTCTATGTAAGAACCGATGCTTTTATTCGGTGCTTACTATTTTCTAGTGAGCTAGAATATACTATCATTTTACTGTAATTATAACTATGAATTGATTAATAATTGCAGATAAGTTATCCTGACATCACCAAATCAATGTTTCATCCATAATTCCCCAACAAAATGACAACGAAAGGCTAAGTAATTTTGAGAGTTAACTTGTAACATTTTGCAGGACGAAAATTCCTGAGGCATGAATGTAGTACCTTGGACTGTAGAAAACATGAAACATGCTTTTGGAGGATATAGCATTTGCCACAGAAGAAAGGAAATTGGGATAATAATTCTGGCTACCAACAATTGATTCAGGAAGACCATTTCTTGGTCGAGCAGCTCTTCGGATTCCCAATCTCAATTCTCCATTTTCACCCCTACAAAGATATTAATGAGCAATGAGGAACAACCATAATATTATTATCACTCATTCTCCATGCTTCCTCGTGAAGAAAAAGCATCAGAGGTTTACCTATATGTTCTACTATGAGAAGAATTTCTTTCACTCTATGATTTCTAATGCTAATTGGTATTAGATCTAGACTCAAATATAAGTCAAATTTACTTAATTTCACCCTGATTAAAAATGTTCATTAAATTCAATTTAGTGTTCTTGATTTCATAAAATAAAGAAGGACATTTCGTAAATTACATTACCAATTTTTTTTAGCTTATGTTTAAGTTCAGTGAGACTATTTCCTATCGTTGTGACAGAATAGACACTAATTATTCTAATCGAAGAATAACATACCATTGACTGTTAAAACAAGATATATAAAAAAAATTCCTATCAATACCAATTAAAGTAAAAGTTTAGTAGGCATGCACGCTCAATGAAAAAGTTTGAATGCTGTTAATCAATAAACAATCACCTTTTGATATAACTTTTAAGATAATTGTTTTAAAATTTCACGACAATTTGTAATTGAGGGACTTATACTGTGACTGTGTAAAAAATCTTTACACGATGAATGCTTATATTATTTATTCGTGAAACGAAATCCTACTTGAACACACTCTTGTTCATACACACACCTCAGAAAGAGAACTGCATCTCCAGAAACAAGATTCTTTTGGCTAACAAAAATACTCCAGCCAGTAGTGAGCAGATGCCTCCTTGGCTGACCTGAAAAAATTATCATAATGATTTTCTGTATCATTCATAGTCAATATGACTATGAAGCCAACCACACACAGTTGTTTATTATTCCTTTTCATTTACCTCTGTAAATATGTCGAAATTTCCACTCCACATTATGCAGGTCCTTGGCAACAAGCTCCTGAGAGGGTCTTTGCTGCTTATAATCCTGCAGTGAGCAGAAAAGCAATTTATCAAGGCAATGAACTCAACTCCTAAAAAATTTCTTGTGTTGAAAATTATGAATGCAAACTAGAGCATGGTGTCACACCAAAGGAGGAAAACAGTCTTCAGCAGCTCTGCGAGGGACAGAAAAACCCCCATGAGTGCTGGTGTCTGAGGCTGTGAGTGTTTTGCAGAACATGTGAGGAGTTGATTTTGTAGGTGTTGTTTCATTTCCCTCTTCATCAGCTCCCAATTCCTCAAGCTCTTTTCCCTCCAAATACATCCCTGCCAACTGAGCACAACCCAAGATTTCAATCCACCACTGGCCTTCTACTATAAACAATGCTCAAGGAATTTAACTAAAACGTTTCATCCTTCTAGGGAACAAAAATTAAGCAAAGATGCACCAAAACAGAATAAGGACAAAAACCAACCTCAGCCTGGGGAAGCAAAGTAACCTGTGTATAAACCTCATCATTCTCCTTATTGGCCTAATCATAGTGTAAAAGTAAAACAGAAAAGACAATTAAACCAAACAAATAGAACCAATGCAAGGAGGGTGCAAGTTTAAATGAATTAAGCAGGTAAAATACGAGTTCACTCTCAATTTGAGAACTCACAAGTAACTGAATATTGACAACTCTACAGAAGATCTGTGGCTGAAGATCATAGGTTGGCATGTCCATTGGTGAAAAGAGAGAGAAAGATGAAGCTTGTTCTAAGTGCCCTTGTGGAAAATACACCACCACATTCCCTTTCTTTGGGAGGGAAGTGAGGGGGCCAGCACAAGCGTGCCAGAGCTCAAGATAAGAGGAGGACACACGTGCGGAGGAGGAACCAGAAGATGAACAAGTAGGAGAGGACAGAGAGGAAACGCAAACGCAAGCAGCAGCTTTGTCACAGTCCCCATTGCAAGACGCGGTCTTCTCAGGCTCAGTCACTGCATAGTTCAGATCAATTTCCATGAACGCCCCAGTATGATGGTTGTTGGTTCTTGTGGAGGAGTGGGAGTCAATGGGGGGAACCAAAGAGAATAAAAAACAAGAGAGAAAGAAAGAGAGGATAAAGGAGGAGAAGGGTGCAATCAAGTGGGTCTAAGAAAAGGAAATCCAGAAAGTAAGAACTGTAACAAAATGGAAATGAGGTCAAATCATGAAAAAGGAGTTCATGTTTGGAGGGACACCACAAAGGAGAAAAAAGAAACAGGGGAGAGGTGGAAGAGAGGACATGGTGTGAAGAAGAGAAGAGAATATGAGAAAAAGAGTGCTCATCAAATAATAACAAGGAATTCAAAGTATGATTCCACCCCCATTTGAAGGTACTGAGAAGAGGGAGCAGAAACAGCAGACATAGACAATTGCATAGGAGGCACAGAAACAAAAGGCAACAAAAGCCAATGTGGTAGTGGCTTTTGGAGTTGCAGTTGGAGTAGTGTTAGAGAGAGAAACAAAGAGTGTATGTGTTTGTAAGTGAGTATGTTGTGTAGTGTTGTGTTGGGTGGGGGGGACAGGTAAGACAGTACAGAACCCACACTTCCCCACCCTCTTCTCCTTTGCTTTGCATTACATTGCATTGCACTTACCTTTATCTTTTCTTCTTTGTTAATAATTTCCTTCACTTCTTTGTGAGGCCCTCCACCAACACAACACAACACAACACAACACAACCCTTTCATTCAATTCATCAAACACCTTCTGCCACATTATTTTCTCTCAAACACAACAAAATTCAATCTGACACTTTAACCCACCCCACATTTTATTAGGTACGTAAATATTATGGCAATCAATACCATGCTTCAACTCCAGTCCACTCACACTTAATAGCTTATTTCCTAAACCATCACCACAAAAAAAAAAAAAAAAATCCTACCTTTTTTCTGCTGATTTCATTTCTAGGCGTGTGATATCCGACACACTCATCCACACTGCTTCATTATAAAATCAGTACCCTCTATACATAAAAATCCCTTTAATTAGCAATGTATTATCAGTATATATATAGAAACAGTTTTACCAATTCTAACATACAATTATATGTCTGAAAGCACGAATTGGAACATGTATTGTTTTTTGAAATAAAAGCATTTTAAATTTTAATATATGCAGTGACTGATGCTCATAAATGACAGTGATCAAAGTGGTAAAAGATAGGTTTTTACCATCTTTCATGTAAAAAAGTATAAATAAAAATATGATCTCATGTGGATGGTGAGTGAAAAGCTTGATGTATATCCTAAATTTACTATGCATGCATTCATTTGAATGCAAAAAAAAAAAAAAAACCTTTTATGTGTAGGATATGTAGTGTAGTTGGAAGCAAATGTGGTGGACGTTTTGTTAGTTGTTAGGACTCTAATCCTGATAACTTTCTCAGACTTGAGAAAGAGAAGGAAAGAGCACTCAAACAAACACACACACTCTCTCTCTCTCCTTTACATATCTCACGTCTCATCACTCTTTCCTTTTTTCATATGTTTCTACTCATCAAGCTTTCAACTGCAACTCACGCGCCTGCAACTTTCTTACTTACTTTGTCCTTCTTTTTTCTGTTTTTTTCTATGTCAAAAATAGACCCTTCATCCCCATCACTTTGTTTCTGTACCATACCATCCACTCCGGGGGTAAAATAAAATCTAACAGCAAATGCTTTGTTTCTCACTCATGTTTTATTCAACATGTTAGAAACCAGTTCAAAACATTTTCTGGTTATAAAACAAAACTCTTCCACTGACAGTTCACTGTAATATAATCTTACACAGTTATTTGCTTCTGTTTATGATTTTAAGCTATCTGTATATCGATAAATTTCTCACATCATATAGTTTATGATCGAATCATAGTTTGAAAAAGTACTTATAATTTTGTTTGAAAAAGAATAGTAAAAAATGGGCTGAGTTAAAATGTATTATTATGATGATGAATAACTATATCAATGGGGCACCTATGGAATTGACTCAACAGTTGGAAAAACTTGCAGATTGAAATGAATCGAATACGACAGGATCTTTAAATGCTACTTTTCTGATGCTAAAGTATGATAGATAATATATAACTATTGCACGTTACATTCATATATCTTTATTATATGGCAAGCAATTAAAAGGGTCAACTAGGTTTTGTTGACTAACGGTTGCTTAACTAGTGTAAAATAATAATGAAAGGTTCGAGTAATTAGTAGGTTTTGAATTCTATCCACCTTGAGTTATTAAATTCGATTCAACAATCTTCATTCTTGTAGGTAAAACGTCAAACAGATATAAATCTCAGTAATACTAATTATCAACTGTTCAAGCATATGAAAATGGAATTTTATTTAAGAGGTTTTTTCTCTGCAATGGTATCAGATACAAAAGAAGAGCTGCTATAACAGTTTCTTCCGAATAAATTATTTTCAGATGAACATAAACTAAGACAACCCTTTTCAATAGCTTTTGAAAAACTATCAACATTTTCCACTTTGAAATGTATCACTTTGTCAGTGCACACATAATAAAAAACAGTCCCATAATAAGTGATTCCTAATAATGCATTCAGTAACATCTTTTCATAAAGTAATATCAGTTAAACATTGGCATGCACGGGTTAATTCCACTTTCTTTTACTTTTACTTTTCTTAAACGGTGATCTTATTAAAAAGTTGTTAACGCAATCATATGTCACTATCGACGAGGTTAAAGAAGTATCATACTTGATCATATATAGATATCTGTACAATACGCAGAATATTTATAGTGATTGGTGAGTTACAAAAGTTGGTGGTGTGAAGTAACTAAACATTTAAGATGTTAACATATTTTTCCATGCTTAATGAAACCATTGGAACAAAATGTAAATCACTGTTCTTCCTTTAATAGTAAAAATACACTGCATATATACCATAGCTAGGGTTCTATTCAGAACGTGTATGCATTGTGAAGTTATATTATATATATACACTTCCCAGTTACCAAAAGCTGCAAGCTTGATGCTTTCGAAATTCTAACTTTGTTGTCGTATAGAATGGATTGCTTTTATCATAACATTATAGTATTAATGTTCTAAGACCATGATGAATTCATTTCTCCATAACATCATATGTATGTATATTTATATATGTAATGTATATAGTTATGGTAGTTGTTTGAAGTGAGTTTGAAAAGGGCACAGAATATACATATACATATATGCATATGTTCACATGGCTACAAAGGGATAGTAGACAATTAGATATGGACGTGACTTAAAGGTTTGTCTGTCCTCGTGCTAAAGTCATGCAAGTTTCATCAAAAAAGTTGGTTTAGTCGACATCAAAAGTGGGGTTATATTGACTCAAATATTGAAAATGGCTTCTTATTTTCTCTTTTCCTATGCCAACATCAAAACAGAAACACACCAGTTCTATTTTCCTTTGTTATTATGTGTCACCGACAATAAACACTGTTAATTTTCTTAGTAACTGCTTTAAAAACTATGATTAAACTATGTGGTCTTGTATCATTCATTCAGATTTCAGAGTTATTGAAACTTCTCCACACTCCCTTCACGCGGAGGTATATATACATCTCGAGCGTGTGATTAGACTTTTTAATGGGTGGTCCGATAGTGGCCCGATAGCGGATGGAACAACATGTCCAATGACAACAGAAATTGCTAAGATAGACTCCAATCATGACTCTGATACCATGTTATAGAAGTGAAGTTTAAGCTTAATTCAACTCCACAAAACCGGCTTGTAAGGTGAGATTTGCACCTACTTATATACACTTAAATGACCTTATCTCTAGTCGATGTAAGACTTCCAATAGATAAAGTCAAATTATAATATATAAGTGAGATATAACCCCACTTTACATGTCGATATGAGATTGAATTAGACTTAAACTCACTTTCTTAATAAGAATTGTTTAAAAATGATGATAATTGAATTAAGGATTCTTGCTATTTGGGTAACAACATTATTTGCATTAGAAGGGAATAAATGGTTTGAGAAATTTGGGTATAAAGTATAAACCTAAAAGGGACGCAAATATGCACCACAAGACTCTAAACAAAGACTAAAGTTAGTTATATGTAGTCTGCAATTCTTGATGTCTGCCACCAGATGAGAATAATTTTCATATATCTATCTATAGATACCTCTATTTATTTATTTATTTATTTATTTCATGCTATTTTTATCCCTTTTTCTATTATCACATCATACAACATAACATTTTTCTTATTCTCTCTCTTACTTTTATTTTTTATTTCTTTTCTCCTACTTCTTACACCTCATTTATTGGTACTGTTCAGTTCAATAATAATTTTCTCTCTTTTTCTCTGTGTGTTTGTGTTTGTGGCCTTTATCTTGATTTAGGACACTGACAATAACAGTCTTGTTTGAGAGATTCCATCTTTTTAAGTGCATGCGCTCTTTTTTTAAAAATTTTTTTTGAATTTTTTTGTTAAATATCTGGTGACCCTTTTCTAGGGTTATTAATTTTCTTAACAGGGGATTAATGATGGATTGATTATGTTTGAAGTTAAACCCACTGTTAATTAATGATGAGTATTGCAATTTAAGGAATCTTTTCTTGCCGAAAGTGATGGTAATTTAATTTTTTCTTAATATAAAATAAAAGTTAGAGGCTTTCATGATTAACTTCGTTTTAACGTTTCCATCTTTTTAGGTTTTATTGTTCAATTCTTCACATCTTTCTTAAGCCCAACTTTTTGCATCCTAGATTTCTGGCATGGTTATGTCTACATTTTGATTAAATACAAAAGGAGATGATAAAAAAAAATTAGGAAACTAAAAATTATACCTAAAAATAAAAATCAAATCATGTTAAAGAATTTCTTGTTTACTTAAATAAGGGACGAAAAATAAACTTATTTTATATATATTATTTAAAATTGTTTTAATTGTGATAAACTATTTCTAAATTAATTACGAATATGAATATGAGGATTATATTTTTTTTTAAAAAAAAAAATTGGTTAAAAGAATACAACAAAAATGAGTATTTATATATCTATTCCGCCTTCTTTTTTTACCTTTATCTTAATACTTGTTTCCAATTCTTGAAGTTGTTTCTATTTAAAATTACTAAAACATATTTAATTTATTAATTTATTAGTTAATTTAAAATATATTTAACTTAAAAGAAAATAGATATTATTATTACATTAAATTTTGATAATATTAATTTTTTCTTAAGATTTTTATTTTCTGTAAATACATTATTTAATTAATATTTAAAATAGTAAATGAGTGGAAATAAACATTTGTATGAATATATCCCTTTTTCTATAAAAATCAAGATGAAACAAAATTTTTATACTCATTAAATATAAAAATAGAAATAAGATAAATTTATACTTTATAAATTAAGATAATATACTTAAACTTAGACTTGTTTCGTTGAATTGTCATCTCTATTAAAAATATTATATTTCTAAATATATCTTATATCTCTTTATTCATATATATATATACATATATATATATATATATATATATATATATATATAT
>NC_028354.1:5730116-5781100 GCF_000741045.1 Vigna radiata var. radiata
ATATTTTAATAATTTTTATTTTTAATTTAAAATAAAAAATATAAAAAATCAGAAATTATTCAATTATCTTTAATCTTAATAAAATTCATAATATATGAAAAAAAATTTAGTCAAAATTTAATAACATAAGTTAACAATCTCTCTCTATATATATATATATATATATATTTTGTTATATGTTGAAACAAGATCTTCTCTCATTATGCTTGGTATCTATTACTTATTTCTAGTTGTTACTATCAATAAAATTATATGTGTGTGCTTTGAACATAGAATAGTTTATATAAACATTTAGAAAAGTAGAATCTAAAGATGGAAAGAAAAGAATATGATAGTATTTTGTGAAGATGGAATTTGTGTGGCTATTAATTAAGTATGGTTTGCATGAGTAAGATATTGGTTGGATAATAATGTATTGAGTATATACCCTACTTAGTAGCCAAAGGGAAGGCAAAATAATTGGTGGATGGCACTGTGTTAGTGTCTAATGAGAACTTATTATAAAGCAGTTGCCCCATCTTTGGCTTAGTTCCAAAAAACAAACACCTGGTGGGCACATCACACCAGACAAACTCTATCCCATCATTTCTCACTTCCATACTTCCACTCTTCAACATCAAACACTCATTATTTTACTATTTTTCACCAACCCCAATTCAAGATTAAACATTTAATTCCACTGCCTTTAGATATCTTTCACCATCCTTCATTACCATCAAATCTTCACAACATTATCCTAATCAATTTCATTTATCAAAAAATTAATAAGTCATAACTCATTTTGTCTGTTACTGTTTCACTGATAAGGATTGAAAACTTAAGGAGTAATAACTCTAATTTCTGTGGTCAGATGTTCAAATCTTAAAACTGTGGTTCAAGAATTTAGAAGAAAAAGGTTAATTTCAAAGTTTTTCCCGCACCCCATAATTACTAATTGTACTATCATAGTAATAAAGAAAAAGAATCTCATTTTCAAAATCATATTCCAAATATTCCGAAAAGCTTGTTCCAAGATATATAATTTAGAAATCACTTGTATTGAGGTTAAAATGGTCATTTTGAAAACTCTAGGGGTAAAATAGTTATTTTAAAACTTTTAGAAGTAAAATGTCATTTTAAAAATTTTATTGGGTGCACAAAGAAATTGTAGAGGTAAAGAGAATAAAAGCCTAAGTTTCATTTTGCGTTAAAAAATATTCTTAAAAGCCCACTAATAAACACAAAGGAAGGGGTGCAACAAGTAAACATAAAGATTTAAACTAAACTTGTTTAATCGGTGATAACCGTAAACTACGAGTAACTTATAAACAAATTTTAAGGTTTAAAAGTTTTAAACTAGCTGGTTAAGTTTAGGATAATGATATTTACACAACATTTTTTTGATAACAATTGAACATTGATTACGTGTCAATTTGTGATTGGTCAAAAATTACTCAACAATCAATAATAATAATCATAAACATTATTGTGAAGTAATTTTTAATCAAGCACAGATTGACACGTAATCAATGTTCAAATATTGTCAAAAAAATATTGCCTACGTATCATTATCCTTAAGTTTAAGAGTGAAGGATTCGAAAATTATTATTTACTATTAATATTATAAATGAATTCCCCATTCACAAAAAAAAACCATTAATATATATTGTATTACTTAATTTCAACATATGCAGAGGTAAGATTTATTAATGATATTGTAGGAGCAATTTTTTTTATGAGCAAAATATCTAAATACAATAATTAGTAAACGTAATTAATGTAATTTATGTACTATGCTATTTATATTATTTATGTTATGTTTATAGTATTTTTACTTTGAGTAGATATAATTAATTTAGTTAATTACTTTGATTAGTTTTTTATTAATAAATTTACTACGTCGTAAATCACTCAATTTAGTCAATATTTTTATATGTTAGTTTTGGTTTATCGATATGTAATTGGTTAAGTCATCGATCATAATGCATACTTATATCATAAAGATTAAGTATATCTAAGAATGAGTGATTGGAATGTTCTCAAACATATATATTAGATACTTAATTGATCATAAATTTGTAAATGTTTAATTAAGTTTTTGAAAATTTTGGACTTATTTATGAAAGAAATTAATATTCTAAGTTTGATTTTTTTTTTAATTCCTATTGATTAAAAGATTGAGCTTGATTTGTTTAAAAGGACATTAAGCTTGAGTTTTCTCATTTATAACGTAATTAATTTTGTTTTATGAAAACTTTCTTAGGTAATATGTTCACAATATAAGTTTAAAATATGACCGTAAATCTTTTTTCAAGAAATATTTCGTTACTCAAATGAGAAATAATGATTAAAAAACTTATATATGGACTTGACAAAAATAAATAATGAGAAAAACATGGTATTTGTTATATATATATATATATATATATATATATATATATATATATATATATATATATATATATATATATATATTTTTTTTTAATTTTCATTCCAAATAAAGTTTATGAATGCATAAATATGTTCATAATTAAGTTTTATTTTAAAATATTTTATTGATTTTTTGTGTTTAATATGTTGATTTAAATAGAATTTGTGATAAAAAAAATTATTGAGTTTGTGAAATAAAAATGTCTTAAAAATATATTTTTAATTACATCAATTGTTTTTAATATTTTAATGTTAATTGAAGTCAATTTAAACTTCTTAAAGATGTAAAAATAAATTTATTTAAGTTCCAAAACACATTTAGAATAAGATCAAAATCAATAAATTCTAGAAAAACATGTCCTACACCATTTACATTACTTATACACTTAAAACCTACTCATACACCCCTTAATCTATTCGTTTTCACCACTGTCATTCACTCACAAGATATATCCAACCAAAGAGTATGATACATAGCATAAATCCACCACTAACAACAAAATTGGTTAATCAGATGAGACATGCATGATCCACCATTCAAAAATCTATCTAATGATATGATGTCACATCATCATCTTTAATTATACATCTCTCTCACACCATAATCAGATCAACCACTGTCAGCCACCGAATTTCCATTAGAAACAAATGCCAATGTCGAACTCCACCGTAGTTACCGTAAGCCACCATTGACCTCCACTACACCTTAACATTGCCACCAGTAAAGATCTTTATCACTTAAAATGCATTAACCATGGCGATTAATAGTAAAAACTTTAATAATTAAGAATATGTTTCGATTAAAGATAAAAACATTGATGTAATTAAATAAGTTTTTGATACTAATTGATAATACTTTTATTAGTAGTAAAATTTTTAACAAGAATCAATTAAAAATTATTTTGATTAATTAATTTTTTATTTCATAAAAATATCAAAATAATGTACAATTGAATATAATAAAATTTAATTGAGAATGTATTTTGTTTAAATTTATTATGAATAATTTAAATATTTTTTTGTTATTAAATGAGAATCTATTTTAATTAATAATGAGCGATAACAAATTAATTAAAAAAATACTTTAATTAATTTGAAATAATATAATAATAACCAATTGAAAAACAATCTTTAAATATAAATAATATTATGGAAAACTAATAAAATTAGTCTATTTTACTAAAATTGTTTTTAGGTCTTTTTTTAAATTTTTGTTTCACTTATGGTTAGTGTTATCGTTATTTTGTTATGGTTACTATTATCTTTAACGTTACTGTTAGTGTTATCGTTGTCGTTATCATTATCATTACATTACCGTTAAAATTGTCGTTACTATTAATGTTATTGTTACCGTTATCGATACCGTTACAATTATTGTTACCATTGTTGTTACCATTACCATTACAGTTGCCATTTCTATTACCGTTAAAGTTGTCATTACCGTTACCATTAACGTTATCATTATTGCTATCATTACTATTACTGTTACAATTACCGTTATCATTACCATTGTTGTTGTAGTTGTTCTTACCATTACCATTATAATTACCGTTATTGTTGTCGTTGTCGTTGTCGTTATCGTTACCGTTACTGTTACAGTTATATTATCATTACCATTGTCGTTTTTGTTGTTGTTACCATTACCGTTACATTTACTATTATCGTTGTCGTTACCTTTACCGTTATTGCTACCACTGCTACTATCGTTATCGTTACTGATATACTGCTACCGCTATTGTTATTGTTATCGTTACCGTTACAGCCAATGTTACCTCCACCGTCACCGTTATCGTTACACGTCATTGTTACCATACCCATTATCGTTATCGTTACACGTCACCGTTACTATTATCGTTACAGTTACCATCACTATTACGATTGTTGTTAGCGTCACGTTAACTGTTGTCATTATCATTACCGTAATCGTTGTCATTACCATTGTTGTTGTCGTAGTTTGTGTAATTGTCGTTATTATTACTGTTATCATAATCGTTACAATTATAGTTATCGTTATCATTGTCGTTACCATTATTGTTTCTGTTACTATTGTCGATGTCAATATAGTTGTCATTGTCGTTGCCATTATCGTTGGATTTGTCATTACTGTTGTCGTTACTTTATAGTTGTTATTCTTGTTATCGTTGTTGTTACCGTTGTCGATATCGTTTTAATTTTCGTTATCGTTGTCCTTACTGTTGTCATTACTGTCATCGTTGTTATTGTTGTTACAATTATTATTGTCGTTATCGTTACTGTTACCATTGTCATTGTATAGTTGTGTCATCATTATATTTGTTATTTTAGATGATTATTATATAAAAAATTCTCATTGCATGTTAAGGAAACAACAAGAGTTCAAATAATCAATGTTTTGCTGGACTTTCTAATAACAATTAATTCAAAGAAAATTCTAAAACTATGTTATAAACTTATTATAATTTCAAAATGTCGTTAAAATATATATTTTTTCTTCTAATGGTATCGGTTATAATCAAATAACAATATGTTTTTAACTTTTAAAAATTGTTTTCTTTGTAGTTCAACAACTTTACCTATAGTTGCTTATATAAGATTATTATTATTATTTTATAAAAAGGCAAGTGGTAGCATTATGAAATTTCATAATTTATAAGAACTTTCATAAGCAACTTGCTTGAAGTATTATGAATGGAGTATGCAAGTAGAAACGACGAATGAATGGATGTAAAATGAAGTAGGACATTTAAAATTCTAACGCGGTTGTTGAAGCACCACTACTTTTCATTTCAAAATTCTTTCATTGACTTCCAACTTTTCAACTCTGCATTATATATTATTAATATTTAATTATAGTTTAGGAATATAATTTTTATTTCAGAGATTTAAAAGAATACCAATTATGATTTTTAATTACTCTTGTATGCCTCGTTTTTTTTATTATTTCACGTGTTTATCATAAAATTAATTAATAGATATTAAAAAAAATCAAAATTAAAGAATTTCTCACGAATACATTTTCCATATTTAAATGGTTTAGATATTTCAAAGCATCAAATAAATAAATAATCATATATATGAAAATTAAAACTCGTTTTTAAAATATACAAATTGCTCGCCATTTGTATTTTATGAATTTTTAAATATATATATATATATATATATATATATATATATATATATATATATATATATATATATATATATATATATATATATATATATATATATAACAAGTCATTTTATTCATTTCAAAGTTTGAAGATTGTTTATATATAAAAATGTCCCTTTTTAGTATATATTGAAATATTTTAAGTGTCACACATATTTTTAAAACATAAACCAAATAATCAATCAAACATGAAGAAAACAAAACTGCTATACAGTATAAAAAATGCTTCGATTAATTTTAATGGTGAATATTCTATCTTAGTTTGGTGCTTTGATAGTAATATTGTCATTAGTGATTTTTGAACATTTACTTAGGATTTGTTTTATTTGATTTAGATTATTACTGGTGTAAGATTTATGTGCGTAAAATACTAGATATTGTTGTATTATGAGTAGAGTAATGACATAAAAAAATGTTGTTGAAAGATAATTAACTTCGTAAATTTGTGAAGATATAAAATGTTAATATCTGTATTTGTTGTTAAGTAAACAATGACTAAAGAGAAATTGAAATATAGTTTCAAAATAAAGATTGTTTAAGCGAGCGTCCACCATGATATTTTTATTGTTCAAACAATAATATCACATTCAAATGAAGTTCTCTTATTTCAAAGTATAATTATTTATCTAAGGAGTTTTAAACATTCTAAATATTGTAATTTTAATGCATTTATTTCATATAAATTGTTTAAATTGGTAAGTATACTACAAACGTGATGATGGAAAATCACTAAAAATTGTCATCTATTCGAAAGTGAAAAGTCATATCATTAATTAAATCAATGGGCAAAAATCTAACTTGTCAACTTGAGATTAGATATGCATTTGATTTTCATATGGATAATTCAATATTTATGTATAATGTGAATATGTGATAGGTATTATTTCCAAATACTTAAATTATTTTTGGTGGACAATACATGCGCATGAATTTCGCCATAAAATAAATTATATATTTCCTTAAATTTATTTTAGTATAAATTTTGTTGGTTATTGATATAATTGTTATCAACTATGATAATTATATTTTGACATAGAACAATAGAATTTCATGTTCATGTTTTAGACACTAAGCATTTTGGGAGCACCTCAGCATAAACTTTGTCACAGATTAAGTTAAATGTTAGTCAAATGAAATAATTGCTACACAGGGACAGCGATGTCTTCATTTATATAACCATAAAGGTTATTGGAAAAAAAGAATTTTTAGATTCTTTTTAGCACTCCTTTATACACAGGGACAGAAATGTCTTCATCTTATTATGAAAGTTTGACATGAAATCCAAATGGCAGTGTTGCAACAACTATATTATCTGAATACTTTAAAATTAGTAACTCTAAGCGGGGTTTGATTAAAGCAGTTTGGCACGTAATTAGGGTCCCTTATCTACTTTCATTGAACTCATAGTCTTCAAGAAGGAACTGTTTCTTAATTACCTAGAATAAAAGAAGAAGACGAAACCAACCAGAAATTTTAATTCCATCACCATCGAGACTGATCCAACGATCATATCGTATTGTTTCTCTCTCTGGGTACGAATTGAACCACCAACAATGCTTGTTCATTAATTTTGTTTTTAATTTTGTGGCCTCCAACGTTAATTAACCGAGGAATTCCAAATGAAGTTTGGATTTGCGAATGCCAAATTGACAAAGCATTGGTCCAAAACACTCTTGAAAATAAACAAAAACACAAGGATTCATGCGGTAACCAACTTCTCACGTCGTCATTCTAGTAATTTATACCTATCAACACAACTTGTACATAGACTTCAGCTACTAGCTTTTTGGATTTCAATATTCAGATTAATGCTAATATCTTATTGTTGATACGAAAATTTCATTATCATTATCATGTATTTTCTAATTTATTCACAAATTATCAATAATAATAATAATTGTATTAAAAGAAGAATTTTTAGCTTTACTTTTTACATCATATTTGCATTTATTTATCTATTATAAAATTTTCTTAATCTCCAATAAATTTTAAATAATGACACACGTTAATATAAGCGAACTTATATTTCATATATAAATAAAAATGTAATAATAGTTGACAACAACTGGATTTTAATACGAATATGGAGAATTTCAGCAATTGAAGGGAATTAATGGTACCTATTTATACACCTACATTCTAAGGGACAAGAATAACAAGAAATAATAAGAAAAAAAGAAAAAAAATAGGAAGTCAGAAGAATGGCAGGAAGTGGAGGAAGAAATTTGGACGAAACACCTACCTGGGCGGTGGCCACTGTTTGCTTTGTTTTGCTCTCTGTATCTATCATCATCGAATACATCTTCAATCTAATAGGAAAGGTAAATATATATATATACATATCCATATTATTAATTATATTTTATTTAATTATGAACCCTAATACATACTTTCACTGTCACTGTGATATGTGTATGTTGATACGAGAAGTGGTTGAAGCAGAAACACAAAAGAGCTCTGTACGAGTCACTTGAAAAGATCAAATCAGGTTTGAGCCAATCTGAACCATTCAATTAACTTCTTTGAGTCAGAAACTAAATTATAGTTCATGTATATATATATATATATGCAGAGCTTATGCTATTAGGGTTCATATCGTTGCTCCTGACGATAGGGCAAGGTCTGATATCGAGAATATGCATATCAGAAAATGTTGCAGGGACGTTTCACCCTTGCACTTACAGAAGGGAGGAGAAAAAGTACCCCCCGCCATTAGAAGACGACTATTACCACCATAACCGCCACATTTTAGCGGCGGAAGCAGGTTACGACAAGTGTGCCGCCCAGGTATTTATGTACGTAGGGTTAGATCCTCTCCATGCATATATACATATATTTTTTTTAATACACTCTGTTATACGTTAAATTTATTCATTATTATAATTTATTATATATGCCTATATTTATCTCCTTATATTTCCTTACAAAGAAAACATGAATATACATCTTTTTGATAAGGACTTGTTGGCCATCTAATAGTTAGTTTCTTAGCCAAAAAATTTCAACCAAAGGAACGGACACTGTTCTTTGCCGTGAACACAGGGTTAGAAATATCCAGCATTAATTATTACTTAATTATTCGTATTTAGTTTGAAGAAAATCCACTATGTGATCAATTATCCCTCCTAAAAAGAAGAAAAATATTTAAAACTTTTGCTTAATTAAGTACTTTAATTCATTTCATACATATACTGATTTTTAGCTTCGTTTAAAAATTTAAGTTTTTAAGTTCAAACTTAAGCAATTCGAATCACAACCCAATGTATTCTTTAAAATGTATTAAATCTAATTTCAAAACTCAACTTTCTGTCAAAATCAACGATTTTGAAATCTACCTAATTAAGTTGATAAAAATCATGACAAGACATTATGTAAATAATGACTACTTTAATTTGCTTAATTTATTTATCTATAGAAAATTAGTTTAGGATAAGGGTGGTAGCTAATGTGATTTATAATGCAAAACTTCATAGGGTAAAGTCCCATTTGTCTCATCGGGAGCCATTCATCAACTCCATATATTTATCTTCGTGCTAGCTGTTTTTCACATCCTTTACTGCATTCTCACTCTGGCTCTGGGTAGGGCAAAGGTAACCAACAAAATATCTATATATATCAATTCTTTATCAACTTATATATCTGAGTTGTTTATATTATTCAATTGAAACTCAATATATAGATGAGAAGGTGGAAACGATGGGAAGTAGAAACCAAGACAGCAGAGTACCAATATTCACACGGTTCGTCCTTTGCATACGATAATATATATGAATTAAAATAAGATAATGATACTTACTCAACATTTTTTTTACAACATTTGAACATTATCTACGTGTCATCATGTGATTGGTTCAAAATTACTCTACAATCAATAATAATCATAAATATCACCATTGACCAATCATAAAATAACACGTATATTATGTTTAAATTTATAAAAAAGATGTTGTCTAAGTATCATTATCTATTAAAATAACTACAGTAACAATGTGATTAATGATCATTTTACTGGTACAAATAAAAGTTCGTTAATTAGCAATATTGTTAAGAAAATTCTTTAACAACCAAACAAGTTTTGAATTAAATATTTGTAATTTAAAAAAGTCGGAAAAGGTCACAATTATAAGTGCAATATTTGTGTGGTTTATTTAGCGCAGATCCCCAGCGATTCAGATTTGCAAGAGAGACATCGTTTGGAAGAAGACACTTGAGTTTTTGGACTCAACATGTTGTCCTGGTTTGGATAGTAAGCACACATTCTGTCTCTGACCAATGTTGTCCTTGTGTTGTGTTGGAGAAGAAATTTCTAATTTTATAAATGAAATATTTCTGTGCAGGTTTGTTTCTTCAGACAGTTTGTACGCTCAGTTCCTAAGGTTGATTACTTGACCTTGAGGCATGGATTTATGATGGTAATCACGTTACGCTGCCTTAATAATTTCACATCCTTATAATTTCTTATCGATACAAAAATTTTATCAACCATTATAAAAAGAAACGGATTTACTAACAAACAAAAAATTTGTCTGTGAAAACCAGTAAACCTAAATTACAAATTACATATATTGGCAATTAAAACCTAATGATAAAATGATAGTCAATAAATTTTATTGACCAATTGAAAAATTTGTTAATAATTATTAATAACGAAAAATATATCAGTAATTACCTATATTTGTAGATAAATATCTATTAATAAATATTAGTCCAAAATTATTGATGATTTTTGTCAATAAGTAGATATTGTAATTTGTTTTCTTTTTTTCTTCTATTCCTTATTTATTTTTGTTTTATTTTTCTCTTTTTCTTTTTCCTCCTTTTTTATAAGTTGTGTCCATCATATTTGGTTTCTTTTTCTTCCTTTCTTTAATATTGTTATGCATCTTTGTATTTTAACAATTTTTTTTAATAATTTTTTTATAACAGGATATGTGTTATCATTTTATTGGTCTGTTTGAATTTATGTTTAAAAAAATAATTGAAACGGATCAATCACAAAGTATCACATATACATTATCAAAAAGTTGTCAAAAAAAATTATTAAAAGAATTTTTTCCTGTTGTTATTATTTATCATTGTTATCACCTTCTCTTTCTTTTTTCTCTCTTTTTTTTCTTCTTATCATCTCCTCGATCTCTTTAATTTATAACACATATTTGGTCAAATTTTTTCAAAAAAATATGTATTTTTCAGATTTATCAATTTTAAAAATATAATTATTGGCAATAAAGTTTATATTATAAACTTAACATGAAACTTATTTAACTGTTTTATGAAATTTATTGAAGTAAATTTTTGAAAAATATGAAACAGAACGATGCAGAGGAAGTTGGCATAAACTCTCTGAACTTGTCTTCTTAATGAAATATAACTTGTATTTCTTTAGGCGCATTTGGGGCCACACAGTCACCAGAAATTCGACTTCCGGAAATATATTAAAAGATCTTTGGAAGAGGACTTCAAAGTGGTCGTCGAAATCAGGTTTTTCCATCTGTGTCCTTATTCTAGTTTAGTATTATTGGAATTTTAATTTATAGTATATAATTAACTGCTTTGTTTCAAATTTTGTAGTCCTCCAATCTGGTTCATTACAGTGTTTTTTCTCCTGTTTAACACTCACGGTGAGTGGATATATCTCATAATCCACTAAGCTGAATCAATCATTTCATTATTCATTTTGTGTCTAAGCACTCATTTGTATATATGTTCAGGCTGGTACTCTTATCTGTGGCTTCCATTTGCTCCTTTGATTGTAAGCACATGCAAATTAAGCCTTAATAATGATATTTTATTTTTTGTAATCATAATTAACGTGGTGAAAATGCACGTAGATTGTTCTATTAGTGGGAATGAAGCTGCAAGTGATAATAACGAAGATGGGTCAAAGAATTCAAGAACGAGGAGAGGTTGTAAGGGGCATGCCTCTGGTGCAACCAGGGGATCACCTCTTCTGGTTTAACAAACCTCGACTTATTCTATACCTCATTAATTTTGTGCTCTTTCAGGTATATATATATATATATGTTGAACAAATAGCATCAATCAATTTAATGTATTTGTCGGAGTTTTACATGTTTCTTTTCTGGTGTGCTGATCATTGGAACAGAACGCTTTTCAGCTTGCTTTCTTTTCATGGGCTGCGGTAAGTCCTGCAAAAACAAAAACAATGGCGTTATCTGAATTCTGCTCACATTTTCATCTTGTTTTCTTTTATGTTTTTCAGCTTCAATTTATGATGAAGTCCTGTTTCCTTTCCCAAAAGAAGGAGGTGGTGATCAGAATCTCAATGGGGTGTGTCCCATTTTCTAGATCCATATACCTATATTTAGCAACTCATTCAAACACTTTGTTTTGCAAATAATAGTCTCTCAAGTTTATAGTATAAAATTACCATGGATAATGTGGCAGGATCTTCGTTCAATTCCTTTGCAGCTACGTCACTCTTCCTCTCTACGCTCTCGTGACGCAGGTGGTTTAATATTCCATTCTACGAATGATTATTGTGCTTATAAAATTCTACGTTTTAGTGATGAATTGTAAGAGTTATTTATGGGTTGAACAGATGGGTTCAACGATGAAGGCAACGATATTCAACGAAAGAGTAGCGATGGCTCTGAGAAATTGGCACCACACAGCGAAGAAGAACGTAAAAGAGAAGCGTGGATTACGATCGCAGAGTCCATTGTCAACGAGGCCTTCAACACCGAAGCATCCTAAGTCGAAGGCTAATCTGCTGCGACGGTATCACAGTGAAATGGCCACTTATCCATCTTCTCCTATAAGGTTCGATTTTGAGGCACATCTTCCTTATGGGATCCATTCACCTCCTTCGTCCAAGGTTAATGCTGCAGCTACTTCTTCCATTGATCAGAATGAAATGGAGATGGAGGTGGAAATGGAAATTGACATGGATCAGGTCTCAGATCTCACTCAACACCACATTGATATCCAAGACAAGCAAGGATTTTCTTTTGATAAAAGATGACACCATTTTTTATTAAATGCCAAAACGACAAAGGTGATCATGATTTTTGTAGCATTTCATCTTTGTATAACTCTAAGGAAGCAAAACATGGAGGTTAATATGTTGTTTGTTTTATGTTTTTTTTTTTTTTTAAAGTCTTTTTAACAACTTTTTTGACAAAGCATTGTAGTCTATGATTGGTTGGTTTCAAATATTTTTTTAAACATAAATTTAAACAAACCAGTAAAATAATGACACGTGTCCTATTATCAAAAAATTGTTAAAAAAAATTGTCAAAATATCAGTGTCCATTAAAAAGTAAATTAAATAGTTACATTTTTTATTTATTTTGAAAATCTTAAATGCAATTTTTTCATATATTGTCTCCTTTAAGGGAGGGAAACAGTTCAAAGACTCGTCTCCTTCGTGGAAGATGGCGCTTCTTCTCTTTTAGCAGTCACGAAATATAAGTTACGAATCCATTACAAGGTTCGTTCATAGTGTTTACTCGCAGTCACGGAATCGATTATAAAGGAAGCTGGAATCGGTTACTCACAAACACAGTAGTTTTTAAAATAGTGAGATTAATAATATATCTAATAAAAAATAAGAAAAAAAATAGGTTGTGTATTTTGAGAAAAAGAAAATTAGAGGTTTTTGAGTATTTGATTGATGGGAATTTGCTTGGCAGGCATAAAGGCGAGTCAACTAAGTGGCAGCATTTATATAAGCCTTATACTGAAAGTTAACCCCTAATTAATTAAGTCATTAAATGATGGCAGCAAGTAAAATATATGCCTAGCTAGATTTTGTTTTTAATGTTCATGAATACTTATTTGATCAGTTCTATGCCTTTTTTTTTGTTTTTGATTTGAGCAAGTGGGCTTATAACTTATTTTGCACCTAGTTGCATTGAAACACACTTTTTTTCCTTGCTAAATTAATTCCTCGAAATTCAAAAAAAAATATAATTCAAATTCAACTTATCACAAAGAAGAGTTGTATATCCACTTCTTGACATTATGCGTACCACCCTACCTATCATTATTTTTTATTTGGACGATGATATTTTGACAACATTTTTGACAATTTTTTTTACAACGCAACACGTGTCATCATTTTATTGGTTTATTTGAATTAACATTTAAAAAATATTTAAAACGGACCAATCATAAACTGTCACATATACATTGTCAAAAAGTTGTTAAAAAAGTGTTGTTAAAAGAAGTTTTTCATTTTTATTTAGACCATAATGTCCTCAAGGTTCCTACCTAATAAGATAAAAAAAAATTATATATATTAGATATTTCGGTTATCATATTATATATTATCTAGATAAGAGTCAGAGTTGGCAAACTAATAAGCAGTCATTGTCTTCAACCAGAAATTTAATTACAAGACAAAATTGACCAAAATTGTAGTGTAAACCAGAAATTTGGGTTCCTTTCCATTGGAAATTCACCAATTCACAATTATGCAAACCTTAATATATAAATTAATTTTGTAAGATTTATAAATTAAAATCTATTTTAATAAAGTTTAGTATTTATTACATATAAATTAGTTTTGTAAGATTTAATTTTTTTTTAAACAATAATCTCAACTTCATTAAAATAAGATAATTAAAATTAGTAATTATATTTAAAATTTTGAACTTCATCACAATTCTATATTTAAAAAACTTAAAGAAATATTTAAATAATATTTAATATCTAAATAATGTAAAACTTAACCTTATAATAACATTATTGAATATGCACGAAGTAGGTTTAAGCAAAAAATAAATAAAATCGTATCCGACTGAACTTGAAAAAATCATAAGTAAATTAAATTTGAGTATACCGTTGGGTTGAATTAAATAAATAAATTATGTTAGATAAATAGAATTGAGTAAAATAAATAACTATAATCAGACTCAAATTATAGATTAGAATTTTATGAATATTTGACTTAACCTAAATTTATATTTTAATACTTATAAATTTGTAATTATATTTTTAATTTTATTTTTAACATGATAGTATTTTTTTAAAAATTTAGTAAATTATCTATTATAATAATAATTATTAAAATTATGTATGTTAATATTTTTAGTTAAATATTTACTATATTTATGTTATTTATTCAAAAAATAATAATAATTTTCTCATTAAAATATAATCTAAAGAATCCGAGATTAACCCAATAAATTAAGTCATGAAATATAAATTTTAATATATTAAATTCAAATTATACAATATTTATCAGATTAAATATAAATCCAATGGTATGCGCGAATAGGTGTTAATTTGTTTGCGACCATAGACCCTTTGACCTTTCCCGCATCATCAGTATCCAATGCATTGGAACATTACATGCGCTTGCCCACTCTGCACGTCATTCTACTGATTTAATACACACAACATTTATTTTATAATAACTATTTTTCCTTCTTTCAAATATTACCACAAGTATTACGGTCTACGTTAAATCATCAATCAAAATAGTACAAAAAATATATCTTTTTTTTTTTTCAATTTCTCTCTTTTAAATCCTGTTAAAATATTTTTTTAGATTAATTATTAATAAATACATGTTATTTATATAATAATTTATTTCAATTTTCTTTAGGGTAGTGATTGGTTTGGTCAAATTTTGTGAGTCACCAAGACCATAATTTTGCGAACTTCTCTAAGCTTTATTTTAAAAAAAAATTAATATAATGAGTAAACATTAGTACAAAACACAAATTGCAATAACATGTAAAAAAAAATATAATGAGTACAATTGCAATACCTCCATCGGATCCAAAATTAGTGTAATTGACTCTAAATAACTAATGTAAAATTTTTTTTACACTAATGAAGAAAAACAACAAAAAGTTTATATATATATAAAATTGAAATAATAAATAAACTTATCCAAAATATAGTAATAGAAAAAGTATATATGATACACACCAAATCATAAGTTAAATCGGTTCACATTATTATAAATAAAATCAGCATAGAATTTTTTTTTATTTATTACAAAAATATTACGATGATATTTTTTACACCAGTTATAATTATTGATATAGAAAGTTTTGTTATATATTGTAAAAATGTTATCGTTTCTATTTTCTATACTAATTATAATTAAAATCAGTATAAAAAGTATTATCATATTTATAATTATATCACCACACAACTTTTTATAAATGTGAATTATAATGATATAAACAATCTTTATAAAAAAAATGTTTTTCGTGTTATTTATATGATTTTGATGATAATTAACTACTATAAAAATGAAGAAAGGTGTGGTGTTTACAATTTATTATGAAAGGAGCATAGGAAATAGATTTGTTCGTTCAAAATCGGGGAGCTAGCTACGCTTCTACTTGCCACTCCCTTTATCACTCATAATCTACAATCTATTTATACATTCAAAAAAATTAAGAAGGCAATAACTGAAGAAGATGGAAGGAAGAAGCTTGGAGAATACTCCGACTTGGGCTGTGGCCGTTGTTTGCTTCGTTTTGCTCTCGGTATCTATCATCATCGAATACATCTTCAATATAATAGGAAAGGTATCTATGCATCATCCCTATCTGTAACTGTTTAATCTTAATTATCAATACTTTAACTAATCGCTGCATCATGTATCTTCGAGAAGTGGTTGAAGAACAAGCACAAAAGAGCGCTGCATGAGTCACTTGAAAAGATCAAATCAGGTGTGTGACGGATTAAAGATTGATTACTGAAAATTAACTTTGATTTTTGATTGGATTAACCATTGTATGCATGCAGAACTTATGTTATTGGGGTTCATATCGCTGCTTCTAACGGTAGGACAAAGTGTAATATCGAGGATATGTATATCAGAAAAGGTCGCCGGAACATTCCACCCCTGCACTCACCAAAGCGACCACAAAACCGATGCCCGGATATTACTATCGGAGCTTTTCGGTTCCGATCATGGCCAAAATCAACGCCGTATTTTGGCTGCCGGAGGAACTGACAAGTGCGCGGCTCAGGTATATCTTACTATGTCAGATTTTAAGAATGTAACTTCAAAGTATCACTGCTGCTGTTTATTTTTTTTAAGAATTACATACGTAGGGAAAACAAAGTAGAATGCTGTTTTTTTTTTTTTAAATATTGATCGAAAATTTAGAGAAAATATAAAAAGGGATTTTTTTTTTTTTAAGAATGAAATCGTTTTTTTCTTTCTGTCACATTTTCTTTAAAAATATTTAGGTTAAAATACCTTTTTAGTCCCCAAGTTTGAATCGGAATTTTCGTTTTGTCACCAGTTTAAAAAATGAAGCCCTGTGGTTTTCATGTTTTCAATTTTGAGTGCAATCGGTCCCTTCCGTTAAGTAGATGCTAACTGCGTTAACTTTTCTTCTCTCTCCTCTGTTATTCCTGACACTTCTTTTTCTCTCTCCTATTTCTCTTCTCTCATATTTTTTATTTTATTTTATTTTGTTTTATTATTTTTATTTTACTTTGATTTAGTTTAGTTTTTTATCTGATTTGAGTTGATTTTTTATATTTTTTTTGAAAAAAAATAATAAAAAAAAAATAATAATAATAAAAAAAGAAAAGAGGCACGTGAGTAATTTTCTTTCCCCTGGAAAAACCCATAACGACCGAAGGAGATTTTCGGTTTTTGATTCCCAATTCACTTCACACACTCTGGCTAGCTACATCACACACATCACGCCTGGTTGCGGAGGGGATCATCCAATCCACTGCACCTATTATCCCCAACAAGAAAGCCATTATACAGATACACAAAAGAGAAGAAACAAAAGACAGAGAAAACGGCCTGCTGCACTGTGTTCTTCGTTTCATGTTTGTTGTTGCTCTATTTAAGTATGGTTGTTGTGCTACTTTTCCCTTTATCCATCATTATCTTCGACTGAAATTGACAAGCTATCACCAAATGAAAAATATTATCGAATAATCACAAACCCAAAGCCATCCAAAACACGTACAAGATCACAAACACAAAATCACTGCCAAGCAACTCTGTCTCACTAAATGAAATGGAAGTCGAGAAAATGGGAGATGGCATTCTCTGAGGCTTATTGCTGGGAACTATTGTTGGCGGTGGCTTCCCCGAAATCGAAGAAGAAGGGGATTTCCCCGTTTGCAAGTGCGAAGGAGAGAGGAGGAGAATCTCGTGTGATCCTTAAGGGATTTGGCCGCGACGAAGAAGGGCTATTGTGGACGACATTGAGGGCAATAGATCTCGTCGGCGGTGGGGAGAAAGCGTCTCGGGGTGCGACGGTGCTGGTCCGGCGAGATGGACGCTTTGGCGGCGTCTTTGGCGATTGAGATGGTGGTCGTTGGCGACGCTTTTGGTGGTGTCGCAGTGACCGTGAGGTGGCATCCGGCGTCGCAGTTTGGCTGGTGGAAGATGGAGGGGACGTCTTTTGGGAGAGAAGTCTGAGGATGGGTTTGGAGTTCTCTTCGAATGAGAACCTCCTAGAGGGTTTGGGGGTGAGGAAACCCTAAGGTTTCTGAAGAGGGGGATTGGGCCTGGGTTTTTTTTTTTTATTTTTTTATTTTATGTTATAATGATGTTGTAAGGGTGAGAGAGAAGAGAAATAGGAGAGAGAAAAAGAAGTGTCAGAAATAGCAGAGGAGAGAGAAGAAAAGTTAACGCCGTTAGTATCTACATAACGGAAGGGACCGATTGCACTCAAAATTGAAAACATGGGGACCAAAGGGCTTCATTTTTGAAACTAGGAACAAAACAAAAATTCCGATTCGAACTTGGGGACTAAAAAAGGTATTTTAACCAAATATTTAATTTGACTGCGTTTGTGAAATATAATGTGTTTTATATTGTGAAATAGGGTAAAGTTCCGTTTGTCTCATCAGAGGGCATTCATCAACTTCATATATTTATCTTCGTGCTGGCTGTTTTTCACGTTCTTTACTGCATTCTCACTCTGGCTCTTGGTAGAGCAAAGGTAACTAACAAAATATATGTATTTTTACTTCTTTTTTTCAACCTCTTTACTCTGATTTACTCATTTTTGTTGAATGAATCAATAATAGATGAGAAGATGGAAACGATGGGAAGAAGAAACAAAAACAACACAGTATCAATTTTCACACGGTTTGCCAATATACAATTATACTCTTCAAATTTCAAGCTTCTTGTTCAAAACATTTATGAATTAGGTTAAAAATTTGGTTGATTAAACTCTCTCTTTATTATATATATGTCTTTCAAGTCTTAACTTCCATTAATGAGTAATAAAGATATTTTAATTAAAGTAATGATAGTTTGAAAGAAAAGTAGTTCATAAACTCACATTTTGTCTGTTGTTTACTACAGATCCAGAACGGTTTAGATTTGCAAGAGAAACATCGTTCGGAAGAAGACACTTGAGTTTCTGGACTCAAAATACTGTCCTTGTTTGGATTGTAAGTCTTCTCATGCTTCTGTTTCTTCTTTTTTCTGAGTGCATGTATACATGAAAAAGAAAATACATAATATTTTTCTTAATTGAATCAAACCATTATGAATTTCTTTGCTTTACCATGTTGCTACGTACAGATTTGTTTCTTCAGGCAGTTCGTACGCTCAGTTCCTAAAGTTGATTACTTGACCTTGAGGCATGGATTTATGATGGTAAATCACATCACACTCCTTTGCTAATTTCACCAACTAGAATTACTCTGCAATGAACAATTTACGTTCACATCCCTAACACAAGTATATATTGCAACAAGTTTATAGGACAATGGTATTTTGACAACATTTTTTGATAACTTTTTTTACAACTGGACACGTGTCATTATTTTATTGATCTATTTGAATTTATATTTAAAAAATATTTAAAACGAACCAATCACAAACTGCCACGTATGCGTTGTAAAAAAGTTATTAAAAAAATGTTGTTAAAAGAAGTTTTTCCAAGTTTATACATAGCAAATTAACACGAAACATATTTAATTCTTTAATGAAATTTATCCAAGTGAAAATTTTATATCAAAAACTCTTATGAAATACAACTTGAATTTCTTTAGGCACATTTGGGGCCTCAAAGTCGCCACAAATTTGACTTTCGGCAATATATTAAAAGAACTTTGGAAGAAGACTTCAAAGTGGTGGTTGAAATCAGGTTTTGTGCTTGATTTGCTCTCTGTCTATTCCTCCCTTCTGAATTATGGCAAAAGTAGTAAAATCATTGTTCTAATATTTCAGTCCTCCAATATGGTTCATCACAGTGCTTTTTCTCCTGTTTCACACACATGGTACTTCTTACACTAACTCACCAAGCTAAATAATTTCTCATGATCATGAAGGTGTGTACATAACTTACGTTTCCTTTACATAATTTTTGCATATGATCAGGCTGGTACTCTTATCTGTGGCTGCCATTTGCTCCTTTGATCGTAAGCACATGCAAATTAAGCCTTGCCTTAATCAATAATGATGATATTTTACTTTCTTTAATCATAATTAACGTGGTGAAAATGCATGTAGATTGTTCTATTAGTGGGAACTAAGCTGCAAGTGATAATAACGAAAATGGGTCAAAGAATTCAAGAACGTGGAGAGGTCGTAAAGGGTGTGCCACTGGTTCAACCTGGGGATGATCTCTTCTGGTTTAACAAACCTCGACTCATTCTCTACCTCGTCAATTTCGTGCTCTTTCAGGTATGAATAATGCGTACACCACTTTTTCAAAAGCATCAACATCAATCAAATCCAACATTCTTAATTTCCTCGCTTCTAATCAATCAGTGACTAATTAATCCAAGTCTTCTATGTCTCTTTTTCTTGCATGTTCATCGTAGCAGAACTCTTTCCAACTCGCCTACTTTTCATGGACTGCGGTTAGTCGTGCATCTTTTTTTCTACATAAAAATTTCACACACTAAAATACATAAATTCTTTTGCTATATATGTAAATATTTCCACATGATCAAGACTGTCGTGTTTTTTACCGAGGTTGATTATACTTATATGAATCATGGAACTTTCTTTTTCAGCTTCAGTTTGGGATGAAATCTTGTTTCCATTCGCAGACGGAGGATGTGGTGATCAAAATCTCAATGGGGTGTGTCCCATTTTCTAGATACATATCTATTTCATAGCACAGTCATACTAAAACTTTGTAGATATTAATCTGAAGTTAATTGTATAAAATGAACGTAAATGATGTGGCAGGGTTTTCGTTCAATTCCTCTGCAGCTACGTAACTCTTCCTCTCTATGCTCTCGTCACACAGGTAGTTTAGTTGATATCATATTATAAAATGAATTTGTTTGTGTTTAACTTTTGTAATTTAGGGTTTCTGAAAGAGGATTTAGGAATGAATGAAAATTGATTGGTGGTGTGTCGGAACAGATGGGTTCGACCATGAAGCCAACCATATTCAACGAACGAGTAGCCATGGCTCTGAGGAATTGGCACCACGGAGCCAAGAAACACGTAAAGCAACAGAACCGTAGATCACAGTCGCAGGCCCCTTTGTCAGGGCCCACAACCCCCGATCATTCTATGTCTCAGGCCCATCTCTTACGCCGTTGGCACAGTGAAATGGACACCTATCCCACTGACTCTGAAGCCCATCGTCCCTGTGAGATCGATTTAGGCCCATCATCCAAGGTGCATCATCAGGAAATGGAAATGGATCAGCTGGACCATGGCCCACCACAAAATGTCAATGACCAGACTCAACACGAGATTAATATTGAACATGGCAAGGAGTTTTCGTTTGATAATAGATGATTAAGATTTTACATAGCACTTAGATTTTACATTAAAAGCTTGTATAAAACTTGAAAAACTCAAAAAAATAACACGACAGAGGTGTTAATAATTGATCTTTTATGTATAGTTTTGTAGACATAGTTGTAGGAATTCCTCCGGTTGAATTTCATTGGACAAAGGTTTTCACAAGAATTTATAGAAACAAAATAAATAAGAAGCAAAAAAGGAAATAATTTTTTATAAAATTTAATCCATATAGATATTTTTACATAGTTTTATAAATTTATATATCAGCTAATTCTACTTAATAAAAAAACTCATCTTTTCTCCTTAAAATTTTTTTATGACAAACAGTTTGTCTTAATATGTTTAGGCCATTTAATGTATAAGTTTAGGCCATTTTTTTATGGACAAACAATTGGACTGATATGTTATTTATCATTATAGTTTTCCAACGAATTATACACTGATGCCATTCACAATAAAAACGTAATATGCATTTATTTACTAGAAATAATATAAAAAATCAATATGCAAATAAAAAAAATCATGCTTAATATGTATTTATTTACTAGAAATAATATAAAAGCTCAACATGCAAATAAGATAATTCTTTATCATTCGAAATTGAAAGATTAAGTTTTATTTGTGTAATAATAAGAAACATTACATTAATTATTACATATATAAATCTTTCTAATATTTTTTTAAAATAAATCCTCTTTAAATTTTAAAAGGAGATAATTAATTATATAAGTACATATCAAATTATCAAGGTTATATTATGATAACTAACCTTTTCTTTATACCAAATTTTAAATAATGGAAATTTTCATCAACTTTCACCTTTTAATATCTTTTTCTATGTTAGTAAAGTTATAATTGTCTAATCCTCAAAATTCTCATTCAATATACACCCTAAAATCATTTAATGTAGTATTTTCTCCCTATTAAATAACTACATTCACACTAAATACATATATAGATATAAAATAACATTCTATGGTGAATTTTGGCAAAACACTCACATGGTCATACATTAGATTCTGACAAAATCTAATGTTGTATTAGGTCACACATATTTAGTAAATTTTGGTAAAATTTTAAGTTTTATGACAGCCACACACAAACTCACATTAGATTTTATAGTAAAATCTAGGGTTAAATATGTTTTTAGTCCCTATACTTAGGGCGATTTTGGTTTTAGTCCCTCTTTCAAACTAAGATACAGTTTAGTCCTTCAACTTTAGAAAACTCTGGTTTTAGTCCTTTTTACCAAATTTTTTTAACTTTATTTGTTGTTTCAAACACGTTTCTCAGTTAACATTGAAGCAAAAATGTGTCGAACAGTGTAAACAATCCAGATGTTATAATGAAACGTGCTTGAAACAACAAGTAAAGTTAAAAAAATTTGGTAAAAATGACTTAAACCAGAGTTTTCTAAAGTTGAAGGACTAAATTGTACCTTAGTTTGAAAGAGGGACTAAAACCAAAATTGTTCCAAAGTATAAGGACTAAAAACATATTTAACCCTAAAATCTAAAGCTCTAGCAAGTCACAAACACATTAAAAACATTTTCTCTTTCACTCATTAGATATAGAAGCTCGCCCAACAAGACCAAGTTGAGAATCTTTAAAACTTGGACTTACTCATCGAGCACCATCAATCACTCACTTAAAAGATACCTCTGATAATATATCTGCTTAAGCAATCTTGAATCGTCTAATGTACAATTTATTCTAAGTTCACTGTATTTTCATCAATTTATTTTTGCTTAGCGAAGGAATAAGTTCCTCAACAACCAAGCACTGAAAATAATATCACATAAATTGACCAAAATGACATGTCAAGATAAATAAGCATTATGAAATTCATACAATAAAATATATTTCAACTTTATTAGATATAAGTCAATAATGTTGGTAAAAACATGTTGGGTACAAACAAAGTCCTAGATCGAATAAAGTAACAGATGGACATGAATTTATATATATATAAGATACCTCAATTGGTAAAAGGTCTTTTGGAGTGGTACCAAAAGCAAATCCGTGAGGGTTTGACCCAAAGCGGACAATATTTTACCAATATTGATATCTATGTGTATGTGTGTATGTTGAATCTCCCTATAAAACACTCATATTTGGACAAATTGTCATTTTATCAACTTAAAATCAAATATTTCAACAACAGAAATTGCAACAAATCACCATATCTTTCTACAACAAATTTGAATCAAAACAAAATAGTTTTTCTTACTTAGATTGAGTTTTTTACTCAACTACGTTCTAAAGACTCTAACTCATATGAAGTTTTATCTATATAAAAATAACTCACGTCGAACACATAATAATTATAAACAAGTAGGTATTTATCTTGAGTACTATTCCATCACATAAAATCCTAAAAACACCACATGCAAGTCAAAATAATTAAAAAAGAAAAAAAAGATAAATTTACTGTAACGAAAATTGTGATCAATTAAGTTGTTAATATTATACGGCATAAGATAAACACAAATAACATGCAATATTTTCAAAATAATTAGCAAAAAGAAAAAAAATGAATTTACTCAAATGAAAGTTATGATCTAGGTTGTTAATATTATATGCTATAACTCTTATAATAATATTTGATCTCAAAAAGATAAATATAAATATCTTAAGTTTATATAAATAATTAAAGTAAATTAAAGAAAAACTTTTAATACAGTAATAAAATCTTTAAATAAAACAAGTAATTTAAAAAATATATATATATAATTAATATAGTGACAATTTAAATACCTATTTATTTAAAATAGTTTCTGTCATTAAATAAAAAAATCATTATAAACAACAAGAAAATGGGTTCATTCATTGCAAAAATCATTCAAGATTTTAAAGATAAAAGAAATGAAATAAGTTGGAATTTTGATATACTTTATTTTTTGTCAACTAGTAAAGTGAAAATTTCATTCATTTTCATTTTTTTAATTCTACCAATCCAAATAACTTTCTTACATAAAATTCATCTCAATTTTTATCCTCTCCATGTTTTCTTCCATTCTTTTCTTTTCTTAGACATCTCATCTTTAAACCAACAAAATATTTAGCGTAAATCTGATTTTAATTTTATGAAGTCTTCAAATTAATTTCAAGTATGTTTTAAGGTAATTTTTTACAATATTAAAACTCGCTAAAGGAAAATATCCATTTTTTATAACGTAGTAATAATTACTTTTCCATTTCAAAACGATCTATGATATTCATTAAATAAACTTAGTTTAAGATATACATTATTTAAAATATAAGTAAATATAACCTATAAGATTAATTATTTACAAATATTTAACTCATCCCAATTATAAAAATAATAATAAATTTTTGAAATTTATGAATTTTATTTTTCAATATTTTTAGATAAAATAAATCTATTGAAGGATTATTCTAAGTGAGGTAAATGCTTCTCTTGGCCGACCAACTATCCCATTTAATAAATTCTTAATCCAACTCTTTTATACCATAGAATAAAAGAAATTCATTAAAAACATGCAAAAAAAAATAATTAAGATAATACAGTATAATTTATTTTATCAATCTTTTTATAGAGAAAAAAAAAAACTAGATTTCTTATCTCAACTAAAATTAAATAATTATGATATTTAAAAAATGACATATTATACCTTCTAATTTTTCTACATTTATTCCACACTAAATAAAAAACTAATATTTTTTTAGTTTAATAATAACACGTAATTTTGTTAGTATTGAGTAGGTATAGAATAAAAAGAATAAAAGTGTACACGTAACTTTGTAATCACATTATATTTTAACCTATGAAACGCAAGTTTTATGAGACTCTTCTAATTTTACTATTGTAACCCTAATTCTTTCTTTCTTCTTCTTCTATCGTCAAATTTCATTTCCCAATTTCTCTGCTACTTTCTTCATCCTTGCGTTTGCGACATGGCCAGAGGTTCCTCTCAGTCTCAGTCCTCCACTTCAACGACCGCCCGACCAGGAATCGCGGCTCCCCGCGGTTCGGCTGCTGCCACCGCCGGCATGCGCCGTCGCCGTGTTGCTAGTGGAAACAGCTCCACCACCACCAGTGTGGGCGGCGGCGGAGGCGGCAACATGCTGAGGTTCTACACGGACGATGCTCCCGGGCTGAAGATTTCACCGACGGTGGTGCTGGTGATGAGCCTCTGCTTCATCGGCTTCGTCACCGCCCTCCACGTCTTCGGCAAACTCTACCGCTCCAAATCTGGCGGCGCTTGATCTTACGATCCTCTTTCGGATCTGTTGTTCTGATCCACGTTGCTTTATTTTCGGCTTTTTATTCACATTTGCAATTTCAGTATTTTGTTCTTGTGAGAAGTCAAATGCGCCTTTAAATTTCGATCTATGTTGTTTCTTTATCCGATCATGTATATCAATTAGTTTGCTTGTTATCAACATTAGCTTTGTTTTTCTTTTCTAGTCCGAAATCGAATTGAGATATTCTTCTGCAGGAATGGTTTCAGAACACACCGTTAAACTGAATCAATTGAGCGACTTTGAAATTAAACAGGTGGAGTCTGATCATGTCTACCTTCATTCTAGAATGTGCTCGATGCTTGATGGTCCATCTCAATTTCGTCAAGAAACTAGGTTTTTTGGTGAAAAAATCCATATTTAGAAAGACATAGTTGTTTGTCGTATCGTTCGTTACACACGGATAGAGAGATCTTTCTACAACTTGGATTTCCAGAAGATTCAATCTAACTCAGATGTTTTTTCTTAATTTGGGTGAAATTCAGTAATTTTTCTAATATTAATATTATACTATATTTTAGAATAATTATTATAAAAACTAAAAAATAATACAAAAATCTAAAATTAATCAAATATGAGATTTATTAAAAGAAACTCTTTAGTTTCTAAATTTATTACAAAATTATATATATACTTCAACTAAAATATATTTTTTCTCGATGTTTTGGTGTTTCTATTATTAGATTTGCGTACTTACTTTATGTGATATAAATCTTATTTCACACTTATATAAAAAATAAAAAAAGAATCTTTAAAACTAATATAGAGAGCTTCCTTTGTTTGGGTCGCCGCCTTGTGCACTTGTGGACACGATGGGATGCCATTGATGGTTGAAAACGAAGAGAAAAGATCCAATTTCTGATTGAACATGATAGAAAAATAAGAAATTTAAATTTTTTATTTACAAAGTATTGCTTCATTTTCTTTCAATATTATCCTTGGTTATTTCTTTCTAAAAATTATTTTGATGGAAATAAATACATTCCTGAAACAACCAAACAACAAAATAACTTTCATCATATACATTATTTTGCTTGGTAAAATTTATAAAAAAGAAAAAAAGAAAAAAAGAGAAATTTGACTTTTGAATTAACTAACTTGATTAACAGTTAAAGCATTTATTAATAATAAGGTAACGGTAACTATAATGAGGCGAAGAAGTTAAGGGAAAGACATGCATGCATTGGCAATGGTAATGCGTGGAGAAGGGTTGTGGAAGCGAATTGTGCGTTGAACGGCTGGTTTGCGTTTGAGAGTAACAAAAAGAAGAACTTCAACAACTTTCTCTCTCCCCATTCTGTCACCGTATCCATTGCCACTCCTTATTTTGCAGAGTTTCCCCCACAGAGAATCAACCTGAGGAGAATCCACAGCAACGTCAACAATGTCTGTCATCGACATTCTCTTCCGCGTCGATGCCATTTGTCACAAATATGACAAATACGACATCGACAAGCAGCGCGAGCAAAACGCCTATGGTGACGACGCCTTTGCTCGCCTCTATGCAGCTGTCGAATCCAGCATTCAGACCGCTCTCGACGTTCCTTTCTCTTCCCTTCCCTTTTCTTTTCTTTCCGCGTTGCTTTTCTTCGAAATTCACTGCACCTCCCTCTTTGCTTCAATGCAGAAATCGGAGGCTGCTTCCACGGAGAACAACAGGGCAGTTGCTGCGGCTTTGAATGCGGAGGTTCGTCGGACCAAGGGTAGACTCATGGACGAGATTCCCAGACTGCGCAAATTGGTGCATAAGAAGGTCCACCAACCTTCTTTCTCAACCTATTCATCACCTCTAACGTTTCTCTGTTTTGTTTCTTCACTCTTTTTCCCTTATTAACTGCACTTTTATTGGCATTTAATGTATGCTACAACAAAGAACTTGTTTTTCAATCAGCATGTCAACAGGGGAGGTGATTTTGGAACATGACAGGATAAAATATTATTAACAGAAAGAAAATCAATTCCAACTTATCATTGTTTAAACTAAAATACCATATTGACATTTTGTTTTTTTTACTTTAATGTTTTTTATGGCCTTAGAAGGAATGGCCGACCTAATTGGCCCAATGGTGGGAGATTTGAGTAGTTCAATAAAAATCTTCATTTAGTTATTGCACACCAAATAAAGAAAGAAGGAAACTTTTACATAAAAATCTTCAGAAGGATGAAGATATGGATGAGATGCAGATGATTCTGATCATGAATTTGAATAATTTGTCTGGTTGAACAAGCTTAAAAAATAAGTTCCATTCTTTAGTTTTGCTTTCACTACAGTCCCTTTGTCACCGGTTGAGGGTAGGCTGGATCAAGATATTGTTTTTCTGAAATCTTTCAAATGTTCTTAATGCCCACCTTCTATTGGTGTATACGTTTCAGCGAGAAATCGATGAATGAAAATAACATAACTCCTATTAAGATATATTTTCAGAAGAGGGAAGATATGCTTCAATTTGCTTTGTGTCTTGGGTCTATGCTATCTTCAACTAGTAATAATGGAAGCAAGGCTTTGGTTGCATTTAAAATCTAATGCTAACATTAACAGGTTAAAGGTCTCACAAAAGAGGATATGGCCATTCGTCAGGATCTTGTTCTGGCATTGCCCGAGAGAATCCAAGCAATACCTGATGGTATTTCTGGTGCTTCTCTTCAAACTGCAGGATGGACTGCTGACTCATCTCAGCCATATGTCAAGTTTGACTCAGGTGATCCGCATTACTAGTATTAAATGCATTTATCATCAGCAGCATCAGAATTAATTGTTAATTATGATTGTCTCTTTCATTCACAACCTCAGAGGGACAACTTGATACTGAATATTTCCAACAAAGTGAAGAATCCAGTCAGTTCAGACAAGAGTATGAGATGCGCAGGAAGAAACAGGTTTGCAAAGTTTCTACGTTAATTGTTAAATCAGGAGCTGCCTGACGTTTATAGTCATTTTATGGTATTTGTCACAGACTGATCTATATATAGTCTTGATGAGTCAAAATTTTATTTGTACAGGATGAAGGACTTGATATCATATCGGAGGGATTGGATACCTTGAAGGAACTGGCCCATGATATGAATGAGGTTTGTTCTGTTATGCATCTATCTCTGTTCGGGAATTTTGTTGAAAGATGTTGGATTTTTTAAGAGGGTAATCTTTTTCTCATATTCCCCCAACTATGTTCAGGAATTGGATCGGCAAGTTCCACTAATGGACGAAATTGACAAAAAGGTAAAATAGATCTTTCTTCAGTCATGCTTTTCTCTGTTCAGATAGATAGATAGGTAGTTTTCACAGAACAATATCATCATGAATGCATATGAAGTGCGTGGTCTGATTACACAGGTGGATAGGACAACAGCTGAACTGAGAAACACTAACGTGAAGCTGAAGAAAACTCTCAACGAGGTAACTGACATATGATTAATTGCACTCTCCTTTCTGTGAAAACTTTCAAATTGCAAGTTTCAATTGAATTGCAATCTTTTGTTTCCCCTCCAGATAAGGTCTAGTCGAAACTTCGTCATCGACATCATTCTACTCTGTGTTCTTCTTGGAATCGTTATGTATTTATACAAGTAAGCTGAGATTGTGTTCCTCATAACAAAACTAACAGAGTGTTTATTAATTTCTTTATTTATGCTAATTCTGTACTCCCTCGTCTGCTGGCTAATACGACATCTTCTCTTTATTTCAGTGCTCTGAGGTGACTTGATCTTGAATCATTTCCCTTGTTGTGCTGGTATCCGGTTGTAACATGGTATTGCATCCTTGCGCTATCTGAGGGCTGTCACTGTAAATTTCCAACACTACATCATGGTTCAGCTGCTGGAGAATGGCAACATATACTTTACCAATGTGCTTTGTAATTCTTTGATGTATTAATGGCCACTTTAATATATCATCGCTCTTTTCTATAAGTCTTGCCTACTGTTTCTCTTGGCATGTAACTCTCTGCATACTAAGTTAGAAGATTGATGTTTGGGGCACACCTCTCTTCTAACGCCATTGTTACATAACCTCTCACAAAAACAACTTTTGTTATTAAATATGACCTCAATTACCATTTATGTTAAATCAGTGACGGAAATAAATGGTGCAAAGTGAACTGCAAAACTTTCTGAATGCATATAAACTTTTATGCTGGTTCGACGCTACAGTATAACGAATAGGCTCAGAGCATGTATAATAAAGAGGTCTTCATAAAAAAAAATTAATTATAATAATTAAATTAATTTCTGGAGTGGTAAAAATTGAAGTACAATTAAAAAGTTATAAAAATTGAAAATTTATAAAATTTGACCTTTCGAGTAAAACATGCAGAACAAATTAAAAGTGATGTGAAATGATACAAGTCATTTAAAAGTAAAATAAAAACTCCAGAGAAGGTATTACAGTACGCCAATACGCAGCAGCATGTAGATGTTCTTGTTACTTACATGTGACTTTTAAATAAGAAGCAACTCCTGTAGGTTGGATAGATACAAATGTTTCTACACACTATGATTACTAGGTAGGACACAGTACTAGTTGAACTGACACAGGTCACGCTCAAGAAGCTAATTGGCTGGGGCATTATTTACATTGTTTCCCAGTAATTTCACGAATACATAGAAACTTCTATACTGCCCCATGTTAGCCATGCATAAAGAAAAAGATCAATCATTCGCTTGAATATTTCGAGCTATCATCCTTCCGGTTACATCTACGTCATACCTGTGAAGTAAAAGAACGTCGACTGTCTTATAAATTATAATAAGAACTTTCAACACTGAGGGTACCTTCCTGTAAAGACTAAATCGTTAAGATCTTGAAAATCGATGCCAGTGTCTGGTGGGTTCCCGCTGAAAATGTCATCTTCAGACTGGTTTTGGTTATAGCAGTTCAATTCTCTACTGGCCAACACCCTGCTAGGTGATTCGTCCATTTTGTCCTCAGCGTTGAACTTCCTGTTAAAAGAGATGAGATTTCCATACTGTTCATCTTCATTGGATTTTCTAGTCAGTGGGTTGAAGTAACTGTCCAAAGAAGGAAATGTCATTTGAGAATTCACTTTAGTTAAACCATCTTCAAAAACTGAAACTAGATTGGTGCCTTTGCAGCCCTTAAAGCTCATATTTGGCATGTTTTCAGTGGGAGATACAGGTGCACCAACAAGAATAGAGGCTATGATCTGATAGTCTTTGTATTGATAATCAGTGATCATGTCAGCCCGACAGTTCATGTTTGTTGGATATCCTTCACTCCTCGGTAGTTTTGCAGACAGGTTTAGTTCACTAGGATTCTCTTGATTTTCACCTGATATCTTCGAAGAGTAGCCTTTATGTCGAACCCGGCATAGTACCCAGTCATCCAACTGTCACAACAAGACACATGCTTATTATTGCATGAAGTTCATGTACTATGAATAAGGTATCGTAGTTTCAGAAACACGTTTGAAAATAGTTTGAATAGACCTCACAAGTATCTTAGTAGAAAAATAATCCTAACATTTTAGTAATCCATAAATCTAATTTACGTGCATAAAACTGAGCTCTAAATTCGTACCTTTGAGAAGTTGCCCGTTTCATGCTGTTCATCAATGGAATCTATACTATACTATGCTGTTCAATTGGCTTTGTTACGAGTTTTTAGCAGAACGGTTGAAGTTTACTTAATTATGTTAAAAATTAAAGAACTGTTCGTTCTTACAATAGTTTTATATCTCCTTAAAATTGGGAGTGATATTTTTAACGATAGAATTTTTATCTCCATTTTCATAGGGACATCAGACCGACCCTTTTATCTGGACAAACAAGTATTTAACTCGGTGAAAGATTTGAGAAGATATTGTTTTTATTTAGACTGTAATATACTGCATTTCTTTATTCAAACAGTTTTAAGTTACTAGTAATCATGTCTGTTTAAACCTACTGCTAGGAAATATGAAACCAAATGGAATTGCTAGTTTGTGTGGATCAAGATCCTGTTAGAAAGAAATTCTGCTATAAATATCCTGTTGTCTTAAACTGGCTATCTTCTTCCCATGGAATCAAAATGTTTGCTTACGAGAATACCTACCCGCATGGAGCCTTTTAGCCTGGGGGATTTGGTAATTGTATCAATCAATCTATACTCATTCATGATCCAATCCGTCTTAGATCCCTTAGGAGGTCGACCTGAATAAAACACCAGAGCTTTCTTCACTCCTATGCGCTTCGATCCACTGGAAGAAAGAATTGGCTTGTCAGTTCCTGTTGCCTTCCAGTATCCTGAGGCTGCTGCCCTGTTTGGTCTCAATCCATTTGGGTACTTTCGGTCCCTTGGGCTAAAGAAATACCACTCTTCTTCTCCAAACAAAGACTTATCTGCAAATTCACAACAAAAACAAAAAAAAGGCTTCATTTTTCTCAACTGCATTCATCAACATGACTTAGGAAGTCTCTCAATAAACTTTTTTCAGAAACATTTATAAGAGAAGAAAATAAAGTAAAAAAATCTCATAAGCTAAGACTAGTTTATAATCATCTTCTCCAGAAATCTGCTTTTCACCTATGCATAAGTTATTTTCTTTGGAAGAAGCTAGTTTAAGCATAAGTTTAACACATGAAGAAAAGTTGTTAAAGTTTTAATTTTATTTTCTTCTCTTTGAAAGCATTTCGGAGAAGTTTATCTTATCCCATGGTAAACAGAAGGAGTGAGTGCATGGCGAAGGACAAACTGGGTAGCTCCCACGGGTTATACTTGTAGAGATCTATCTCAGCTATAATAGATGCTGGAAGTGGACGTGAACAGATTTTGTTTCGCAAGTAATGAACTATGAGTTCTTCATCAGAAGGGTGGAATCTGAAGCCAGGTGGAAAAGAGTAACCAGAGCCCACTTGATCTCCCTCCATCAAAGAATACTTTGCTCTTAGCAAGAGAGAGAGAGAGAGAGAGAGACCAAAGGAATCAACAAGTGCCGATAATACCAATTAGGCTGGCTTTAAATAAGAGAGTAAAGTGTTATCTACTTATCCGCATTATATATAATATGGCTCCAGTCCCATGCAGATATTACCAACATCGTGGAGAAGATACAAGGGACAGGAACCAATTATTTGCAAGTAAAGTTTGAGAGAAGACAGAGAAACCCATCAATTTGGCTTTACTCAATGAATTGACCTTCACCTACGTACTAGATAGCAACTTGCGCATGATAGATAAAGCACAATCTGCTTAACACCTCATCACCACAATGCATAGTTCTGCTATAAATTGAGCTTTGCGCAAAGTTAAAACTGAGATATAAAATTAATTTTGTGACATAATAAGTTAGTGTCACTTTCGCAACCTTATTGTAGACAGGACTCTTGTGCAAAAAGAAAAATGTAGCCAAAATGAAGCAGATTAACAGGTTAAGATACGTTGCTTGTTTGATTGGATTACACAATGCAGAAGACAAATTTAAATAGCCTCTGATACTGACTCTCTATTAATCAAAGTAAATAATAACTCCCTCCCTCTTCTAAAAAATAAAAAATCGAAAGGGTACCTAAGGCTTTTGTTTTTCTTACTGTTTGTTTGGCTAGGTTACACAACCCTCTTCAACTCTAAACAGCTATGTAGTATTTAAACTTGAGGGCATGGTGATGAATCTGATTGCATAGGTTTCTGCGCTAAGCTTGTGTCCTTGGACAACTTCGCGAGTTGTCTTATTCAAAGACATAATAAAGTTACTTCAAATGTCAAGTCTTCTAATGCCTTGAAACTTCCTCATTTCAATATTAGCCTTGTCTTCATTTCTTGTCCTTTTTTTTCCAATTTCCCAGCAGTGAAACATAAACCAAGTCTAATGGGGACTACATCAACACACGAGTTTGTGACATTGTTATTTTTTTCATTATTCAAATGCTAACGAATTAAGAAATTAAAAATAGTCGTGCTGAACTAGAATCTCGTTAACAAAAATAGAGCTAATCAAAAGCAACAGGTAAAGTATTACCTTCATTCAAACTTTTGCACAAACATTTTGGTCGCAAACAAAAACCGATGATACCCAGGTTTTTCAATTTGTTCTTCACCAGCGAAAGCACCTTTTCATTTGGAACCTACCTCGCATATGTTGTAAATAATAAATATTCTGGTTCACGTTGACACAAAAAACTTAGTTCCAATCGAGTTTCTTCCTCGTCTTTTGTCCTTAAAGACCTCAAATCCTAGGAGTTTTTCTTATGCGTTTTTTTTACGCGTCCATCACTAAGGCTGTGTTTGGATCATAACATGAATTTCGAGAAGTGAATTTTTAGTTCACCAGAAGATAGACGTGGAAGAAAGAATTTGAGATTATTTAAAAGGAAAACAAGGTGAAGTTTGAATTGTTTAGCGGATATTTACACAATATTTTTGTCATAACATTTCAACATGATGTCTAAGTATTATTTAAAATTATTTCACAATCAATAATAATAATTATAAATATTATCATAGATGAATCGTCACAAAATAATATATAAATAATGTTTAAATATTGTCAAAAAAATATTATTTAATATTATTATCATTGTTTAACTAAGAATAAAAATGATGTGATTTAGATAAATTAGAATGAAAATATGTGGATGATTTAATCGATATTATATATTTAAAAGAATATTATAATAAATAATACTATATGTTTATTGAATTATCCTTGAGTGAAATTGTGATATCTATTATTATTATACTTATTATAATTATTTTATAAGTTTATTTTAATTATTATAATTATTTTTGTTTTATTGTAATTGAGATATAAACTAATTTATATTATTATTATATTTTTTATTAACACTCAAATAAAGGTTTTGCAGTAGAAACTAGCTGGAGTTTCCAAGGTTGAATCCTACGATGAGGTGGATAAGACCATCAACCTAAGACATCTCATAAAAATCGTAATCACATTCAAAGATGCAAAGATTATGTGATATACATCAGATCAGAGACATGAAAGAAACTTAGTTTGAGTTTCTGAACATTGGACTGTCAAAAATTCCCTATAATAAACTATATATTGATTATATGAGAATTGAATTAAAATAGAAATAGGACTAAGAAATACACGGGTTTTTTTTAAATTTGTAAATAAATTTTGTTTGTTATTAGTAATGAGACGTTTATAAAAAATAATTATTTTGATCGTTTTACTTATTTGTATAACATTTATAAGTAATTGAATGAGTGTGTAAAACACATTAAAAGTACTTCTGCAGAATGACTTTATTATATTATAAAAATGATAATTAGCTAAAAAAATATGCATTTCAATATTTAAAAATGAAATAAAGAAAATATTACAAATATAAGAGTTTACCATTTCATGATATTCACCGACAATGACTTATGATAATATTAAAATAATAATAAGTTCAAAAAATGGATTAGGTAGACATACAGATAATTTTTTAAAATATATAAATTTTAATTTATAAAAATATAATTAAAATTCAATATAAAACATAAAACTTCTATTTTACAAAGTTAAATTATAATACTATTTTTATTGTAAAAATATGTTGATGTTATTCATATATTCTTTTAATAAAATGTATCATATCATACAAATTGTTTCAAATAATATATAGTAATTGAGTCAACCATAGAGAAAATTTTAAATCCAAATGAAGTATAATTTCACATGTTTCGAGAATAATTAATCAATTTTTTTATTTCAATACATGAAAATAAAAAAAGTTTTACAAACTTAAAATAAATTTAGTAGAAAATTTAAAAAAAATCCATATATATGTTGACTAATTTAAATTAGGAGCTCTATCTAAACATTAATTGACATATTTAAACAAAAAATTTATTGAGTGTATTAACATAAACTTCATTATTATTGTTTATAGAATTTCATGTAATATCCCAATGTTATAAGTCATAATTGCTTCTAAAATTTCATGTGATATCTCTAACATAATTAATTATATACTCTAAAAAAAGTAATTCTTAAAAAAAAAAAAACACTCACAAAATATGCACACAATTTATAATTAAATATTTTGCTTCTATCTTTTAGTTATATTTTAAACAAATTTATTGATGTTTAAAAATTAAAGAAATTTTACCATATGGTTAATTTCATAATTTCACAACATAATTTAGAAAGTGTAAAATATTCATCCTGTTAATTAATTTATCCAAAACATAGAAGAAGCAAGAGCAACATTGATTGTAACATGGTGAAACATCAAATAGCAAAGGAAAAGAAGCAAAATTATATTAAAATGAAATTAATTTAATTATTCATCTGTTAATTAATTCATCCAAAACATAGAAGAAGGAAGAGCAACATGGTCAAACATTAAATAACAAAGGAAAAGAACCAAATCAAAGCAACATTATGTTGCCCACAAGCATACAAATCATTCCAAACCCTTTGATGATTCATTCATTCAAAACCGCTTAGGCTTTGTTGAAATTGCAAATCGACAAAGTTCGACAGAAAAATATAGTCTTATATGTGCTACATCTTCCCAAAATCCTCAAAGCTAGTTAACAAAAATTTAAATAAAAAATAAGATATTAAATAATTAATAAAAAACCAAACATTCAACCTATATTTCCTTTTTAAAGAAGACATACTCTAAGTGTCATGGGAAGCCATGGGAAAATCCGAATAGTGTGAAATTTCCTTTTTTAAGCTTAAAATTCACAAAATGAAAAATATTTGTATTAATTATAAATCAATAACTATTATTTTCATTAACTGTTTGTTAATAACGATTGATGATCATCTAAGATTCTTTCTCTTTCTTCTTGCATAAGAAGATACTTAAAAAAGATACCACAGTTAAGTTAGTAATTTTACATAATAATATTTTAATAAAGATTAGTTATCAGATTTATCTGATTTCTTCTTTAAATATATATTTAAAAATAATATATCGAGTTTACTATTAAGTTTGTTTCATTTATTACTAATAAATGGTATTATTCTTATTAATGGTCAATAAATAACTATTATTTTCATTATTATTTATTCATTAATAATTGTTATTGTTTAAATTAATTATCAATTATTAACCGTTCCATTATTTACTGCTCTAGTAAGTACAATTTACAACTTCAAATTTAAAATGGTTAAGGCAAATCCTACAATAACAACATTTGTGGAAGAAAGAAATCAAAATCTCGATGTGGTGAAAAGGGCATTTGGATTTCCAAATGGTGAAAAATGAGAGTAAAAGACAAAATCGTGGGAAAGAAGTGAGAAGAGAGCTACGTTTTTCCATCAGAAAACAAACACAGCCTAAGTTATTTTAATAGCCAAACATTATTTTTTTACTCTGCAGTGAGGTGGTCAAATAGGTTTGATTTTAATGATTAAAAGTATCTACTCTAATGGCATAAGAAATATGCTTCTCAAATCATTCAATTGGTTTAATAGGTGCTAAGTTTTATTGAGTAATTACAGATAAATTATTATTATGGAAATTATAAGAATATGATGTTTCTACGAGTTGGGTATGTAATTTGAGACATCCTAATCAGTATATGAATCGTATATTTATATATAAAATATTGGAAAGTATAGAGATATTCCATCCAAATATTAATAAAAGTATAATGATATTACAAATTATAGATTATTAATCGATTTTGGTTCTATGAGATATTGTCATTAAAAAAATTAGTTATAACATCTGACATCCACTAATTTCTTCAATAAATACATATACTTTGTTAATGTAAAACTACGGTGTTAAAAATTTAAGTTAAAGTAAAAGTTGTCTCTTGTATAAAAATAAATAAGATGAAATTTTTGGATTGAAAATAACGTCTTACTTTCTTGATTTTTTTTATATAAACTTGTTCACAGGATATATTAGTATTAAATTTTTCTATTATATCTTCTCAAAAAGTGTAACATATGGAAGAAATAAATATTATTGAAAAAATCAGAGCAAAATTGTATTCCACTTATATATATATATATATATATATATATATATATATATATATATATATATATATATATATATATATATATATATATATATTTCAACCATTCTTGTTTTTGAGACTTATAAATCATATATGCACTTAATCGATTTAACTTGTTATCTAACCTTTCAAACAATATACAACACTATGATGAGACTAAATTTCAAAAACATTTTTCATTTTTTTAAATTTCAAAGTTAAATCTAAGTCTTCATTGCAATATCATAAAAAAAATTAGTGCTTAACTTAACATTTTTTTTTCAATTTATGTGTTTTTTTTATAGTTAATGAGGATATAAATGTGCTTAATTAGATTATGAATAAAATTGATTTTTTTTTTCAAACAAGTTGTTAAAATTTATTACTTTTTTAGTATGGAATGTATGAATTAGGAGAATTTGATTTGGTTAAATATTGTGTAAACACCTAAAACTTTGGTTCTTTATTTTATGACCATTTACTTATTGATTTGAAAGTTCAAAAAGAGATGTGTTTTTATGTTTTATGTGTTTTTTATGTAAAAATAATTTTAAATTTTTATCTGATTTATCATTTCACATTGTTTTATTACTATGCAATTGAGGAAATGGTTAAAGAAATTTTTTTAACATTTGTAGTTTTTCTATTTGAATTTGATTGTTCGATTTATAATGTTTTCTTATAGTTCATTGTTTAAAGTGGCTGTCATTATTTGATGATAGTAGATTTTATATTCCAATTAAGGAGTTGATGTATTGGCTAAGAATAAATCTAAGAAGTATGTGAATAATATTGTTTATAATATTTTGGTGTTGACATTTTTCAATATTTAAACTAGGAGGGTAGGGTGGAATTATTTATAGATGTGATATAACAAGTTTCATCTGATAATTGGTTTATGGTAAACATTGATGGTATAGCTAGGTATTATCTTAAACTTAACTGCATGTATTGGTATTTTTAGAGAAAGTTAGGATGAATATGTGAATAGCTTTTAAACTTTTTTAGAGTAACAGACTTCTATTTATGTTGAGTAGATGAAAACACTTATGCTTTTGTACACAATTATGATTTCTTCCCACACCTCCAATTAAAGTGGAACAATAAAAATAAAATTTTTAAAATTTTACATTTCAACTTATAATTGTATTAATATATAATCTAATATAAAGTCTGTAATTTTTTTTTCATATATCATCTAATCTTGTATGTGTAATCTTTTTATATGAAAACAAAATTCGGATTATATAATTTATAAATTATTTTTTCTTTTCAAATTGTATAATCTTAACAAAATTTATTTTTGTGAGGGCAGTTTAACCATCTCCATGATGGTGCGTATGGAAAGTATGTGGGTGCAGAAAGAAATGATATTGACCCAAAAGTGGAATCCAGACCCCGAAAAATGATAGCCCATAAGGCCCAGTTCTGTAAGTGACCCAATCCTTTTCTTTTTACGAATTGAATCTTCTATTGGGACGGTCTAATATTACTATGTTTGTTTGATTAATCAAAACCAGGCCATATGATAAAATCCGATGGGTTGATTCACATTGTCATATTATAACAAAAAGGTACAACATTTTAAATTTTGTTACTGTCCATTTTATATGATAAAAGGTAAAAAAAAAAAAAACAGTTGTTCTATAGATTTTTATTTTATTTGATATTTATAATTTTTATAGTTATCATTTTATCCACATGATTATTTTTTTCCTCAAGTCGTTATGAGAATATTTTGATGAGTTTTTATTGTTTTTAAACACCTAATTATAATTATCATTCTCTGTCTTATTTTAATTTCTTTCTATACTTCTCTTGGTTGTGAGAAAAAAAGTTATACATAAAGAATTTGTCTTTTCTTAATTATGGATTAAGAAAAAGCTCACAATCTTAAGTATGTAATTTTTAGTCACTTATTTTTCATAACATGTTTGTACAATATATTCTTACTTCTTTTTCTATCACATTATTCATATTCACACACATTTTTCACTTCTAGATATCCTCTGATTGCACAAAATAACATTAATAAGAATATAGTATGATAGTTTTAATAATAATTTATTGCATTAGTAGAGAATAAATGTTATTTAAGCATGTACAACACGCAAAAATAATTGTTTTATATTTCTACATTTAAACATATGAGTAGTGTTTTTTAAGATTCAATTTATCAAAGATAATTTGATTAACAAGTTAAATGAATAGTGAAAAAGTCATTTGAAAAAGTTTATAGATATGTTTAAGACAATTAATTCTTCATTTAAATTAAAATTTTCATTTTTGTATATATTAATCTGAACTCTTTAAAACTTTTTCCTAAGATTTTAAGTTGATTTCTCACCTTTTTCACGATCAAATTATATTAGTGAGAAGACAATTATGAATTAGTTTAAGATAAATTAATAAAAATCCTTTTTTCCTCTATATATAGTTTCTTCCTTTTCATTTCCTGGATGTTTAAGAGTTTATAACTTTAAAATAACTAAGGAATACTATTAAAAGTAATATGCACATTTGGAGAAATTAATTATATAAGTTGAAGTTTTTGAATTTTTACTAGAATTTGTGGATATTGGAGTTGTTTTTATTACAAAGCAAGCTACTTAATAATGAGTATCATTACTTAATTATTTTAATGATTGCCTAACCAACATAACACTTAATTAATAAGTAAATGTTAATTCTATAAATTTTAGTCTTTCGGACTATAAATGAATGTTTAAGTAAGAAAATATCATAATATTTTTTTTATTTGAAATTCTCATTTATCAAGTGACACTAATTTATTCAAATTATTATTTGCATGAAATATTTTTTCTTAATTTACTATATTCAATTATTAGTCTTTTTTTTATTAAAATAAGTCATTCAATTGAAATTATTTTCCTCAAAAAATACTTTCGTAATTGTAATTGTTGTTTTAATTATATATCTAGTAGAAATATTCCCAACATTTAAATTGGAGAGACATAATATCAAAACTTAGAAAAACTGAACATAATTTGAGTTTAATAACATAAATTATTGACACTATTCTACTAAAAACCTTAAGATAATGAATTTATATATAGAGGTCTTTACTTTTATATGTACTCTATATTCAAAGTAAAACTTAAATTCATATATACTTGAATTTTCAATATACATACATATATATACATATATATATATATATATATATATATATATATATATATATATATATATATATATATATTAAGAAAATAAATTACTAATATTTAAAATTATATAAATTATTAAGATATTAACGGCTAAGAGAATAAAAACATTTTTATATTATACTATGTAAAATATTACTGAAATACAATTAAATATTAAATTGTAAATTAGGTATAATTCATAGTTATAAATAAATATAATATAACACTAAAGTCAGTTAAGAAAATGTACTTAATTTGTATGCTTTTTTCATATAAAAGATAACCAATAACTAATTGTCTGATTGCAGATTTCATAAAGTAGCTAACTATTTATGTGAATATAAGAATTTTGGTAATAACCTTCTTATATTTAATTTAGGTTTAATTATTTCTTTTGTCTCGAGTTTGGTTGAAGTGTGTCAAATTCGTCTTCCTTTTAGAAAAATGTCAATTTCGTCCTCACATAGAAAAAATTTGTGTCAATCAAGTCATCTCTGTTAAAAATCATTGCTTTCAAAACTCACTTTATTCACTGCAAAATCAGGGATCGGACCCATGAAGTGGTTATTATTCAAAACTCACTTTAAACACTATTAGTTTGTTTTTAACGGAGATGACTTGATTGACACAAATTTTTTCTATATGAGGATGAAATTGACATTTTTCTAAAAAGGAAACAAATTTGACACACTTCAACCAAATTAGAGACAAAAGAAGCAGTTAAACCTTTAATTTAGTAGGATTTTTTGAAGCATCTTATTCTAACTTATTGTGACACACATATATGCATTAAATTAAATATTTTAATTTGAACAGTGTTTAGAATGCATAAATGTGGATTTGTTTGAAACTGGTGACAGACAACAAGGATGATTTTAAGAATTAGATATGTGCATACATAGTATGTTTAGCCACCATTGTTAATAATATATTTATGAAGTTCACGTGCACATCTAGTGTTACTGTTCTTCATGTATCATAGGTTAAACTTAACTTGGATACCTCTCCAATGTCATTAGGGTTTTTCTTTTAATACAAGATTTTTGGTTTTTTCTTTTTCCATATAATTATGTGAACAATTTTATTTTTTAAAATGGCATTGGATCCTCTATATTTCATCTTTGCCACTTTTTATAATATTCTTACGAAGAGGACAAACCCTCAATATTCTTGGTATGTGATTTCTGACAGCTACTGACATTTTCTCAAAATATCTTCCTTTCTAATTTATTTAATTGTTAAAATTGTTACAATTTTAAAAAATAAAAAGGTAATAATATTTCACATATTTCATGCAAAGAAAAAAAAGTTGCAATACTTATAAGAGTTAGAAGTAAAAATTAGAAAAATATGGATTGAAACACTCCTAAATTTATTTTGAAAATAACAAAAAATTAAACATTTGATTTCCTCTAATAAAGAATTTCGCAAATAGATTAGCACAAGCTTTTTCAACCACAAGAGCATGAATAGAAAATTTTTGTCATCAAATATACTTTTTTTTTACCATTTTACATTATTTTTGCCTTCCTAGGCATAATCAGTGAAGACAGTGTTGCTACACTTTTTTCTTTTAAATCCACATATATAGATGTGAATTATACTATGTAAATGGGTAAAATTTAATGTTATAAATACCTTCTTAAATTTAAGCTAAAAATTATTTTTTCAAGACTCTCTTTTATTAAATTTATAATAAAAAGACCTAATTATTTAATCCTTTCATAAATATTTTTAATTGGTAAATATTTTATTTTTAAAATTTGTCTAATAAAAGACACTTTGAAAAAACTTAATATAGCCAATATTAAATAAAATTTTCAATTATAAAGATTGGATAATTTCACTCCTGTATAAACTGAGGGAATATTCATGTGTTAATTAATATATAATTTGTTTTTCTGTGTTATAAAGAACTTGTAGATATATATTAGTCTGAGAGGTAAGAACCTTCAACGGAGGTGTCACGATAAGCATTATAACAGAGACTGTCATGTATATAAAGAAAATCTTAAAACAATATTACTTTATTGATAAAAAATAAAAATAAAATTCATTGAAATTTTTTTGAACAGTTACATAACTCTCGTTATAAGAATATAATTTAGAAATATTTGATCACATTGCTTTTTTTATTGTTTTATTTATTTTTTTATTTCTCTCAACATGCAAACGAAGATAAAGAAAGAAGACAAGAAATTATGCTGGAGAACAGATCGATGATGTGGGCCACAGGAACGAATTTATAGAGAAAAGTGAAGCAATAGACAGCAACTCGCTCAAGAGTTTATCTATGAAATAAGTATATAATTTTTTAAAGTAACTTCAAATTCTTTATAAACTAAAAGCAATGGGATAATTTTAAATTCATTTATAAAATAATTATTATTTTTTTAAATAATGAAATTTTGCTTTTTTTATTCTAATGTCATCTTTTTCGTGTTTATTAACTATTATCCAAATAACAATAAAATTGTTGTATTTAGGTATAGTTTATTAAAAGAAAAAATCATTGTGGACTTCTTTTTTATTATTTATATCACCAAATAATCATTAAATTTAGTTTTTAATTTGTACTAAATCAAACACGGGTGAAAGAGAGAGTTGGTGTGCATGCTTATTTAAATCGATCGAATCTAAGAATCATAATCGCATCTAAATTAAGCAAAACTTGTAAATTATCTATTAAATTGATTTACATTGAAATAATTATATGTAAAATATCTTTTAAATTGTGGTTATAATTATAATTTTTAAAGTTTACTTCATAATGTTAAAAATTGAAAACTCTCATCCTTTATCATTGTCCTCTAACATTCTCATGTTTCAACTTTTGAGCCATAGACAGAAATACATCTCTCTCTCACACACACAGAGAGAATGGTTTTGTGTTGTGGGCTCCCATTCCCATTCCCAACAGGTTAAGCCTAACGGACACCATCATCATCACAACGCCACCTTCTCTCTCTTCAGATTAAAATTTCTTATTACATTTTATATATATACATTAGTTTATATATAAATGGGTATAAACCTCATCTTACAACCTGGTTTTGTGAGATTGAATTAGGTTTAAACTTTACTTCTAATATAATATCAGAGTCATGATTAAAGTAATTTCTGTTGTCAACAGACCGGTTTTGTGGGAGGACAGTACACTTACTCAGATGTAATAGTTTCTATATAAATATTAATTTTCTTACAAAAAATCATCACCAAATTATAATTTATTTTTTATTTATAGAAAGGAAGAACAGTTAACTAATGAATAAAAAAATATGATTGCATATGATCAGGCACGAAAGAAAATATGAGAAACATGACATCCCATGTTTTGCCAAAGTATCTGTGCTGGGAAATTTGTCTCCCAGAATATGTGTTGCTGAAGAATTATAAGCCACAGATTTGATGAACCAGCTAGAGCATATGCAGAATATTTACCGTAAAAGCTTTGTCTTTGATAACAAGATTCCAACTCATAAATATCTTCATAAAATACATGTTTAATTATATTATCACGTGGAGCAATTTGTTAGCCACAGGGTGCAAGTATAGAGAATCTGTCTTTTATTTATTTATTTAAAGATCTAAACTTTTACCATATTTAGCCATGTGGAGAAGTGAAATGATTAGTGCATGCTATAACATAAATATCTAAAACAACTGCTGAGATGACACTTTAACTAACATAAATTAACTATGATGTATATTTAGTAAAAAAATATGGTAATTGATATTTTAACGAGAGTTAAATATGTGAAATTTAAGAAGGTTCTCCAATAACATTAGCAGTGTAGGAAATGGCAAGGTGAAGAAGCAAAGCTTCATGAACGAACAAAATTTCATATAAGATGAAGAAACGGTTGGTAAAAAGTTGACTTTTAAGTGTAAAAATCTTATAAGATGAAATTTTCATATAGATTTATATATATATTATTATGAAAAGGGTTTAATTTGTAATAATAGTGAAATAAGAAAAGGAAGGTGGTTTAATTTGACTTGGTAGAGTAACACTGTTAGTTTGATGAGTAGATAGTAGGTACTGGTTTTGCTAGCTAATGGGTATTGGTATATATGGTGAACGAAAGCGAGAGACAGAGAAAGTGGTCCAGCTTAGTCTATGGCTGACTGACACCCTCAGCAGCCGTGTTGATAAGGAGAGAAATCAGATTCAATTCATTTTAACATATTCTCTCTTCTCTTTCACAATTCTTCAATTTCACCCAAAAACTCTCTCTCTCTCTCACCGCAATTCACATGTACGTCAAACAACCATTTTTCATTTCTTCTCATCTATATCTGTGTACCTTTTCTTGTCTCAAATCCTGAAATTAAATAAACTTTTTCTTTTTTAACTTCTTCCATGTTATGCCACTTTGTTTTGCAGTGCCTGCGTCACCGTTGTCTGCTTCAAAACTTTTGAGCTAGCTTGTACTTTCGGAATTTGCGAGGTTGCTTGTTTAGGACACTTCAATTCTCTTCAGTTTCAAACATGATGTCTGGTGAAGCAATAACTGTCCCTTCCAACCTCAGAGATTCCTCGGTTCAAGTCCACGACCCAATCTCAAACCCTAATCCTACTAACCCTAATCCAAACTCTTCGGTTAAGAGAAAAAGAAGCCTACCCGGAACACCAGGCAAGTTCTTTTTTCTTATGTCTATGTTACTTTTTTTCTTATATAATTCATAAAAATTATATTAATTAATTCTGGATTAGTAAATCGATGGACCAATATAGCAGATCCGAATGCTGAAGTGATTGCTCTGTCGCCAAAGTCGCTGATGGCCACGAACCGGTTCATATGCGAAGTGTGCAACAAGGGTTTTCAGAGAGACCAGAACCTGCAGCTGCATCGGCGAGGGCACAATCTGCCGTGGAAGCTGCGGCAAAGATCAAAGGAAGAGGTGAGGAAGAAGGTGTACGTGTGTCCGGAGAAGAGTTGCGTGCACCATGACCCTTGCAGAGCCTTGGGAGACCTCACTGGGATAAAGAAACACTTCAGCAGAAAGCACGGTGAGAAGAAGTGGAAGTGCGAAAAGTGCTCCAAGAAATACGCTGTTCAATCTGACTGGAAAGCCCATAACAAGATTTGTGGGACTAGACAGTACAAATGTGACTGTGGCACAATATTCTCCAGGTATCTACTATCACTGTTAACACATGCTTCATCATATATCAACCTCATTCTATTAATTACTTCATGCATGTTTAATTATTATATGATAATCTCAATATAATTCTTGAATTTAATATACGGCCAATTCTTGAATTTAATGTATGTTTGGACGTTTATTAAATGCAATTAATGTTTTTGAGCTGAGAAGTGGAGAATGTTGAGGAATGTAAATGGTATAGGGAATTAATTATTGTAGTTGTTTGACAAATCAGGAAGGACAGCTTTGTAACGCATAGAGCCTTTTGTGACGCTATGGTGGAACAAAGTGGGAGACTTCCGGCAATTTTATCAAACCTCGGAAACGATATTTTGATGAACGCGCAAGGCCCGAGACTAATGCCTCAGGGTCTACAACTACACGGGTTTCATTCAGAGTTTGGTGGGCCAGGTTCGGAATCATACATGGGAAATTTTGCTGATGCCGAGCATGTTGAACATAAGCTAAGGTTGCCGATATGGCTAGACCAGACAAATCTTCAACTTAACCATCCTCTCGGCGTTGTTCCAGGCAATTCAAGTGTATTCTCAACTGGAACAACGTTGCCGGAAACAAACAACATGTTCGGGACATCGTCGTCACAGGCACAGTGGACAAATTACCGATACCCAGAAGCATCTTTTAGAAGTGCCAGTGTTTCTGTGCCTCATGGACTGAAGCTAGAGCAAGAAGAAAACAAAGGGGAGTTGTCGCATAGCGTGAGCTCTTTGTACCCAAGTCACATGGAATCTATTAGGATGGGTGGTAATTCACCTTTCGACAACTCTAACTTTGGCCTGTTAGACCCGAACATGTCAAGCACGTCAACCAACAATGTGGTCGAAATTCAGAAGATATTTAAGGAAGGAAACGAGGGTGAAAACTTCAGCCTGATGGTGAGTTCCCAGGCAAGAAGCAACATGGAAAGTGGGTTTTCCTTGAGTTGCAGGAAGAGTTTGGAGCATATGGTGATGCCTCGCATCGAAGAGTGGGAAAGTGGAGAAGCAGAAATAATGGAGAAGCAGCAAGTACATTCAAGTTCAAACACTGAAACGAAAGATTTCATGGGTGTGGGAGATGGGTCAGTGATGAACCTGCAAAGGCAGTTCCTTGGACAGTACTGATGGAGTTGGTTGATTGCATGATGATGATGATGATGGAAAGCATTAGAGTTTAGGAATGAACAGAAGATATGTACCTCAAAGTGACGATAACAAGGAGCTGATACCGACCAGCGAGTGATTGGGTGGGCATGCACAGTGAACAGGGAGCTATCACGTGATGAAATCGATATCATAAAGGCATCCCGTGAAGGATGTGGGGGCCATTGCGTTTTCGAACAGACAATATATATTCTCTCTATTCTATGCTACCTAGCTTCTTCTATTGTATATTCTAAGTAACAATTTTATTTCCTTCTTTCTCTTTAAGTTTCATACATTCTGCATATCCTACCGAGTAATGTTGTGTACTATAGGGCAAACAATAATAAGTAGACACACGTACACACCCCTCAATGTTATCTTGCTCAAACACTACCACTTTTAAACTCTCTTTTTACGGTTTTTTTACCACTACAGTATTTTTAAAATAAAACACAGGTCTTGTTACGTGTTTTTACGACGATGCAACTTTAGCAGCTACAGTAACTCTTGTCCATGACCTACTTTTATTTCTTTTCTGTGACCTTTCGGAGGCCGTGAACTACTTCCCCCCCTCAAATAAAATACTCACAAAGAGGCAAAACCTTTCTTTCCAGCTATTTCATTTTTGTTCTTTTTCACACACAAATATATTATCTCATGTACAAAAGCCTGACCACTCATTCAAAAATCAAACCAACTCATGTCTACACTACGTACTTTTCGTATTTAAGCAGTACCATACATATATGTTTGTTGTATCAAACATAACAGTGTGTCAAAAATTATACTTAGTTATTATTAAAATTGTGGTGACATTATTACAATAAAACATAAATTTGAAAGAAACGTATGTTTCATAATTAATTAGTCAAGATTATGATGATATATATATATATATATATGCATGCAAAAATTTGTAAAGAAACAAAATGTAACAATTAAAGTTTTTTGGTTGCAATTTTTTTAATGTATTTAAAGCTATTATAAATATATATCAAATATATTTATTATGAAAATTAGACAACAATTTTAGACCTATATAGAGTAAAATTTTATTTTCAAGGACTTGAACATGAGATAATGGAAATTTTGCATGACCTTTCTCATCTCCTTCATTTGATACACTTTCATTTTCTTAAAGCTCTCCATGACAAAGTTTTTCACGTAATCTCTGACATTTCAACCAGTAATAGAATTTGCTTAACTTATTGATTTTTCTTTTCTTGTTTTGTTTTTTTTCGCAGACAATACTTTATCTGAATAATAACCAGTCAATTATGTATATCGGAAAGGTATGCACAATTTCGAGTAAAAAAAACTCTTCTAAGAAAACAAATTAAAAATATAAACTTAGGTAAGTAGCTTATAAAATAACGTATTATGAATAGTCAAGTTTAGTTTAGAGAATATCTTATTGAGTGTCAACTTTATTAGCATTTGATTTTCGAAAGAGAATCGCCATAAATATTCAATGTTCATAAAATATTATGACCGAAACATAAAATAAATATATTTCAGTTTTCTGGAATAGTTTAATTATTCTATTGTTGAAATTCTTTCAGAACATTATTGCTTACAAGAAATTCCTTTTTATCATCGTTAAATATTTCTTGAAAGCTTTCAGGTGACTATCATATCTTTAAAAAATGAATGGTGGGAATATAATGTAATTCTACACTTTTAAATTTTGAAATTAATTAACTTGATATCGTGATTGAGTTACTCATTATTGAGAATATTTTTATTTGAAGAAGAATGTAGAATGAATTATTTTTTAGAAGGAGATTGTTGAAAATTTAAGTGTAAGGTAAAAATAGAAAGTTGAATACATTATAAGATAAAAAAAAGAAAAACCTATAAATTAATTGTCTTTAAGATTTTAGGTTAAAAATAGTGTCAATACCTTTTTGTAAATTGTGTTTCCCTAATGATTTTTTTCTTGATAAATTCATTAATGGTATCAAAGTTAGAGCATATAAATGTAGAAAAGACTCGTTCTCAAGAAAATAAATAGATTGAGATTCAAGTATAAGTTTAATTTTATATTGGATAAAAATGAGAAGTTAAGCTCATTATAAGCACCACAAAAAAAAATTATTTATCAAGAAACAAAATCTATCGATAAAATGTTTGTTGACAAATTTTACTAACAGATAAGAAAATTTATAGATATTTATTGACGACCAAAAATCCATTAGTAAATATCATGATTTGGTCTTCTTCCCATTTCCCCTCTCCTTTTTCCTTTTTTCATCTTCTTTCTCTTCTTCTTCTTCCTACTCATTGTCTGTCATTATTGTCATTGTTACTACTGTTGTGATCACCACTTTTGGCTTCTCCTTGTCCTCCTCTTCCTCATTCGTTGTCCTTATTGTCACCACCTTCGCTTCCTCCTTTTTTTCCTCTTTCTCTCCTTCTCTTCTTATTCTCACCCATCTTCATTTAATTTATAACTCACTCCTTGTCAAATTTGGTGAAAAAATTAATGTCCATTTTATAGATTTAAAAAAATTAAAATATTTTTAGATTTATTGACGAATTTTCAAAAACATCAATTATTAATGAACTCATAGGCATATTTTAAAAAAATACTATTGATGAATTTGTTTATGGAAACTTTGGCATCCATTTTATGACAAAAATATATGTGGATAATAAAATTATGCATTATCGATATATTTAACTAACAAATTCATTATCAAAGGAAATATTGGTTGGTAATTAAAATCTTAAAATTTATGGATAAAATCCATTGGTAAATCTTATTTTATTGGTCCTACTTTACTGATTGGTTTTCTTTTTTCGTTGGTAAAATTCATCAGTAAATTCAATTTTATTGACAAATTTATTTTCGTTGATAAAATTTTGTCAATAAATCCTATTTTATGAATAAATTTGCTTTCATTTGTAAAATTTTGTTGATAATATGGTATTTTCTTGTAGTGAAGTTAGAAGACTTATAAACTTATTGTATTAAGGTTTTAAGTTGGAAATGATGCTAATCCCTTATGGTGTTAATCATTATATTGGTTGAACTTAGGTTTTATAATTGTTATGTATCTATAGTAAATTTTACTTGATAAATCCATTAGTGGTATTAAAGCCCATCATTCATCTTGGTGATCGACTTACATGAGGTATAATATGGGTGAAGAATCTTAAATGTGAGGATTCTTTATGGAAAGTTTTCTTGGCATGGATTATATGCAAATTACATTGTGGTATAATAATGACACCAAAGTTACAAATTAAGATATTCTTAGTTGAGAATGCTTTCGTTGGAGAGAGTATATCAATATAAAATGGACTTATATTTAAAAGGAGTTAAAAATCAACTTTAAGTCATTGAGTAAAAGTGAAAAAGTTTAATACTATATAAGAATAAAAACACATGAGTTCATTGTCTTAATATTATAGGTTAAAAGTGATGTCAATGTGATTGAACTCAAATATCATATTGTGTCTTCCATTTTGTACTCCAATTTTTTTTTAAAAATTATAATAGATATTAAATTATCTTTTAATAGATATTTATTAGTAATCTCTATATATAATTTAATTTTTTACTCTTACTGATTAAGTACGATCTTAGAATTTTTAATCAGTAGATACATGCCATAGGTTACTAATGATCTTTATTTAAATTTATTTAGAATAACAAATATGTAAAGTAAAATTGTTGATAAGAAGAATATTAAAAATTAAAATATGTTCATAATTTAATTTTATACGTTTATATTTTGACTTGTAAAATTGGTTATTTAAAGATATTGATTTTTAATTTATAAAAGTTTTTTTATATATAATAATTTATGATATAATTTTATTAAATTATATTTTAGAATGAAATGATTGAATTTATATTTTAAGTAATATTTTCTGAATGATTTTATTTACTTTAAAAAAATAAAAATAAACAATTGTGCACTGTATTTATAGATATATACAAATATAAAATAATTTAAAATAATTAATAAGTATAATCAAATAACTCAATGATAATGACTATAATCAGCTAATACCATCTTTTATTATATATATACATATATATATATATATATATATATATATATATATATATATATAT
>NC_028354.1:5781150-5920249 GCF_000741045.1 Vigna radiata var. radiata
TATATATATATATATATATGTATATATATATATTCTTTCTTCATTCTATTGCCAATGAGTGTCCCTAAATAGCAAAAATTTCTCTCAAACTCTATATAGCAAGAATGAGAGACTTATAGATTAATCCAAGGGTCCTAATTTTATGTGAGAATCTTGGTGGATGTTATGTAAATTTAAGTTCACAAGTCCTAAATGATTCGGAATCAACTCTTGTTGTTGGGTCTATTAAGAAAGATGTTATCGATATCAATAATATTTGAGTCCAACTATATACAAAAAGGATTGACACCATTTTCTACACAAAACTTTAAAGTAATGAGTTAATGAGTCTTTTATCATTATATAATACTCTACTTTCTCATTTTTATCCAATGTGTGAAACTTAGACTCACACACTTGAATTTCCAACAATTATCAGATGTTGTTTCACAAATACGAAGTTGATTTTTTTTCATGTCTTCAAGTTTAAGTAGAGTGATAATTCTCTTCAAAAAGATCTTTTGATGTCTTCAAGAAGCGAGTCTTTATCCTAATGGTGTCTCATTATTATAAATGCATGGTGGATTAATTGTATCTTGCAAATGAAACAAGGACAAAAATTATAAAAATAGTATACATATACCTATAAGATGAATAAAACTATCATTGAATTATTAATTAATCTTCCTCAGTACTTTATTGCCCTTTATTCCATGAATATATATGTGGTTGCATCAATGACTATAAATGTCTAGTACAATAATTAATTTTATTAGGGTTTGCAGACAAAATGAGGGTACCTGGTTTCTTGAAAATGTTTGTCCACTTGTCATATTTCATATTTTCTGCTCATCTCTCAATCTCCAATTTAAGAAATATAATTTAAATTAAAAAGTTCAAAATGTGGCTCTTGAATAATGGATTCCAATTTTGTTTAAAGCTTTAAAACTATTTTTTATTTATATATCACATTATTTAATATATTTTTTATAATGCTATAATGGATTAGAGGAATTCATGGTTCTATTTTATAGGTTTCACAAACTTTTTTGAATTAATTTTTTTATTTATTTTTGTTACAATTCCAAATTTTGATTGACATAAGAGGCGATTTCCAGACTATCATTCATTGCCACTCAATGCTCAATAAAAAAAAAAAAAAAATAACGTTAACACCACCACTACCAAATTTGTACACATTATTTATCATTCTCAATCTATTTTTAGAAAATATTTCAACATATATAACATGTAAAACAAGTTCAATATATCTCAGTTTGAAAATGGAATCCTAACAAAAATGTAAACTAATGGCTGCAACATTTTTACCTCTAAGCCTAAAAAGTAAAGATATGTATCCACATTATCATGAGAAGAATAACTAAATTCCACTAGGTTTGGCAATTTTTGCAATTAAACATAAAACAGAAAAAAAAAAACTTTAGAAACAAATTAATATAAACAAAATCACTCCAACATGAAAGAAAAAAATATTATTAAAATCATAAAGAAAATAACCATAAGAAAATATTAAATTACAGACAAAATTTTATAAAACATAATTTACTGACATATATTTTAGAATTTTAATTAGTGACAAAATCTATTGATAAAATGTTTTTGGTAAATAATAATTTTTATTGATGAAAATATTTATCGGTAATGGTTTTGTCAATAACATTTATCGACAATTTATAATGTTTATTGCTTACGCATATTTTTGTTAGTAAATTTTTTCCATAAATTGAATGTTAAAGTTTTTGCTCTTGACTTTAACTATGTTGTTGGGAAATTCATTAATGAATAAGTTTTCTTTTTTTAAATTTATTGGTATGATAGTTCACTTTTTGTAAAATTAGTTGCTTGTTTTTTTTTTTTTTTTTTTATGTGTCACATAGGTTTTCTTTTCATAAAAAGTCTGATGATAATTTATGTGTCACATTAGGTTTTCTTTTCATAAAAAGTCTAATGATAATTTATGGGTAGAACTTGATATAGAAAGAATGGATGAAAGGTGGTGCATCCATGGCTGATGATTTAGAGCTCAACTCACACACAACCGTTTGGATATTATTTGAAGGAGACACATCTTTTACTTACTTTTCAAAATTACACATATTTTTCATATCCTCTTATATACAAATATTTTCCTCTTATATACAAATATTTTTAATAATCTTTTAGGAAAAATGATATTTTGACACCAATTTTTTGACACTGCACATGTGTCAAAATGTGGTTGGACAATTTTAAATTAAAAAAAAAACTTTGGTTTTTTTCTTTCAAATATGCCCTTGTCTCAGTTTTTTTAATTTGAAATCGTCCAATCACGTTTTGACATGTGTGTAGTGTCAAAAATTAGTATCAAAATATTATTTTCCAATCTTTTATTTCAAAGTATGTAACTGTACCTAAATAATAATACTTTATCACTGAAAAAATTACTATATGATTAAAAATATAGATAGGTTGAGTAATTTGCTTCAATGGTTATATGGAATTATAAGGGTCATTGTGCATAGAAAGTCTAATCAGCTTTAATTACAATTACTAACAAAAATTAATTTATAAACAAATTTGTAAGTTTCCTGAATAATTTATATATTTTTATTTTTAAACAAATTCCTTCTAAGACATGTTATTGTGTATATATAATTAATTTTGAAGTGCTAAATTTATTCATTAAAAGGATGAAATATAAATTAATATTAGAGTATTTTTCAATAATTGTTATAGTTATTAGTCTAATATTTTAGAAAAAGATAAAGCTTAAAAGTAAGAAAGTCGAATAGCACTCACAGTTATGAATTCATAAAGATTTCAAATACATAGATAGAAAGATCGCAACCCATCAAAACATAACAGTTAGTTCTTCAATTGGTTGGTATATTCAGACACATCAATTTCCTATATACCCAGAAACCTCAAAAAGACAACACCAAGAACAATAGGCTCCACCCCACTGATTCTCATACCTCCAGAGGTCACAGTGGGAACAACCTGCGTTGACGACCCCGACGATTCTTCGGAGGACGGCGGCTTCACCTTTGCCGGTTCAGGGGCTCTCGCCGTTTCAGTAACCGGCGCCGGCGGCAGAGTTGGTGCAGCCACGATTGTCTTGTTCTTAGTAGGGAAAAACTCGGAAGGAAGAAGCACCTTACCTACCTTGTAAACAGCAAGATGCTTATCCATGTATACGATCCCATTGATGGTGGTGTTAACTTGTCCCGTGGAGATGTTAACGCTGCCCCCGTAACTTATCACGTCGAGCTCCACCTTCCCGGGCTTGTTTCCGGCGAGGGTCCGAACGGGGTTGGTGAGGGTGTCGAAGCTGGCGCTGGAGATGAAGTCCGGGAGGACGTGGAACTGGACGAGCTTCAGTTTCTGGCCGTCGGAGAGCGTGTTTAGGAAGCCTGGTGGGAGCTCCGAGAAGGCGCCGTCTTCGGGTGCGAGAATGGTTAAGCCACCGGATTTTATGGTTATGAGTTGGGAGTTGAGTTGGTTGATGAGTTGCGTGGTTTTCATGAGGCGGAGGAAGATGTTGAAGGAGTTGGTTTGTGTTAGGATTGATGCAATGTCGGTGGCGCCGGGATTGTTGTCGGTGGGAGTGAAGGGTTTTGTTGGGGCGGAGGCCGGCGCGTTGGTGGGAGATAGAGCGGTTAGAGCGGTTGCATGCAAGAGGGAAAAGAGAAGTGCAATGGGAAAAGGAGAGTGTTTTGTCATTTTGGAAAAATTAAGGCTCTAATGTTTGGTTGGTTGATGTGTTGGAAAGATGAAAGGAAGGGATTTATACATTGAGGATTGTTGTGTTGGGATATAATTAAGGTGTTGGATCATTTGAGATGAATATGTGAATAAGACGTGAGAAGAGTCGGATGCATGTGTTGGAAGGGATTAAGGTAAGCTGTCATTCAGGATTGAAACAAGGGAGCACTTTTTTTTTTTTTTTTTTTTACAATCACTTATATAACGATTATATATCATGCTACATTTTAAATATATGAATCAATAAAATAATAATACATCATTTATTATTAAAAAATTATTAAAATATAATGGTTTTAGAAATAATGTTACAGTAAAACCTATAGCAAAAGTATAATGTAGTTTGTTTAGTGGATTGTCTCATGTGTCACGGACATTATAAGGATCTTTTCTTTATAAGTGTCTCGTGCATTGGATCGCAGTATGTAACTTTGAATAAAATATGAAATTCAGATGTGGTAATTTTGTACAAAGAAACAAAAATAGAGGTTGCAGTGGAGCCCTCATACATTTTGGAAACAAATAACTATTCTACAAAAAGTAAATATTTTTTTATACACATTTAATGGTACATTATTTTTTATTTTTTTATTATAATATTAAATAAGTGTAGGTGTCTCAACTCACCATTATCCTTTTATAAATTAGACACGCAAAAATTTCACACCATGGACCATTACAATGAAATGGAGATACAGTTTATAAAAGACATAAAATTCAATGATTCATACATAAAGTAAACAACACATTTTTTTATTGGATAGATCAGAATATCTTTGTTTAATAACAATATAATTAAATTTTGAGTTATGATATAATGTAAGTGTTTTAATTAAATTTTAATTAATTTTTTTATTTTGTCAAGTACTTAATATATTTGTATTTTTTTTGTTGATTCATTTTTACGGGATAATATGACTCTTATTTTTCATTGTCATCTTACTTACTTTTTACTACTTAAATTTAAATGTGAAATTTAACTGTTGATATAAAAATGACAAATGTCTGATTAAAAACATGTTGAATAACTAAAGCCTTATTATCTAATATATTTTTAATATTTTCTCAAACTAAAGAGGCCCTTAGTTAGATAGCCAAATTCTTTCTATCAAGGATCAACGAATACACTGTAGTATATTAGAAAAGTTGTTAACGTTATTCTCCTATCCTACACACTAGAAGAAAAATACCTAAAGAAACTTGTGTCTCATTTTCTGTTGGCAGCTTACAAGAGTACACGAAAATCTCAATATAACACGAGACGCGAACGAGTGAAGAGAAAGAAGTACCTTCAAAATCGAATACATGTTTCACCACGGAGACAAAAAAACCAAAATAAAAATGAAAAAGAAGAAAAATAATCGAAAATGTGCTACAAAAAGTTCACGATTCCCCTTGAATCCAACCAATGACAAAAAAGCAGGTGGAAATTAAGAAAGCACAACAACATTGGAGCCCAGGTAACGTGGTTGGTTTAGGTGTCATGGTGACAATGAGAATACTGCTGCTGCTGTAACTGCAAGGGAGAACCAGATTTTGAGTTTCAAAGTGATAGCAGCAGAAGAGTGGGTATCAGCTGAAGCAGGACCGTCTGTAGATGTCTTAGCAGAAGAAGCCTTAGCCTTTGCAGGTGCAGGAGCAGGTGGTGGAGGCTTGGGAACGAAGAAGTCCCTGGGAAGAAGAACCTTGTCCACTTGATAAATGGCAAGCTGGTGATCGGAGTAGACACTGCCACCAACTGTGGTGTTAACGACGCCGGTTGTCAAGTTCACTTGGTTCCCGGAACTTGTGATGTTCAACGCCAACCTATCAGGGTCATCACCGGCCTGTGTTCTGACGGGGTTGCTTAGAGTGTCGAAGTTTGAGATGGAAACAAACGTGGGCAGCACGTGGAATTGGATGAGCTCGTTCTTCTGTTGGTCGTTGAGGGAGTTGAGGAAGCCAGGTTTGAGGCTTTGGAAGGAATTGTCGTTTGGTGCAAACAGTGTTAAGCCGTTGTTTGAGTTGAGGAGCTGGGCGTTGATCTGGGTTGAGACCTGCGTTGTGGTGAGAAGACGGATTAGGGTGGTGAAGCCTCCTGCCTTTTTGAGGATTCTGATGATGTCTGTGGGGGATGAGGATGGTGATGGTGCTGGGGTTTGAGCTGAAACGGTGGTGGTGTAGGAGAGAAGCATTAGGAGAAGTGAGAGAGAGAGGAGATGGTGTTTCTTCATTTTCATTTTCATCATCATCATCATTAGCAGCATCTTTTGTGTTATGAGAATCAGTGAGTGGAAGAGTGGTCCTTGGTGTTGGAGTGAGGGAAGAGTGTGGAATTTATTGAGGTGTTGATGAGGATGAGGTTGAAATTAGGTGGAATGTTTGGTTAGCATTTAGCAAAGCTTTGGTGTTAGATTATAAGATTGGGCATTATTGAAAGGTGGTGTGTGTGTGTCAATGGAGAGTTGGATTTTGCTTGGAAATGCAGGAAAAACAGTAGAATCTCAAGTGGGGTGTGGGGGCAAAAAAAGATGGCCATGATTGCTTTGCGTTGGCTTGTAAGTTGGAAATTGTTCTGAAATAGGTAAGAGAATCAAAGTGTTTGCTGATATCTTAAGGAACAAGTCCCTAATTTATTTATTTATTTTCCCAGTTTTAGCAAGTTTGATGATGAATTGCTACTTGCTCGGTGTTCAATGCCTGTGGGTCATTGCGTTATTTGTTTTAGCTCATGAAATTTTCTCATTGTCCTATGCATACAAAGAAGGAAATGTTAGTTATTTGACCCCTTCTTTCTGCAACTTTTTATTTTATTGCACCATGAAAGGTTATTTGACAAACACTTATTTTCACTTCATCTTCACCATTCCACTAAGGAAATTTAAGTCGCCAGTGGTTATTTGATTAAGATACTGATTGGTTTGAAGTTACATCTTTAATCATTTATAAAATATAATTATCTTGGTCAGACGTCAGCAAACTGTGCTTAAAGGCTTGATTTGAGTTGACACCAATTTCAATTTTATGTTCTTAAAGAACAATAGTGAAGAGAGAGAGAAAAAAAAAAAAAACAAGTAAATTTTATCATTATGAATCATATCTCATTATATAGGAAAAGGAAATGATCTGAATCCCATTTGCTAGAGAAATGAAAAAGAGGGATCACTCTTCAGCTGCACTCCATTTTAATTGGAAAAGGAGATTCACATATGATTGTGAGTACAAAGATGAAAACTTATAAATTTTTACAGAGTAGAACCTGTTATGTCTTCTTTTTGAGGAATCAAACCAGAAAACATAAGTTTTCACGAACAGAGTTTTGTCATGTGACATGCCTGCTTCACTTGCTTAATGCTTACACCATGAATTACTTAAAAGAAATAAAGTATTCCATCAATTCAATTGGTGGGCAAAAAGTGTGGTCCCAGACAATTAGATCAAAAATTGCACTCCTCATACTTGTTTTAATATTAAATAAAAGATACTGATAATTTTTTATAATTTTTTTAACGAACTTTTTATAATAAAATATGTTTTATTATTTTATTAATCTATTTAAATTTATGTTTAAAAAAATATTTAAAACGAGCACGTCGGAAACTTAATTAAAGTTGTCAAATTTTTTTTTTTAAAAATAGTTAATAAAACAACTTTTTTTTTCAAAACTAAAATTAGCTTCTTGTTCAAATTTTACATAATGTTTCATGTTTTGGAGGTAGAGTTGACACAATACACTCTTTTACATTTTCTCCGATTTACTTTATAATTAATTTTCTTATACTCTTTTTTATATCCAAATTTCAGAGGCCGTACTTATAAAAAACACTTTACTCAAATTAGTAATTTAATTAATCAAAACTATAATAAAATTTTAAATTCACAGTAAATAATATTTATAAATATTGAGTTGAATTTATGATAAATAATAAGCATGATAAGCAGAACTTAACACGAGATCACGTTTCAGATTTTCAGTTTCTCTCATCAAACGCAGCTAAGGCACTGTCGCATTACACAAGCCTGCTACAGAAGCTTTCTATCAAATCTTTCACATTTGTTTGAATATCGATATTAGATGAGTAAGGACAAATAAGACAATTTTATTTTTATTATTTTTTTCAATATTATATTTAAACTATTTATTATTATAACAAAAAATATCCATAATCAATTATAGTCTTTGTTTTTTAATAAATCCTTTTAAAAATTTCACTACATAAGCTTCCTGCTGATTTTATGCCATGATTCGTTATGCTTTTTGTGTCTTTCTTTCCTTACTTCATATCCATAATCAATTATAGTCTTTCTTTCTTTTCTTTTTTTACTTCAATTTTGAATTATACAAAACTTCACATTTATTCTTCTTCTCGTCTTTGATTTTTGATGGGAGAACTCACAACATTACACAAAATTTAATAATAAGTATTATATATATATATATATATATATATATATATATATATATATATATATTCGTAACAGTTAATGGAAAATAAAGAATTAAGTGAAATTGATGAATATAAAAAAATTGACGAGTTGGAAAAGAAAATGAAAACTTGTATAATAAAAGAAGAGTAATTAAAATTTAAAAACTAAGAAAAGGGAAAATATTTTTTTTAAGTTTACCTTATAAACTAAGGATTATACGATTGAATGTTTAAAATTGATAACCAAACATTTTTATCTAACAAAAATCAACAATAAATAAAAAGTTAAAATGAAATGAAAGTGATTAAATATATATTCTAAAAAAATTAATTTTATAAAATTAATGTTTACATAAGAAAATCATACCAGAAAAAAAATGTATAATTAAAATTATAATAGAAGAATATATTAAAGATCTAAGTAAACTTGATATATACTGAATAAGTTAAACAATTAGTAAAAATAATTAATAATTGTGTAATAAAGGAGAATAGAAACAAAAGAAAAAAAAACAAAAAGAACATTAAAAATGAGTTATTTAGGATGACCAACAAATATATAAATATTAATTATTTTTCATGTTTAATTTAAGAAATCAGATATTATTCTGAAATAAGAAAAATTAAAGAAGAAAAAAATGACATGTATTGTTGGCTGGCAGGCACCTGCTTCTTTAATGAAGTGACATTTAGGTAAATGAAATGCATTTTACTTTATATCTCTTTTTACTTTATCTTATTTTATTATTTTAATTTCTTATATTTTAATTAGTTTTGTTACAGCTTAAAAACAATTCAAGAGAAATAGTAAAATTATGTTATAATAGTGTTTTCATCTACGTAAAATTGAATATCATTGATTTTTGTCCCTACATTTGGTAATTGTCCAAATTCATTAGAATTGTTATTTGTCATTGTAGTGGTGTATGAATCAAATTAAAATTAAAAGTGTATTTTAAAAAATATTTTGAAGTAATTAAACATATATATTAGAGTTTTAGGTTCATATAAGATTCATATTGTTAAATTTAATTTAATTTAAAGAAAAATAACATGATTCTATTTTAATAAAAATCGGTACTAAATTAAATATGATGTGAGAAGCGATTGTGAAGGCCAAGTTGTTGAAAATGCATGCTATGGCCAAGTGTCCTGCAATTTGTGTGGCTTTCGTTTCATTGTCCCACGACGTCGTTTTTTAATTTAATTAGGTGATAAAGTGAGTATGAACCCTAATAATAATATTTATGGTGGGCTTGCTGCTTAGGAAATACTCATCCATGGTGCTTGCAAGTTAATGTATTTCATATTCATTCATAAATTCAAGAGATTCAGAAATTAAATAAATAAAGATAAGGAAGAGATCGTTGTCATTTAGGTGTTGTAGTAGATGGATGAAATTGAAGTAAGTGATCAAACGTTGAGTTCTGCCAGTGTGAATTTTTCATTCTGAAATTTTAAATTCCACATTAATTATTAATTGTTTATTTTTATAGAATGTAAAATTTTGAATATCTTTATTTTACTTTTACCTTTATTTGAAATATTGATTCTTTTTAAATCATTAAGAAACTTTTACTTATAATTTTTTTTATAGTGATTTTATTAGAGTTGTCAAAACGTGTAATCCGACTCGACCCGGCTCGGTCTATCAGGAGTTGATCACTTAGTGAGTCAATCCAACTCGGCTTGTTTATTAGCGAGTTAAAAAAATTTGAACTCGATCCGACCCACCACGGGTTGGTGGGTAAACGGGTTGAGTCACTGACCCACTTAATTACATTTTTTTTTAAATATAAAAAAAATACAAACTTTTTATAATTCAAACCTAAACAAATTTCACTCCAAAATTTCACTTCCAACATGGATGTTTAATTAATTTTAAAAATAGAGAACCTAAATAATTTTTTCAAGCAAAAAATAATAATAAATATTTTTTTATAAAATTAAAATTAAATTTTAATAAAACAAAATTAGGTAGGTGGGTTGATGGGCCAATCCGGCCCACCACGGGTTCAACCCGCATGAGCCGGGTTGAAATCTGACCCGCATAAATAAATACAATTTTTCAAACCCAACCCGGCTCAAACCCGTGATGGACTGGATTGGTCTGCGGATTGTGACCCATTTTAACAGCTCTAGTATGTATATTATTTTCTTTTATAAATTGTTGGTCTTTATATTTTCACAATTATTTTATATATTAACATGACGAAATTTGTTAAAAAATAACTTTAAATTTAATTTAATTTCTATAAAATAGATTTTTAATAAAATTTACACTCGTATATGTATATTCTAACTGATTAAGTTAAAACTTTTAACATAATTCATGTAAGTTTTTAGAATATTAAATATGTGCTTTTTCAAAAGAAAAAAAACGAAAAGTATACAAAATGAGAAAAGAAGAACATTAAGTTATCATGCTTTTTTTAAACTAAATAAGTTTGTAATGATTGAACTTCAATGTTTAGAAAAATAGAATCTTATTCATATATATAATTATGGTAATAGAACTTAGATAAGTGTTATTGTGTTTAAATTTTTTTTTCTATGAAAGGTTTTGTCTTATAAAACATTTTAAGACCATCCACCCTATTGGTCATAAAACCTTTAGAAATATTCTTTATCAAACCACATCCTCCAATAACCATGGATGAGGAAGAAAAAACAATAAAAACAAGACATTTTTTTATAAAACATAATGTTCTTCACATCCACCAAATGTGAGCTACAATTATTGACAAAAAAGTTAGAACCCTTTGTGCTTAAATTATTAACCACAATATTCCACTTATTTTATTTCCCTCACACACTATTTAGTATAATTTTCTTAGTTTTATTTTATGTTTATAGAAAAAAGGTGATTAACTATACTCTTCTTTTACTAACACATCTAACATAGAATTTGGTGAAGAAAAAAAGTTAGAAGAATGAAGAGAAATATAAGGAACAAAAATAAGGATATTAATTTTGAAAAATCAAATAAGGATATTAATTTTGAAACATGTGAATGTTAGAGACCATTTTTGATTGAAGGAAGTAAAGTTAACATAAGACACAAACAAAACGATGCTTCATGCAATGCAACTGAGTCCAAATAAATACGGTAAAAAGAACAAAAAAGTAGGGTGAATAAATATGGTCTGAAACATGTTGGTGAGTTACAGTTGCCATACCTGTGTTTTTGTCTCCCCTACCTAAACTATACTTAGATTTTGTCACAAATCTTAACATAAGCAATTTCCAATCTATAATATACCTTTTATTATTGTCCTAAGTCATGAAAGTCACCACTTACTGCTTCTCCCTTCTCCACCATATCCTACTTTCCTTTTTAACTACCCATTTTTGACCGCCATTGCTATAATAAGACCCCTGTTCCTATGCTCCACCCTTCACCGTTGACTCGCCGACAGACCAAAACGACAAGCTCACCGACAAACCATTTTTTCTTTGTTGACACACACATCTGACACCTGGAGTGTCTTTTTCTCACAGCAGAATAAATGACAAATAACAAATAAATCATAAATGTACATATATAGCTTGTTAGCTCAACTTTTCACTCTACTTCTTCTCCCATTTGATTCCCTTCCCTCTCTCCAAGTTTTATTATCTCTTTCAGTTCAACCACTTTTACTTCCCATTTATATATCTCTCTGGAAAGCGGCATTTGCATTTCACACGCATGTGAGGCACGGCACAAGTAACAAATCAAGCAAAGCAAGATCGCTTTGCATTGTGTTAACAAACAAGGCAACCCCATTGTTTGTTGCCATTTTGGTTTCAATAAAGCCTCCTCCTTTTCTTGTGGGTTTGCTCCTTTCTCTCTGAGGTGCCAAAACTCTACCAGACAAAATATGAGAGCGGCGCATGTTGTGATGGTTTTGTTTTGGTTTCTCAGTATCCACACTCCCGGGTTGTTCTGTGCCAATGTGCAGTATGATCACAGAGCATTAGTCATCGATGGCAAACGCAGGGTCTTGATCTCCGGTTCCATTCATTACCCTCGTAGTACTCCAGAGGTTTCTCTCTCTCTCTCTCTCTCTCTCTCTCTCTCTCTCTCTCTCTGTGACTTCTTCGTGGTTTTTGAACTTAGAAGGGAAATGTTGCAGATGTGGCCTGACCTTATTCAAAAATCCAAAGATGGAGGATTGGATGTAATAGAGACTTATGTTTTCTGGAACATACACGAACCAGTTCGAGCACAGGTTATGATTGTTCTCTTTCCATTTTGAATTCTTTTTTTTTTTTTTAATTTTGCATTCTCCTATGGCTTCCAGTATCAGCATTGCATTTGTTAAAGCATGAACTATTGAGCAGTTTGTTTGTGTGATTTTGGATGAAAAGACTAACAAAAAAATTGGCAGTATGACTTTGATGGGAGGAAGGACTTGGTGAAATTTGTGAAGACAGTGGCAGCGGCCGGTCTCTATGTGCATCTCCGCATTGGTCCATACGTTTGTGCTGAATGGAACTATGGGTAAAGTTTGTTCCTTTTGTGTTATATTTTCTGGGGGTGTTCATGTCTAATTCGGGGTTTCATTTTTCAACAGTGGTTTCCCTCTTTGGTTGCACTTCATTCCGGGAATCAAGTTCCGAACTGATAATGAGCCATTCAAGGTAATCCTCCTCCTTCTGCTTTGTGCTGCTGTCCTTGGATTCGAGTTTACTCACCAACAACTTTGTTTTCAGGCAGAAATGAAGCGGTTCACTGCCAAAATTGTTGATATGATGAAGCAAGAGAACCTATATGCGTCACAGGGAGGACCTATTATTTTATCTCAGGTTTCTCTTCTTTTAATTTAATAAGAATTTAATCATAATTAATTGATAGTTATAATAACTATCTTGCATGTCACACCTAACACTTTCTAATCAAGGGCAAAAATCTTTACATTGGTGGTACTTACAGATTAGTCTCATTTAATAAAAACACGTTCTTTTTGTTTAAAAGAAATTGCTAACATCCAGATTTAGAGGTATGACTGTAAATTGCAATAGTTTGTCAATATGCTAATGTTAGTACTTTCAATTGCCAGATTGAAAATGAGTATGGAAACATTGATTCTTCCTACGGTGCTGCGGGAAAATCCTACATCAAGTGGGCTGCAACTATGGCTACATCTCTTGATACAGGGGTTCCTTGGGTCATGTGTCAACAAGCTGATGCTCCTGATCCAATTGTAGGTTTTGTCCTGTTTATTTTTCAACATCAAGGGTTGGTGGTTTCTGTTTTACTAGATTGCTTGTCTTCGTTGAAGGAGAAATCAGGGTGTTCTGTCTACATTCTTTTTACTTTATTGATACTGTAGCAACCCGCAGATTAATACATGCAATGGATTTTACTGCGATCAATTTACACCAAACTCTAACACAAAACCAAAAATGTGGACTGAGAATTGGAGTGGATGGTTAGCATCTTTTTCTATTTAAGTCAGTTAGTTATTTCAATGAAATATATCCCTTGAAATGTTATCTGATTAGTTTTTGTATCTCATATTAGAGTCTATTTTTTTTTCTTTATTTTTCTCTATTTTCTGAACTTTTTTGGAATAAGGCTTTGTTTCTATTGTTTTAAATTCTTTGGAATGGTAGGTTTCTTTCATTTGGTGGTGCTGTTCCTTTCAGACCTGTGGAAGATCTTGCATTTGCTGTGGCACGCTTTTTTCAGCGAGGAGGAACATTTCAAAATTACTATATGGTAATGCAACCTTACATGTGATGTCTGCATTTCATTTGATATCATTCTTCGAGAAAGAATATGATACCATTAATATTGCTTGCTTTCAAACAGTACCATGGAGGGACCAACTTTGACCGAACTTCTGGTGGACCTTTCATTGCTACAAGTTATGATTATGATGCACCAATTGATGAGTATGGTATGCACTCATTCTTCCTTCATATTAAATTTATTTTATTGACATTGCAGACATCACAGTTATGCTACCAACTGTCAGTTGAGGGCTCCTTAGCTTCCATATGCATTGAAGAAGTTGGATGAACAGTATTTTGCATGTAGAATTTATTAATTTTTTGTATAAGACAAATTACACTGGACAAATTTGTGTGGGTTTTTAAAAATTATCTCTACCATATGCTTCAGGAATTGTTAGACAGCCTAAGTGGGGTCACCTTAAAGATGTTCATAAGGCCATAAAGCTTTGTGAAGAAGCATTAATAGCTACTGATCCATCAATTGTATCCCTTGGTCCAAACCTTGAGGTATGAATGGTTTATGTCTTTGGATGGAATTTCTTTATAAACTTATTTGTAATGCTCCTTATTTATAAATTTTATGTAAGTTTCTTTCCCTTGAAATACCCGGTAATAATGGAATGCTAACTTGATTATGAATTGGTACACTGGCGACCTCCTTTTGCAATAATGCTATTGCATGCTGATGCTTATCTTTTTTCTGCATTACCACGTATATGCTTTATGAAAAATTAGTCTCTCCACAATGTATCTTTTTACTGTCTAAACCACAGGCTGCAGTTTATAAGACAGGATCTGTATGTTCAGCGTTCCTTGCTAATGTAGACACCAAATCTGATGTAACGGTAAATTTCAGTGGCAACTCATATCACTTGCCTGCATGGTCTGTGAGCATCTTACCAGACTGCAAAAATGTAGTGCTTAACACTGCAAAGGTTCGCCTCATCAACTTCTTTTTCATGTTAATGTGGCTTCACTATTAAGTGGCTCCCAAACATTAAATGTGTTGCTGGTTGATTTTCCCTATCTAATAAATAGTTTAATTGACTGGAGTTAATATGAAAGTGCAATGAATATAGCCATTTTGTGATTAATGCATCTATAGTAAAAAAAAAGATTGTTTTTTGCTAGTCCAAGAAGCAAGTAGCATATAATTAAAATCACATTTTTCATGGCAGATTAATTCTGCTACTTCAGTTTCAAGCTTCACAAAAGAATCTTCAAAACAAGATGTTGGTTCTTCAGAAACTTCTAGTACAGGATGGAGTTGGATAAGTGAACCAGTGGGTGTTTCAAAGGCCGATACATTCTCACAAAATGGATTATTGGAGCAAATAAATACAACTGCTGATAAAAGTGATTACTTGTGGTACTCATTAAGGTAGATAATAGGCCTACATGTTGAAAGACATTTCCTCTGACCTTAATTCTCTGTCTTGTTAACACTGTTATTTGTTGTTTCTTAAAGCATTGATCATAACGATGGTGCTAGTTCTCAGACTTCCCTTCATATTGAGTCGCTTGGTCATGGCCTTCATGCTTTCGTCAATGGGAAGCTTGCAGGTAAATAAAAGTAAAACTGATGATATATTGGGGTAACTATGTATCTACAATACAAGCTCTTTCTTCCTGAATATTCTTATGTTTTTGTTTATATAATTGAGATTCATATTTAATTGCTGGTTATGTTGACTTTGGTAAGTCAGAATTGAAAATTGCAGACATAATTAATTCTTGGCTGATGAACAAAATCAATTTAAATCAAATTACATCTAGTTGTATGACCTTAGAACATTATAATGTATCTAACCCAAATGAAAATCAAATCTGTTGAATCATACGAAACACTAAGTACTGGCCTGTTGTACAGGAACCGGAATCTCTATATTTAAATAATGTGGAGAAGAGGATCCACCAAATCTTAACATGATCATAATTTTGAGTCTTTGTTGTTATGCAAAATTTCAGTCTCTTTAAAGATGAGAGAAAATAAAATCTAAGGTTAATCTGAAATCAAGTAAGGACATAAGAACGTTGCTCCTTCCTGAAATGTTCAGAGTTTACTCTTTCAATTAAGTTCTTCTTGAATTACTTAATTTTAATTATCTGCCATATATTGAAAACTTCTCAGGGAGTCAAGCAGGCAACAGTGGCAAAGCTAGGTTCACTGTGGACATCCCTGTCACCCTAGTGGCTGGAAAGAACACAATTGATCTGTTGAGTTTAACTGTGGGACTTCAGGTTAAATTTTCCACACCATACTATATAAACAAATTTACAAGATATGAAATTATTTTTTTATAGTATGCAATTATGCATTGGCTTGTTAGTTTCAGTTCCACATTATCATTCTTGCTCGTCCAGTGATTTATATCAGTGATCACTAACATCAACTAATTAAATCTTATACACAACAGAACTATGGAGCATTTTTTGACTTATCAGGAGCGGGGATCACTGGTCCAGTGGTACTGAAAGGTTTGGAGAATGCCAGTACACTTGATCTCTCCTCCCAGAAGTGGACATATCAAGTCAGTTTTCTCATTTGGTTAAATTCCATTCTTTCTCCTTTGTATATAACTTAATCAAGTAAACATTGGTGAGATTCATGTAATGCTTAAGTGTACTTGTATGTTACAATCATTTTCTCTATTCCCGCCAATGAATTTCATAGATCAATAAGTTCATGATAGAAGAATAGTGCTATTTTTTAGTTCAGGAGCCTAGAAGATGTAAAACTGAAGTAAATTGGATTCCATATTTCCGTTTTGGTTAAAATCATAGAATGCAGTCTTAAATTTTTATGATACAGGTTGGACTCAAAGGTGAAGACTTAGGCCTGTCTAGTGGAAGTTCTGAACAGTGGAATTCGCAGTCTACCTTCCCTAAGAACCAACCTTTGACTTGGTACAAGGTAATATGATTTTCATTTCCTCGTTTTACTGGTTATGAATAAGGGAATTTAGAATTATTACAATTCCCATATCTTCGTATAGTTTTACCAGCAATGTCTTCAGCTGTTTTCTTCAACTTGCATTAGCATAAAATCATTAAAATGAAGGGAATGCTATGTTGGGAAAAACACTTCTGCTACTAACTAATGTAGTTCATGTTGGATCAGACAACCTTTGCTGCTCCATCCGGCACAAGTCCAGTTGCAATTGACTTCACGGGAATGAGGAAAGGTGAGGCTTGGGTGAATGGGCAGAGCATTGGCCGCTACTGGCCTACATTTGTAGCTTCAGATGCTGGTTGCACAGACTCTTGCAATTATAGAGGACCTTACAGTGCATCCAAATGCCGCAGGAATTGTGGAAAACCATCACAGACACTGTAAGTGATGGATATCATAAATGAGTGAAGTTGAAAAACGAAAATAATCTTTGGTTGATAATATCATTGAGGCACTCACTAATCCTGCAGGTATCATGTACCACGATCGTGGTTGAAACCAAGTGGCAACATCCTTGTTTTATTTGAGGAAAAGGGAGGTGATCCAACACAAATATCTTTTGTCACAAAACAGATAGAAAGTTTGTGTGCACATGTATCTGATTCTCATCCACCACCAGTAGAATTGTGGAACTCATACACAGAATCAGGAAGAGACGTAGGTCCTGTACTATCACTCACATGCCCTCAGCATAATCAGGTCATCTCTTCCATTAAATTTGCAAGCTACGGAACCCCCCTTGGAACTTGTGGGAACTTTTACCATGGACGCTGCAGCAGCAACAAGGCTTTGTCCATAGTGCAGAAGGTGTTATTTAGCTTCCTCTTTCTCTTGTTACATTGATATGTTTTCTATTTGGTTTAGACTGACTCATGAAATGATTTTAAACAGGCCTGCATTGGATCAAGCAGTTGTAGCGTTGGAGTGTCAATTGATACATTTGGAGATCCTTGTAGAGGAGTTGCAAAGAGTTTAGCTGTTGAAGCTACCTGTGCATAGACAGAGACATGTTGCTACAAGAACACTCCTCAATTGTCTCAAGATGATTCCTGCTAATAAGTCACAGTAGATTTTCAATCCAGGAACATCCATGAAAAATTGTCAACTATAACAGTCTAGTCTCAAGTCAAGTGCAATAAAAAAAAAAGTCTTAGCCAATACAAGATACGCCAAAAATGGCATTTTTATTTATGAAAAAGATGACTGATTTCCCCAACTTGCAAGACAAGTTGCTCTCATGATTGGTGTGAGGAAAGTGAACAGTAAAATGTTGAAACTTAGGAATATAGACTTTTCTTCGTGAGACAAGTTGGATTGACGTAATCGTATGGGAAAATTTACTGAAATGTAAAAGCATGTGTTGAGCATTTGAAATTAACAAGTTTGATATGTAAAAATTGTTAAGATATGAAAAATATTTTATTAATAGATATTAGACAATGAATATTATGTATCATTCGTTGTCTGGTCACTATCGAATTATATCTCAGCATGAAGAAAGTGTGTTAGAAGTCTCGTATAGATTATAAATAAGATCAATTTATAAGATATAAGTGAAATACAAATCTCATCATACAAGTTTTTTTGATCTTAAATTAAGTCTAAATTCACTTTCTAATAAAAATCAACTCAATGTGTTGCAATGTCATCAAGAAATGAACAAGTCTTAACATGTGACAATTTGTTTCTGAAAAATGTCTTATTTGTCGTGATTAATATCAATATTAAAGTTACTACAGCAAATTGTGAAAACATAAGAAAGAAGAAAACCTTCTCCGAATATAAGATGTGATTTATATTTTTAAAGTATTAAATAATATGTACTTAGTTTCCAATTGATTATTTTTACAAAATATTACGTGTAACAAAATGTTACATTAGTTTGTAAAAATAACAAATAAAAAAATCTCATATTTGAGTGTAAAGAAAACTATACTTCCCAACTAGTTGACTTGAAGATTAAAATTTGGACCTCTAAAAAATGATTTGGCAGAAAGTGATATAAATGGGTATAAGTTATTATTAAAATTTAATAGTTGAAGAAATTGGATTTTGATTATAATTGTGATGAAGTATTAAAATTGATTTAAAGTAGAAAAATGCGTTTATGGCGTGGCTAATAATAATGAGAAATGGCGTGCAAGAAACAGTTATAAATTGTATTTATAGTCTGAAAAAATGAGTGATGCCGAATGTGGCCAACCTGTTACCGTTGTTGGATTCCTCCTAAAAATTGAACAAAATTTTTAATTGCTATACTGCCCCTCTTTTTAGCTTCGCACTTTCACAATATCCTGTATTTATTCATTTTTTTCTTCACTCTCTTCCTGCCCGACCGATCGATTTCCTCCGCCTAGGGTTTTTCCGCATTCCGATTTTCCATTCCAACTTTTCTCCTCCCCATCCACAACTGCAATTGCAATAGGGTTTTCGTTTCCTTCTGTGGTAATTGCAACTCTCTCGATTCAATTTTGCATTTAGGGTTCCGAGTCTTACTCTGAAGGCCGTCGATTCGTGCTGGAATTCTAGATTTACGGAACCGCAGGGATAGGGTTCTTCCATTTTGTCATTTTCCCCCTGGAGGAAAAGAGGGAGGGGTAAATTATTGAACTTTTATTTATAATTAGAGTTATTATTATTATTATTATAATAATAATAATAATAGACCCAGCCGTTGACGTTTCTCTTTGATGGCGTCCAGGGCTTCTGTTCTCTTCTTATTTCTATTTTCCCTTTATTTTATTAATCTTTAGTTTTTATTTTTTATAATTTTTAAAAAATTTCCTGTTCCTGTTTGTGTAAAAGGTCAACGAATTGTTGGTGGTGAGTTGTGGGCTGAGCCTACAACCGTTACTATAAACTGGAGCTATCGCAATGTTGGGTGTGAATCGCTGCGGCTTTAATTTCTGTAGCCGTTTTCTCCACCTGGCCGAATGGCATCCATTAGAATAGTAATGTTAAACGGGGCTTGAGGCCCTTCTCTTCCTCTCATATCAGGTAAACATCTTCTCTTAAAGGGATAATAAGTACAATCCATGTTTTTTGTGATTGTGCTTAATCCTTGCAGCTGTGTTGAGGTAACCTACTCATTTGATGAGATTCCTATTGTGAAAGCAATTTGCAGGGTCAGCAGAGACAATTTAGTAATTAGGATATTGGCTTTCGCCGTTTGAGGTGAGTTACTGCTGTGATGGGAGATTATAAGAGATTTTCATTTTCCAAAATGATTGGCTGCTGTGGTTGCTTCGGATTTGTGAAAAAACCTAGACGGCGTCGGGCGAAGCGTAGCATCAACAATTTTCTCTCCCATGGCCTATTATATGATGGAGAAACTGAAGGTGATGAGTCGTTTAGTGGTGATGTTACTAGTAACGCCACCAGTGGAGATGATAACGAGGCGCATGCTGTACGGAATCGTTCGGAGGATATTTTGAACTTTAGAGCTGAGAATGGCATGGTTTGTAGGCCACATCCTGTCAAGGAGACTTTTGAACTTGTTCGCTCAGAGGTATATGTGGACTTAGCTTTTTAGTTTTTTCTCAGTTTATAGTCAAACGTAAAACGTCGAGACTAGGTTGACTAGTTTTGATATGCGAGTGATATTGGGATCATTATTAGTGAATAGTGAAGTCATGTGTGTTTTGATCACTTTATGGTATCAAAACCTTTGCCTGAATATTTGTGAAATTTATTTAATATAGTTAGAAAATAATTGCTTTTAATTTTTAATTACCCGTACATGATAAAGGGAAATTGGGTTTCACACTATTTTACCATTTTTGGTCGTATGACATTGTATTAAGGCTAAACATTGAAATGGTTGGTGTAAATATTTTTGTCTAGTTGTTGATTTGTTCTCTTTCCTGCATTTGCAAGTTGTAACCATAAATTTAGAGAGATTACTTTACATCTTACATGGTAATCTTGGTCTCGATTTTTTCGTCCATCCTTACCTGAAAGTTTTTAACTGTATTCAGGCAAAACGTCTGTACTGTGTTGAATATCTTCATTTTTTTTATCACGGTCTTTATTTAAATGTTTTCATTCCTTCAGGATGAATATGGGAACAAGATGATAAATGAATACATCCGAGAGTACAAAATTGGTTCTGGAAGCTATGCCAAAGTGGTAAGCTTAGTTTTTGAGAAGTTATGCTTCGTCTATGCTCATTGGATCCACTGTCCTGAGTCCCTTCCCTTATACAAATTGCAGGCTCTTTATCGAAGTTGCTTTGACGGAAATCACTATGCAATTAAGGTATGAACACTTTTTGGAGTGAATATGCAGATTATTTTATTATAGCAGGTTTTAACAGGACAGTAGTCACTGCTCCTGATAGTCGGGAAGTGTGACACTGGTAGATTGTTGAGCCAGCTAAATTGCATTCTATATTACTTTAAGAGACTGAAAAGAACATAAGAACTCAAATCAAAAGCTCTCTTCTTCATGACAACATGCGTGTGTGAAATGTCATTATCGTGACAAAGGGCAAAGATAGTCATTTATTGAGGTTAACTTTTTTGAACTGCAGTCCTTTCACAAGTCTCATTTACAAAAGCTTCGCGTTGCACCCTTTGAGACTGCCATGACTGATGTTCTAAGGGAGGTATATATTTAGTATCTTTCTATGAACAATTAGGGAGTTCTCATTTCATGGTCGGATCATCGGCCTTTTCTTTTTAACAACTTCAATCATAATTTGTGGTAGAAATATAGTCCACGTGTGAATTTTCATTGAACCTGATAACACGTTGGTTGTTACCTGGCAGCTATTGGCTAGCCACCAACTGCTTCATATGGCTCTTTAACTTCACTAACAGTATATGGAAACTACTAAATTTTCTGCTCCTATTGATTTTCTGTTCTTATGGAATATATTGTCGTCTGTGATTTTTTTATACCATAGCATGCATATAGGTCAGTTTTGGAAAATGGAAGCTTTTTTTTTTGTTCCTGGTGCTTTTTTATGTTCCATTTTCTTAGAATTTTAGCTTAGGGCATGACACAACCCCAAAAGCTAGCTCATAGGGTGAGGGTTGTTCCTCATTTATATATTCTATCTAGGCACTATTCCTAGTTAGTGTGAGACTTGAGCTTTTCCTTATACTCCATCTCACGCCTACTATTATTGGGCTTGGTGTGTGGATAATATGGTAAATGACCACGTCGGATTTAGGACAGGCTCTTATATGTTCTTAAAATTTGAATCTTAACCTAATTCAACCTCAAAAGCTAGTCATGTGCAATTTGTTTCTTCCAATAAATTTTAATATTTTTAATCTTTTGCCAAGAGTTTGCTTTTTATTTTTCTTCCAACGTTGTTCTTTTTATGATTTATTATAATGTTTAACTCATTTATTGGGATGTTCTTTACTGTCCCTGCAGTATTTTAATAGCCATACATTATTTTCAGGTACTGATTATGAAAATGGTGGAACATCCTAATATAGTCAATCTCATTGAAGTTATTGATGACCCAGAGTCAGATGACTTCTACATGGGTACCAAATACTAGTGTCTTGGTTTTTTAATTTAGATAGATTGTTCCTGTAACTTGTTCTTATGTATTTGAACCTGAACCTCAAGTTTTAATAAGAATCACTATTAAGTACTCTGTTTAACTACTGTTTTTTACTTTTACAGTACTTGAATATGTGGAAGGCAAATGGGTCTGTGAGGGTACAGGTCGTCCTTGTGCATTAGGTGAAGAGACCGCTAGGAAATACTTGCGTGATATAGTCTCGGGATTAACATATCTCCATGCTCACGTATTATCTCTCAACCAAATCTTATTGTGGTTAATGATGACTCAGTGCCCCCCTCACACGAACGCACATTTTGACCTTCAATCACATGCCTGTAGTTTTTATAGTTATTTTAGTTCATGTCTTTCACTTTTCTATGCTTCTTTTGTAGAAAAAAAAAAAAACATTTATGAGTTGAATTGCAAATAGACACTGCTCAATTTTTTGTTCAGGCGATTTGTACGTTGATGTATGTTATCCTTCTCAGACTTGCAATCAGTTTTGTCTGTCAACTTGAAGCTGCTAATATTTATTTATGTTTGCCTATATTTGGCTGAAGCATATTTTTCCATATTAATAGAACATATATTAGATATGTGTGCTTAAAAACTGGAACCAGCATATCATTTATTGGACATGCTCAGACTCATTGATGTAACATGCTTCAAAATAGTTTGACCATGTTGCTATGATGATTCAATATTTGTTTTAATGCAGAATATAGTGCATGGGGATATAAAACCTGATAATCTGTTGATCACTCGTCATGGCAAAGTAAAGATAGTGGATTTCAGTGTCAGCCAGGCTTTTGAGGTGATGTAATTACTAAACTCAAAAGTTCTTGAAAAGATGTGAAAGCTGATTATTTACTCCAGGCTTCTCATATTATTTTACTTGTGTATTGGAAATTTGATACTTGAAAGGACATTATTTTTTGAGGGAGTTTGAAATTTGATTGGTTAAAGGAAAGCTGGTGAGTGTATCCTGTTAAGGCGTCCTCGAAAGCTGGAAGTCATTAATATGTGAATTACATTATTTTTGTTGTATTTTTTACTTCATTGTGCTGATAGTACACGTCTCTGCAACAAATCCTTAGGATTTTGACTCCATTCTTGAAACTATCACGGAAATAGGTCCATAGTTGTTATTATGACACTTAGTTTTCTTTCTTGGGGCTAACTATAAGAATCTAGCTTGTATGAGAATGGGGGCAGAACCTAGGAAGTTGAAAACGATCAATCAGGGAGAACTTTTTTTACTACTAATTAATGTGTTTGACATCTCCTAGCACATTCCTGTGATATATTGGTGACATCACATGTGTAGATATAATATCAACTAATAAGGAATCAATACCTTACCTTGATTTCGTTTTGCAGGATGGCAATGATGAACTTCGTCGATCACCTGGCACCCCTGTTTTCACTGCACCAGAATGTTGTTTAGGTTAGAGGTTTGCTTTCAAGCTTGCAAGACCCTTCTGTGTGGACTATATGAAAAGTACATCTTCTCACTGCAGTTTTGTTTTTGATATTATTTAGGTCTTACTTATCATGGTAAAGCTTCTGACACGTGGGCCGTAGGAGTTACTTTGTACTGTATGATATTGGGTGAATACCCATTTCTTGGAGATACACTTCAAGATACATATGACAAAGTATATTAACTTAACCTCAGATATTGTTACGTAGAATTCATATTACGGGTTTTTTATCCTATCACAGAAATCTGAGCTTGCTGCTTTCTTCCTTGTCCAGATAGTCAATGATCCTTTAGTTCTGCCAGATGACATTAATCCCCAGTTAAAGAACTTAATAGAAGGATTACTGTGCAAAGGTATTCGGCATTCAAGTTTTCACAGGCGTAACTGTATATATTTCCTGTGGTTTTGCTGACGTAATTTTATCATCATCCTAATTTTTATTTTTGGGGGCATCATTTTATATTGTTCCCACCTTACCTGTGTTATGCAGACCCAGAAAAAAGGATGACATTGGGCGATGTTGCGGAGCATGTCTGGGTTATTGGAAATGATGGGCCGCTTCCTGGGTACTTATGTTGGTGCAAACGCAAGAGCCTGTTGGCTGCTGATTTTGATGCGAGCAATATACCACCATTGCTTGATCCACATTGATTGTAAGTTGGGCTTCTTATGTACAGTGTGGAAAGGCCCATTAATTTATCTGCTACTTGGACCCCACGGAGGGAGGGATGATATGATTAAAAGGGGTCTCCAAAGAATCCTTGGAATTTAAGCAAATACAGGTCATGTTGTCGACGATAAGTAGCCAACTAAATCATGTTTATTTTTGTGTTATGAAAAGAAGCATTTGGTGTCTGCGGACATAGAGGTCTTGTATACGGCTCTTTCGCATAGAACGAGTTTTTTTATTTTTTTCTTTTTTGTCTCAAACACGTGCCGAATTGTGTTCAGTTCATATTCTATACATCATATATAATATATAATATTACATTCCTTGGAGTGTTTTGCTTACATAGATGACATGGTTTGGTTTAAGATTCAAAGAATATGATTATTCAACGATCCACGCTAAGCTTGAATTTAGGGTTTGATTGTCAAATTTATGAAACTCCAGTCCTATCCTATCCTAAGGTCTTTTTCTGACAGTGGATTCTTGCCAAACCCTCCTGGAAGAGCAACTGGCACACTGTATTGTATTTACTTTTAATAAGCTTTTAGATGTAATGGGATAAAGTTGTTATTCGTTGCATAAGTTCGGTTCTGGTTGTCGTAAACGCGTGGTATACTCTTGAAGAAAAGTCTTGTTCATCCACGCAAACAAACAAAACTAGTCCCAATTTTGCCTCTATTTAGGCTTTTTACCATTTGACTTCCAATTTAAAGATCTTCAACTATAACTGCAACTCCCATTCTCTACGTCTCTCTCACTCACTCTTTTGCCTCACCCAATGCATGGACGACCAAAAAAATTGAAAGAATGGATTAAACAAGAGCCGTTGAGACTGATTGATAAGACTTCTGTCAGCCGAATCAATCTTCTCTGCATTCAAATACACCTGAATTTTAATTTTAGTAAATGCAATAAATTATATCTATCAAAAACTTAAAAACCATCAGCCATATTTTGTACCATAACCAATCCTTATAATCTCTCACGTAATATGTGAAAAGCTTCCTGTCTAAAGAACAGTAATCTGTAAGCATTTGTATGTGCATATGGATAAACGTTATCATTGACCAAGACCTTGTTAAATCAATGATGAAACATGCTGAATGTGAATTTAATGTGAAACACGAAAAGTATAATCCAGATTGACAAACCCTCATTAACTCTAAATTAAAGTCGTAGATTCTCATTGACTAATCCTCCAATATTATTAGAATGACAGAAGAAGTATATAAACTATAAAATATTTTCTTAGCAATAGGTGAAAGTACAATGTGTTGCAACAGTTACAATTACAGCAGTTACAGTTAGAGTGGTATTCTACTTAAACTGACATGACATGATGAGTGAAGATTGGTGCAGAGGAAGGAAGAATAGTAAGTTTTCGAATTTGTTAATTGGAAAGAATAAAGTTGTTGGATGGTGGAATGATGTTGACATGAAAACGAAAGTTGAACAAAATGAAGGGGATATCAAACATGTGGCCTGTAATGTTCTGATTAGATTAGTACAACAAGTGATAAGGTTTTTTGTTTTTAAGATCATATTAGTAACTAAGTATTTCACGCACGCTACTACCATCTAACCTTATCGATTATTTTTCTACATCCATGCATGTCTCTCTGTCACTATAATATCTTTTCATTTTACCTTTCTACAAATCTAAAACTAAATCTTTCTTATTCAACTGTCAAATATCTTAGATTCCAAAGTCTCACATAGAGTAAAAGAAGGACTGGTAAAGGGTTTATATACACATAGATGCCTCTAATAATAAAAGACCTTTTGGAGTGGTATCAAAAGCAAATTCATGAAAACTTAGCCCAAAACAGACAATATCTTATCATATATGAAGATTTATGTGTGTGAGAAACTTTTTCCAACAAAATATATACATTCATGCATGAGTTTATTTATGTTTTAACATACAATACATGTCAGAAACAACATATCAACACAAACAAATTTTTTCATGATTGAGTCTGGTTATACTTTTTGCATACAAAAAGCAAATAAATAAAGGATATGTATTTAATATCTAAATTTTGATACAAAATTAAAATTCAACCTAATTGAGTTAATCCAATACGTTTTAGACTGATTTTTTTATTTGACACGTTGAAATACACCTGTTAATTTAGAAGGTCATGCAATATGTAAAAAAAATAATAATATTATATTATATTAAAAATATTATATTCATCTTTTTTTTAAGTTTGAATACTATAATGTATCAAATTTGCATATAGGAATAATTTTCAATTTTATGTTTAAGTTTTGAAATTAAAAATATATTTAATCTATATATATATATATATATATATATATATATATATATATATATATATATATATATATATTATATATTCATAGCTTACTGTTAATACATCAAACAATATTAAAGAATATTTTTGCCTTTAGGGTTTGTTTTGAAGGTGTGAATGAGGAAGAAAAGTCACAAGATGAAAAGTGGTAGTGTTTATAATTTTTCTGGTGTTTGAATTTTGAATCTTCTTCAAGGAAGCATGAATGATTAAAAAAGAAAAAAATTATAAAAAATGTTTGTCATTTTATGCACTAATTTATTTTCTTTAACTTTTTATATAATCTAATAAAAAAAATTAACTTTTTCTTTCATTTTAATATCTTTTCATCATAGAACCTGAAAATTCATTTCACTTTCTTTCCTAATTCATTTAATATCTCTCATACAAGGTACTTGCCCACATTGTTTAGTATTTATGTTAATCACGCAATTCCTTGAGGCTTTTCAATCACTTAATGCATCTAAAGAGATTTCTTTGTTAGGAATAGACTTTTTTTTAAAAAATAATATAGCATCCATATGAAAATGTATAAAAACAATAGTTTCTTTTCAGTGTTATTTAAATTTTTATATAAGTAAAACAATACCAAAAGCACCTTGAAATTATATCCAAGTTTAGTTCAATAATAATGACTTTTAATTTTAATTTTTATATCCAAATTAGTATCTTATTTTATAACATATTTAATTCTATTTCTCTTCTATCTTAGCGTTTTGAATTTGTATTCCCTTTAAAAAGTTAAATACTTTCAACCAATAAGATGAATTAAAAAATAGTAGATCAGTTCTGAAATAAAAAAATTTGCATTGATTATTTGTTGATTTATTTCAACAATTGAAGAATCTGAACAAACTATAAAATAAATTACAAGTAGTGATCTGTATAAAAAAATAGATTTCTCATTAGTTATTTATAAAATATCCATCGCATTTACACCTATGTCAAATATTGTATACAAGTTATTAGGCATTGAATGAATTAAATGTATTAACAACATCATCCACTAAAAGTAAAATATAAAAAATATAGTGCACTTAGATGCTTAAAAGCGTACCATAGCCATTAGAAAACATTTAAATTATTTTAATAAACTTGATTAAGAAGCTTATTAAAATAATTTATCATTAAAAAATTATTTTAATTTAACTCATTCACTAATAAAAATATGTGCATATGTATATTCTCGTTTTTTAGATAATAATAAATTTAATTTAAAATAACTGAATTTAAACAAATAGTAATTAAAAAATGATAAAAAAAGTTATTTTAATTAAATAAATAAATAAAAATTAAAAGGATAAAATTAAAAATATAATATTTTAAAAATAATAATTACTTAAAGAATAAATTTATAAAAAAATGTAACAACGAGAAGTAAAATCTCTTTATATTTATATATAGTTATAAATATTATAAAATAAAGTTTACATGTATTTATATAATCTAAAGTTATCTCATCTCTTTATGAAATATTGGATTTCCATCTAATATGAAGAACTAATCAACAAATTAGCATTCCACATAAATTCTTTAAATGTCTTGTTTACTATAGAACTAGGAGTTTTGATACATAATTTAAAACTGAAAAAGTTATAAAGTAAAAAAATAAAAATAATGGTGAGATTAATTAAATTGATTAGAAATTAGAAATATATTTGAAGAAAGTTAGAGGTCCGACAGGAGAGACAGAAGACAATGTTGAATGAGTGAACATCTTTTCCTAAAAATAATTATGTCAGTTGTTATATCGCTATCGTGGCTGAACTATGTTACTATGTATTCCATTAATGAATAAAATGTTAAGTTGTCCTTTAAAATATGAGAGGGAATTGGACATAAATACTTGTACAATTTTAAACCTTCATTGCATATTTATCACTTTTTCTTTTGCATTTTCAGAATCAATTGCCAAAAAGCAACAGACCTTTTCAAGCTCCACAAATGACACAATCATGGCTTTTTATATTTATATTTATATATATAAATTTATTTTCATTTTTCATTCACATTATTCTCTTATTTCTTTTAATAAAGAAAACGTATTAGATTCTCTTCCACCTTCTCCTGTTCCTTTTGCTTTTACGGATTCTTCCAATATTATGTATCTAATCATATAAATACATTATGTGGTGTGATTTTTATCATGAAGAAAAGTGAAAATAAAATTATGTATGTAATAATAACACAGAGTAATTTATTTATATGTGAAGAAAAAAAAAAGGAGAAAAAGTTTTTAAGAAAGATATAAGGAAGGAAAAATGAATGAAATAGAATAATAGAATACACTTTTATGTTATTTTGTGAAAGAAAATGAAATAAAAAAAATGAGAGTAAAAAATATTTTTGGTGGTATAGAAAGTTGAGGAAAAAATAAAAAACTGTACGTAAATTATACAAGTTAAGAAAGAACAAAAATATGAAAAAATATTTAAGTAACAAAGTTGGTTAATTTTTGTATTCTTTTCTTATATATTTTTATTCAAGAAAGAATTAAGCAAATAAAATGTATTATTTTTTCTAATGTTTTCTTATTCAATATCGTTCAAGATATGATTATATCATTCTAATAAGAAGAGTTAAATATGTTTTTAGTCCCTTAAATATCACACGATTTTGGTTTTAGTCCATACTCGAAACTTTGATGATTTTTAGTCCTTATAGTATTGAAACTCTTATAAATAATCATTAAAAATAGACAATATGAACTTTTGTTTGACGTGACTAATGATGAGTTCACGTCTAATGCTAGGTATGAGTTTATAGTATTGAAACTCTTATAAATAATCATTAAAAATAGACAATATGAATTTTTGTTTGACGTGACTAATGATGAGTTCACATCTAATGCTAGGTATGAGTTTATCATCTGTCACGTCGAACAAAACAGTTTCAATACTATGAGAACTAAAAGTCATCAAAATTTTGAGTAGGAATTAAAACCAAAATCACTTTATAATTAAGAGACTAAAAACATATTTAACCCTAACAAAAATAATGTATAAAATGACTCACGAATATATTATTTGATTAATGATGTGAGATATAATGTGTTTTAATGATTATGAACTGTAAATATTTATGATCATGAATAAACATTGAGTGTGATTAATGATATGGTGTACATGTGATGTTTATGTGTCAAAAATTACTAAGGACATATATTAAAATGTGATGTAAGCATTAAATTCAGTAATAGTAGTTGAGTGAGATATTCAACATAATTAAATATCAACTCAAATAGATAAATTTATCAAGAAATATCATTACTCACCTATAAATGATGTTATCGAAAGATATTATAATCTCTTTGCCTGAATTTAATTGTTATAATAATGTACATTAGTCCATTAACTAGAAGTAATGTTATAGAATATATTAATCTCTTTGCCTGAAGTTAATTGTTATAATAATGAACATTAGTCCACCCTCTCTCTAGTTAAATTTATATTAATATTGAAATTATATTATAATCATCCTTTTTATATACAAACATGTATGTCCGGATTTTGGTAGAAAGGAAAAACTTTAAAGGATCATTATATAATAAGATAGGGATTGCTATTTTTATAGGAGATAAATCTTCTTAAAGCTCGATATCATATTAATTAATTCATCTTTCCGAGGCTAATAAAAAATTAAGAAAGGGTTCAATACTTTCTTATCATGTTGTGGGCCCACATTATAAACCGACGAATATAATTATATATAAAAAAAATAGTGTTGAATACGTCAACAGAGCAGAAAAAAAATGTCAATAGAACATGAAAAAATCAATTAAAAAGATTATATTTAATTTAATACACCTTATATCTTTCTCACTAAAAACTTATAAAATTACAAAATTCAATGTTACTATTCATAAATCTTACGTTCTTTTATATGTGTCTTGAATTGGTTATAATTATAATTACATTAAATTATTAACACAATTTCCATTTTTATATACTTAGTTTCACGTTAAAAAGTAATTATGTAAAGTAAATCTTTTGTTTTATATAATACCCCATTTAAATGATATAAAACACAATTAAGAAGATATCATAAAATTAATAAACTATAACAATTAACTGAGAAAGTATACCTGACATCTCAAAAATATAGCTTTAAACTATATTTGTTCTTACATTTATAATAATATAAAACAGTTATAAGAAAAAATAAAAATTAATTTAGAGTTATCTTAAAATAACCATAAATTTAAAACTTTACAGAACACTTATATCGAACTATTATAAGTACAAACTAAACAGTTATACAATTTAAGTATAAATCGAACAGTCCTAAACTAATACAAAGAAAACACAAGACCGAACGGTCTTACTCTAACGGAGACTGCCTTCTCCAACTCGCCCAACGAGTCTGCAAAATTTTGCGAAACAACATTTTTGCAAAAAATGCACCCCTCTACTTCTAATTTTTCTAGCTCCAAGCATACTTCCAATAAACATAGATCCAATCTCGTTATTCTAAACCTTAAGTGTAATTCACCAACCTATTTATGACTAACCTTAACTCTTATTATGATCATTTTGTCAAAAATTCATACTTACTAACACTAATTCACTACTTAAAAGCTCACAATTCACTTTTACCCATTTCTAGATACATTTTGATAAACCAAGTATCTAAGCAAGTCCTAAATGACCTAAAAATTGACCTTAAACTTCAAGTTTCCCCATCAAACCATTATCTCATAATCTCACATCAAAACCTCTTATTTATCACAAAACAAGCCTATAATTAAACTCAATTACTACTTCTTTATTCAACATCATCTTTTCTATTATCTAAGGACCTATACAAGTTTCAATTTTCATTATAAAGTCATTCCTCTAAAAATTTACATTCCTAAACTCCACTCTATACCAAACTTCAACATTCCCCATTTACTATTATCAACTATATAAAAGGTTTGTACCCCTTAGGACTCTAGAACATTAGCATTCAAAGTTCAAGGCAATACCAATTTATAATCATTCACATGAGCAATTCAACAATACTTCAATTTTACACATCAAACTACAACTAGTACCAAATAGTCACCTCAAATAATTACCTATTAAGTCAAACATCATTCTCACCACATGATCAAACATAAATTCACATTTCTTAACATAAAATAAAACAAATATTAGCTTCCCTTACCTGGTTGAAAAGCTCAAACAACTCTACAAAACAAATTGTCCCTGACTCAGCTCAAATAACTCTATTTGTACCTACAGATCATAGAATCAAGATCAGGGTGTAGATCCTTCGGACCACTAATCAATAAGAAACTAACAAGAAAAAATGGATGTTGTATGCGATGACATTAAACTCGCATGCCTCTTAAAACAGCGAAACAAAAAATAAGGGTAAAAACTAATTTATTTTATAGAGAAAATCAATCGGTTAGAAATAGAGATCTTCTGCCTGATTGTTTGAGTATACCTAATCATCAAACAGATGTCTCAAGAATTAAAACTTAGAGAAGGAAGAGATAACTCATAGAATTTAGTTTTAGAGAGATTATTAAATTTATTTATATTATTAAATTTTTAACATTAAAATAATTAATCTTATTATTTTAAAACACCTATAAACTCAAATACTATATTTGCTAGGTTCTTATATTTTATATTAATAAAAACTCTCAAATATTAATTTTATCATCTTAAAATTAACTTTATCTAAAATTATTCTTATAAATCTAATTTCATCCAAAATTAAAATTTCAATTCCATCCAAACACGCACGCATACATAAATCATCCATAACAAGTTATGTTGGCTTGTTTCTTAAATGATATACCCACTCATATGCTTATAATGCTTACATAATCTGTAACCTTTTCCCCATGATTTTAAATTTAAAATAAATATCTAGATAAAAAGTAGAAACAATTAGTATAGGAAAAAAAATTTAAAATGTTGAAAATAAATTATAGAACTACAATTAATGTTCAACATTAATATCGAACGAAATAATTTATATATATATAATAAAATTTATTAAATATAGCAACATTTGACATATCTGAAAAAAATATAATTAGAAAGAAGAATGGTTCTTCAGTTTATAAATATTCCATAAATTATAAAGACAAACTATCTTTGTGCCTACAAATTTTCAGATTATTTATTTTATGCACGATTTTTTCACTTTTCCCCTAATATCTGAAATCATCTGCTTTTTATATAATAATAATAATAATAATAATAATAATAATAATAATAATATAATTGAAGGCATGACATGCCGAACACAAAATCAGAAACATCACGCCTACTTTCGTTTAATTGGATAGGTTTATCAAATTTTTAGTAATACTTATATTCTCATGTCTCTGAAATAGTTTTAATACTTTTATTATAAAGTATTCTTAATATTTGGTTCTACATGTGACAATTGAAATAGATTCTACAATATATTTTATTCCTGAAAATCTGCCATGCTAATGCTGAATAATATTTCACGTGATCCTGAAAAAAAAATTGTAAAGTAATAGATATATAAAATTACGTGTTCGATATGTTGCTAGATTTGCCTTTTCTTCTATCACGAAACTACTGAAAAATTAAAATAAAATAAAATTACGCATTAGAAAATAAAAGTATTGTAAAAAGTAATGTAAAAGAACCAATGATTAACCTCCCTATAGACACGTGTATTTGAATTTTCATAGAAAAAATATAATAAATATAAAGTTTATATATATGTGTATATATGTAAAGTGGCCTCGGGTAGGCAATTGCTATCAAAGTTTATGAAAAAACGTGGCAAGTTGGTATTCATTTCACGCAGACACAAACGTATGTTGTTATTCCATTTTTCGAAAAGAAAATGAGGTTTGGGAATGACTTTTTGGGTACACATTTGGGGCTTGCAAAGCAATGGAGACTCAATCTCTCAGAGAAAAGTGACATTCGTATCGATCGACTAGTCAAAACTTTCGTGCTAATTTCCAATTTCCAATCTTCAATCGCATGATGTCGCATTTCAATATTATATTAATTATCAAATAAGTGTTTTTTTATAACACATGTATATAACATCTTTTTAACAATATTTGAATTTTATCTACGTGTCATTCTGTAATTGGTTCAAAATTATTTTATAATGATATTTATAATTACTATTATAATTAATTATAGAATAATTTTGAACTAATCACACGATAACACGTAAATAATATTCAAATGTCGTTAAAAAATAATGTTTAAATATCATTATACTTTTTCTTTTTAACATCAATCGCATGTGTTAGACCAGTTGTCGTTGTTGTTCATTGTTTTCTACTCCCAAAATCCAAAGTAACGTGGCAAATCAAAGCTCGCTCTTTTATTTGAAAATTCAAATCATTTACGTTATTATCTTTTGCACCTGTACCACACAAAATTTATATTATTTTTTTAACACGCCTCGCCGATTGTTTCAATGATCAAAATTCTTAATATCTTGGATCATAAGTTTATTCAATATATGTTTACATATATTAAATTATAATACTAAATATATATTTTTTTCTTAAATGTGTTTGAACACTTTAATTGCAGTAATCATAATTTAGACAGTCAATTACTACAAATAAAAAGGTCGTTAATCTAATATATTAGAACTATGTATTAGATGAAATGACTAATCAAATCATAAATGACAAGTTGTTGAGGTTAGATGGTCAAATAATATATTATTCAGTCTTTTATCATACTCTTTAATCAAAACAAATCAACTCTAAAATCGATTAACTTAATATAAAACATGATTATGTACGTTTGAGTCTTAATTAGATCAACTTTAATTAAAGTAGCTATAAAATTTATAAATAAAGATTTGTGATAAAAAATTATGTTACACCTTAATTATAATATTCATTATTGTCTATATAAATTTATCTGATTTTGATATTAAAATACCTTTACGACCCACACCCAAAAGAATAATGTTTTTGGTATAATAATTAGGTTTAGTATAATCCAATTTTGAATTTAATCAATAAGAAGTAAAACATAATCCCCTAGATAAGATTGAAATGGTAAAATAGTCAATGTGTCTCTTTTGCGTCTGCACAACCAGCTTACCAATGAAAAATGGTACAGAAAACTTGATTCGTTCCACCTAGGGAACTCAAATATATTATTTATCACACGTATTTTATAAAAAATAAAATACGATACTAAATTCCTTAAATAAGGTTTATAGTTAGAGAGTTATAAAATGAAAAGAAAAATAGTATTAAAGATAAGAGAGTTTATTGATGTTATTCATGAACGACACAGCCTTTGAAAATTGAACCGAACCCATTAATTTCACCCAACAACTTCAACTGTTTGACCTCGTCAAGTTTTGCTCACTTCAAAACTAGTCAAACACACGTAAACCTAATTCGCTATTCAATTTTTTATTAACAAGGTTAATGCAATTAATCATGATTAAGAGTGCCATAATCTGCCAATTTATTTAGTTTTGACATGCTCCCACGCTGACCCGTTAAAGATAGGTCAGGTCAGGTTGTTCATTGTAGAGCTAAAAATATTTACGCGTCAACTCATGGATTGGTTTTTCAATTTTTTTAATATTATATTTTAACATTTTTATTTTACTTTTGTATAAAAAAAGTATATTTTATATTGAAAAATAATTCTTTTATACATAATTTTTTACGTTTGACATTATTCTTTTTTATTTTTTATTCTCTTTTTTCTTAAAAAAAATTTACACTTTTATGATTATTTTATTTTTATATCTGTGTCAAATGAATGTCAAAGTGTGTCATGATACTATTATATTTTTAATCAATTTATTAATAATTTAAATTAAATAAATTAAAACGATTATTATCTTTATATCTTAAATTATTTTATTATAATTAATAATTGAATTTTAGATTATAAGTATTAATATTTTAAGTAATTATATTATAATATATATATATATATATTTTCCAAATAATATGATACAAATATTTTTTCAATTAATATTTATTTTAAATTTAACTGTAAAAATAAACTGAATTAACTAAGAGTTCAATAAAATAAACTAAAACAAACTGACGAATTAAAAGCTTCAACACAAATAATTAAATTATACCATTGATTTACTTACCTACAGTTTTTTCATCCTAATTTATGATAGTTTATATGTACCAAAATTACTTAGTTTCAAACTGTTTCTTGGTTTAAACTACTAATAACATAAATTAGTTAACATAATAACTCATTTCTTAATGATGGTAGTAACTCTTTCACTTTGAGAAACTAACTCTCCTAAATAAACTACTTGTAATTATCTGAACTTTAAAATTACATTCTACTGCTTATTCTATTTATACAAGATCATAATATATATATATATATATATATATATATATATATATATATATATATATATATTATATTATATTATATTATATGTATTTGTATAAATAGATTAAATAGTATATTATTATTAGAGTTTTGAATTATATAGTTTATTATCTCTTAAAACACTTTAATAAATATTTTCTACAATATTATGTAAAAAAATACAACATAATTGTGTGGATTAAAGTTGTTTCATATAGATTTCCATAATAAGAGATAAATCATGTTAGATGAATCTAATAATTGAAAATACATCTTGACTAAATATTTGTTAAAGAAAAGTCTTAGTTGAAGTTGAGTTTGAGAACAAAACCTTATTATTTAAAGACAAACTCGAATATCTTTAATGAAAATTAAATTAGAATTATACAAAATGAAACCAAAAGTGTTCTATTTAAATTAAAAATACTCTAATCAATGGAAAGTTGAAATATTTTGGTTGAGCTAAATTAAAAATAATTTCAAAATAACCATAGATGGACTCACATTAAGTTCTTTATTATATGGGTTAACAGTCTAAAAATCATTATAAATGAATAAAGCAATGTTGGTCCTAAATATAAAAATAAAAAATAAAAAAATCAACACCTCCATTAAATGTCCTTCATAATTAAATCAAACTCTAGTAAAAAAAAATAGAGCTTTCTAATGACAAGGTTCAATTATTTAAGATAAAAAAATAAAAAAAAAGAATTTCCAATATTATGTAAATTCCCAAAAAAGTTCACTTGTCTTTTTTTTTTCAATTTTTTTTTGTATATGAACTTATTAAAATAATTATATAAGGGTGGAGGAGAGCTAATTCCTCTCTCGGTCACTTAGAATTAATTTATTCATTTATATATTTTAGAATACCCAAAAAGTACATTTTAATTAAATATTACCAAATTGTATTCTCTTTATAAAAAAAAATGCAATTGTTTTAATTGAATATCGTAATACTTTTTTATATACCGTGATATTTCTTTTATAAAAAATTATTTTTATAATATTTTAAAATCCTAATCCAATGATTTTTAATCAATGACACAAGTTGTAATTTGAAAAACATTTTAATGAATTCAAGTTATAATTAAGTACTAAATTTTTACTTTTTCTTTTACCATAAGTATCTTAAAAATTATATTTTTAAATATTTTTACATAATAAAGTTGCTGCTGTTGTGCCTCCGCGACCAGTGAAACTGTCGAAGTCTGTTACAGCGGCATGTGTCGTGCTGATGGAGGTGGGGATATCACCGAGAGTTCTGCGGAGGTTGAGAGAAAGAAGCTGATATTCTATGTTTTATTTAAAGATTTCACTTTTAGAGTTTTATTTGAATTATTCTCTTTGGGAGTTTTGTTAAAGATTAAATATGTTTTTAGTTCCTGGAATTTGAGGTGATTTTGGTTTTAGTCAATTTTCAAATTATAGTACAATTTAGTCTTTCGAAAACTCTGGTTTTAGTTTTTTTTACCAAATTTTTTGAACTTTATTTGTTGTTTCAAGCAGCATTTAGATTGTTTACACTATTTGACACATTTTTACTTCAATGTTAACTGATAAACGCGTTTGAAACAACAAATAAAGTTAAAAAAATTTGATAAAAATGACTAAAACCAGAATTTTCTAAAATTAAAAGACTAAATTGTAGCATAGTTTAAAAATGGACTAAAACCAAAATCGCCTGAGACTAAAAACATATTTAACCCTTTTGTTTTTTTTTTTAAAAAAAAAGAGACAAATGTTTGATTTTACTCTATAAAATTGTTTTCAATTGAAGCCTCAGATTCGATCGGAACCTGAATCAAGCTTGCCAACTACAGTGAATGGATCCTGTAAGCCTTACAGTATTGCAGATACATCACCAAGATTGATCTCAAAGCCTTTATTAGTTGTTGAAACTACCAAAATACGCAGTTTCTGGTCAAATAAATACTCTGTAATTTTATAATTTGCTTTTCCTTGTATGATTTAGTTGTGTTGGATACCTAGTCAAACGGGGCAAAATGGGACAAATAACATGTACTCTATGTATTTGTAAATATGTCAATGTGTATTTTACCAACATGGAGCCAACATTCACTTGATGGTTTCAACCTTATTATATGTGACGGTGAAGCATTTTGCAGAAAAGCAAGAGTGACATTGAAATATTTCAACAGTTTTATTTGTAGAGGAGAGAGAGAGAAAAAAAACATTTAATAAAAATATAAAAAAGAGAAAAAAAGCTAGGACATTTAGGAAAAGATGGTGTAGAAAGAAGAAAAACTGAAAATTCCTTCACCACGTCATATTGAAGTTAACTTCATTTATGTCCTTAAATTTAAGGGAAGAGACTCCCACTATACAATTTTGATAATTTTGAAACCAAATGTTTACATTTTTTAAATTGGATACTAAACTAAAAATTACCATTAAACATAACATAAGAAAAAAAAAACATTTAAACATTTTGAAAACGTTTTGATATTAAACTTCTGAATGCCTATCTCAAATTGATAACTTTATAAACATTTTTGTTTTGATATAATAAAACATATAATGATACCATGTTAATTATATACAGCAATAAGATTAAATGTAACACATAACACTAAATAATACATTAAATATAATAAATAATACTTTTTCCCTTTATTTATAAGACTCAAATTTTATAAGACTCAAAGTAAATAGTGGTGATGGTATTTTTTATAGAATGGAACTATAAATTTTGTATGAATTGTTTTCATATTAAAAACCCTTTAAAAGGAAAAAAGTTGCATTGTCAAGCTATTAAAAGAGAAAGAAGAATATTAATGACAAGAATAATTTAAAAATACGAATCGAAACATATTCATTATTATTAATTAAATTAACCATTTTTCTTGATGATTTGAATACTTGAATGTTCTAAATAGAAACACTAAATATTATAATAACGGATGAATTTAATTAAAGTGATTCTCTGAACTAATTTAATTTTTTACTAAAAATTTGTATTATTTAATTATGTGTTATAGGTTTTAGAATTTCATAAACTTTTCAACTCTTTGTAATTATTACTTAAATTCATCTAAGTAATATTACAAAAAACCTTTCTTATAAAGAAAGTTATTTGAAATTCCAAATGATTTATTGATTGAGTATAATAACTATTGATACTTTTTGTATTGAAGTTTAATTTGATGGATGTTTTATGTTTGGATTGATTTTTGAATTTGACAATGACTTGGAAGCATCAAAATAAGTGTTTTTGTTTATTTTTGAATAAATTGTGTTTTCTTTGAATTAAAAATATGTTTTAAACTTGCTAAAATAACTAGTTTGGTTAAATGTAGTTTTTGGAGATTTAGTGTTATACATAAACTATTATTTATTTTTTGAATGTAAACTCTCACTAGAGATGATATTATACAATATGAATGATTGTAACATTTTTTTTTCATAAGTCACTGAAACAAAATAGTTTTACTTAAGTTATATTTTTAAATGTTTAAATCATCATCAGCTCAAATATTAAATATAATAAAAATAAAATATTATATTTTATTAATTAAAATAATTATGAATAATATACACTTATAATATAAATTCACTTATTATTTGTTAACTATTTCGTAATTACCATATTACTTTTAATAAATACAATTTAATTTTTATCTTAATAATATATCGATAACATGAAGTCTACTTATTAAATGTAGTATATTTTATATATTAAGGGGATACATTAAATGCAATATTATATACTATATTTAATACTCATAGTAAATACTACTATTATAATAAATAGTGAAGGTGCAATATAGTGAATTATATTATTTTTGAATATGTATATGAAGATTGTATTAATCATAGATGAGATTTAATAGGAAGAAAAATAAAAGAGGGAGAAAGTGGAAATAGAGAAAGAGGTGGGGTTAGAAAAGGAAAGAAGAAAAAAAAGGGTGTTTATTTATTTATTTATTTGTTTATAAGGTATAGCTGGTAAGTCGCACATAGTACCTCACTCATTCCATTCCGTGTCCAAAGTTGCAAGTTATCTAAGCCAAAGCCCACTTTCTGTTTCACTCTCTTTTCTTCTCTTCTATTCTCTTCTCTTTCCGGCAAAACCATGCCTTCAAGCCCCAGACACCAATTCCTCCATTTCTGAGATCCCAACCTTCTCATCCTCAGGTACCCTTCTTCCACATTTCTATTTTCTCTCTTCCCCGCTTTACAAAATCAATCATTTTCTTTTTTCTAAATTAATCTTTTTATTTGGATCCGAATCTGGCTCCCGCTCCTTCAATTGGATCAGACTACACCCTTTTCCTCAAATTTCATTTTTTCATCACGCCCTTACCGTTTCGCTCAACCTTCCTTTCATTTACTATTCTCCCGAATTTTGCAGATGGTTCTCTCTCCCTAGCTTCGAATCAGCCAGGAGAATTTGCTGGGGGACCTTCAATTTCGGAACCTCGCGTGATTCACTCGGTATTGCCCTCGCGTTTTTCTCTCTCTATTTTCGCCAGAGGTGTGCTTTTGTCTTCGTTTCTAGAGGGGTGGTTTGTTTTTTTTTTTTTTTTACTGCAAGGCTGTTACGGAGTAGGCGGATTGATTAAAGATTGGTGCGTGTAGATTGTGTGATGAATTTGTTTTTATGGGTAAAGGCGGCGGATGAATTGAAGGGATTGTGGGGATAATAATAGTAATAATGGTTTTTGCTTCTTCTGCGTTTCATGGTTGATTTTCCGTCTGCTATGGTTGTGTTGGGGTGTACTGAGGATTCCTTGTCATGACAAAGAAATTACGTTTGGGTTGTTCTTTGCAGGCGGAAGACGATGGACAGAAAGTGAATAGCTTTTTGGAAATGGATAGGGGGGAAGGAGTGAATGATGGTTTTTCTGGACCTGGACCAAATGATTCGCTTCTCCCTGGTCTAATTGATGATGTTGCCTTGAATTGTCTTGCCTGGGTTAGTGCATCCGATTACACCTCACTATCGTGTATTAATAAAAGGTTCAATAAATTGATCAGTAGTGGGTATCTATATGGGTTGAGGAAACAATTGAAGGCTGTGGAACATTTGGTGTATATGGTTTGTGATCCAAGAGGGTGGGTGGCATTTGACCCCAAAGTAAACAAGTGGATGTCATTACCTAAGATACCTTGTGATGAGTGCTTTAACCATGCAGACAAGGAGTCCTTGGCCGTGGGCTGCGAACTGTTAGTCTTTGGTCGGGAAATGATGGAGTTTGCCATTTGGAAGTATAGCATGGTTTGCCGTGGCTGGGTGAAGTGCCAAGGGATGAACCAACCTCGCTGTTTGTTTGGATCTAGTAGTCTTGGTTCAATTGCTATTATTGCTGGAGGAAGTGATAAGTATGGAAATGTTCTAAAATCAGCTGAGTTGTATGACTCTTCATCAGGTATGTGGGAACTTCTACCGAGCATGCACACTCCACGTAGATTGTGTTCTGGTTTTTTTATGGATGGCAAATTCTACGTGATTGGTGGAATGTCGAGTATAACCGTTTCATTAACTTGTGGAGAGGAATATGATCTTAAGACAAGGAATTGGCGGAAAATAGAGGGTATGTATCCATATGTTAACGAGGGTGTTCAGGCACCGCCACTTGTGGCAGTTGTGGATAATCAGCTATACGCAGTTGAGCATGTAACTAACATGGTGAAGAAATATGACAAGGACAAGAACACCTGGAATGAGTTGGGGAGGCTTCCAGTCCGGGCAGATTCATCTAATGGTTGGGGGTTAGCTTTCAAGGCCTGTGGAGAGCAACTTTTGGTTGTGGGTGGACAAAGGGGTCCAGAAGGTGAAGCAATTGTGTTGAGTTCATGGTGTCCCAAGTCAGGGGTCAGGAATGGCACCATAGATTGGCAGGTACTTGGGGTGAAGGAAAACGTCGGGGTTTTCGTGTATAATTGTGCTGTTATGGGTTGTTGAGATAATTTTAGATTGACTCAACAGAGGATGCTGGTATCCACAATCTGACTTAGCCTTGAAGGGTGCCTCCATGTTCAATCACCTCATTTACTGAGTTAATTGTTGCAGGGATAGCTTTCCAAATTTGGTTTCTTTCTTTTTAACATGGTTTATTTGGATGTATTTCTCACATTCCTGGTCCATAATTCTAAATTGCTTTTCAGATTACTGAGTAGGCTTACATAGATATGTTCTGTTATCTTTTTTAGCCAAATATGTAAACCAATAAATGAAAGATTTTCATTGTTTAATGTTCGTTGCTTGCAGCTTCAATCATGTCGTATATATATATAGTATGTTTGTCACAATCTGTGCCCGTCGTGATGACTAGAGAAATCTAGTGTGTTGTGGGGGAAGGGGTTGTCAAATTGTTTTGTCTGACCAGAGTTTTATGAGTTTAGTTTCTCTGGGACTGTAGGCTGTAGCCAAGGTGGCTCAAAATTTGAATGTTGCATTTGAAGCATAGGTGAAAACAAAGTTACCAGCTATTTTGATATCATTTTCTTGGTGCTACCTTTTTGTGTAGCATGAAAACGAGGTCCCCTCATGTTTATAATCTGTTCCTGCTCCTTGTTTATCCCTCCAGCTGTACTTCCTGAATTAAGGTCTAGTTTTCTTCTACCCATTTATGTGGTATGAACTTAATCAACAATGTGACGTTAAAATGATTTGTCTTCTCAAGCCTTGGAAGATTAATTGGGACCATGCTTCATTACTCTATTTGATCCCTTTATTTAATGCTTCACACTCCTTAGTACATCCTGTACACTCTTCATCATCAATTTGATGTTGAGATCAATACATTGTTTGACCTCTTTCCCCGCCAACCAACTACGTCATTTTGTGAATCATCAAACTGTTTATTTATTCATTAATCATACTTCCACATGCCTATTACACCCTCTTTTTAAGTAACATTTTTACTTATATGCTATCCTTATTTTCATTCACACTCTATGACAGCATTCAGTTAGAGAATGCGGTTCATTTTAGTTATCATTATTGTCTCAGAATGGAATCTCCTCACTTTTACTGTAAAGAACTAAAATTTCCCTCCACTCAATTTTGTAGCAAGTTTTCTATTGGACAACTTTGCGTGTGTGAATAAATTGCTCACTGTTTCCAGTAAGTGATTTGGAATCCTGTTCTATAAAATGACGATGCAACTTACTCCATATATCATATTAATCCAATTCCTTTTATTTTAAAGGGACAAGAATTGAAGTGATTATCTGTTTTATATTTGTTAGATTTAACTATTATTTTGCTTATTTTATTCTACTTTAGGTTATAAAAAAAGGCAAATTAAGGATTGTAATGAATCAAGAAGTTTTGTATGCCAAGCTTTAAATAAACTAGCAAATCCAATAGACAAAGTTAGAAAAAGAATTGAGCTAAGAACCACATTAGGAATCTTAGATGAAATTGAATAAAGATTAGTTCAGACAGTTAAATGCAGTTCTTTAATGTTCAGGTTATTCATTTCATATGTGCTCATCAAAATAACAAATCATTCATGTTCTACTAAAGATAACAAATTAAAATGTTATTGTTCTTATTTATATTAATTTGAATATTCTTATTGTTTCGAGATTCTAAATTTTTTCCTTCTAAATTCATATTAATTTGAATGGAACCTCTTTCGTCGACCAAATTCTTAACTTTTAATAAGTGTCTCACTCGTTAATTCTTAAGAACATTATGGTGTTTTATTGTTTATCAAGTTCTTGTACTTGTCTATTCATTGAAGTTGTGATGAACTATTTTGTAAGAACTGGGGTTGGCCCAAAAATAAGAAGCCCAATTATTTGGAATTAAAATTATTATGGAGAATTACCAAAAATAGCTCCACCATCCATATTAAATATTCTATTTAAAAGGACAAGTCAACTTTCAACAGTAGCTATTTATTCGCTAATTCATAAGAATTTCTAAAGTTACGAGATTAGAGAATAAAAATGATGTAATAGGTGATTAAATGAGTAATTTAGATACGATTACTCTTTACAATGAAAAAAGATTAACAGACACAAAAAAGTTTGTATTGGCATTTACAATAGAAAGAGAATAAAAATAATAAATTTATAGGTTATACCGTGTGATAAGATAAGAAAAATAAAAAGAAAAAACAGATGTATAACATATTAGATAAAATTAAGGTACATGGTACATGAACATGATTGTTTCTTTGTAATTTCTCGCTCTTCCTCTTCTGTAGTTATGTCTCCTTACCAACGCGTGACATAATTGTAGAGTAGTACTATTTGGCCACAAATTTTCGATAGTTCAAAGCAAGAAGAAGGGAGGTGCTAAAAAAGAAGCAAACGAAACGGGGAATATCGGAAGCCGGAGAAGGAGGCGGCGCCACCAAAAAGGGAAAGACAAAAACAACTATTTTTCAACTCCCCCTCATTATCACCAACCTGGATCCTTTCCACCACCACCTTACGTTTACCACGACAAAACTGTCATCGTCAAGAATGATGCCATTAATATTCGGAAGGAGAGTCTTTGCATGGAGCTTGATGTGACCAACCTTTGCTGTTTTTTTCTCACTTTCACCCTTGATGCCACAGCTGACGAATGGTAATGGCTCCCCCCACTTCATTCCTTCAACCTAATTTTTTTACTTTTTTATTTTTTTTACTTACCCTAGATTCAAATGTTGTGCTGCAAAATCTTGGAGGTTTTGATCTTTCTTTCAGTGGGGCGTCAGGTAATGAATATGAAGTCTCATGCGTTGTTTCAATGGCATGTCGATTGGGTTCAGTTCGGTTGGGTTAGGTTCGATTGAGATCGGTTGGGTTGGGTTGGGTTGGGTTGACTTCCGTTGGGTTTGGTTCGGTTGAGTTGGGTTGAGTTGAGTTCGGTTAGGTTGGGTTGTGTTCAGTTGGATTCGATTCAGTTGAGCTCGATTGGATTGGGTTGGTTGGGTTGAGTTCATTTCAGTTCGATTCGATTGAGTTTAGTTCGGTTGGGTTGGGTTGGGTTTGGTTGGGTTCGATTGGGTTCGGCTGGATTCGATTCGATTGGGTTTGGTTTAGTTCGATTGGATTCAATTTTGTTGAGTTCAGTTGGGATTGGTGTTCGATTCAGTTTTTTTCATCGGCTCGGCTCGGCCCGACTCGGGTCGGATCGGCTCGTATCGGCTCTGCTCGAGTCGACTCGGGTCGGGTAGAGTTAGCTCAGCTTGGTTTGGTTCAGTTAGGTTTGATTCGGTTGGGTTCAATCTGGTGCAGTCTGGACCGGTTCGGTTCGACCCGATGCAGTTTGGAGCGGTTCGGTTTGGTGGGGTTCGATCCAGTGTGGTTCGATGCAATCTGGTGCAGTCTGGAGCGGTTAGGTTCGATATGGTGCGGTTCGATCCGGTGCGGTTCGGTTCAATTCGGTTTGGTTTGGTTTGGTTCGGTCTGATTCCCTTCCTTCCCCTCCCCTTCCTTCATTCCCTCTCATTCCCTTCCAAACCCAACCCAACTGAATGTAATCAAACCCAACTAATCCCAATCGATATGAACACAACCTAACTCTACCTAACCCAACCAAACACAACTTAACCGTATCCAAGGCAACCAAACACATCCCGACTCAACCCAACCCAATCGAATCCAATCCACTCCAACCCAACACAACCCAACCCAACACAACCTAACCGAACTCAACCCAACCCAATCGAATTAAATTGAACTCAACCCAACTTAGTCCAACTCAACCCAACCCAACCGACCCCAATCCAACTTAACCCAACCGAACTCAACTCAACCCAACCGCATCCAATCGAACCGAACCCAACCATTCCCAATCCAACCCAAAAATTATCAGTTCTAAAATATCACATTTTTTTAAGTTTTTACATAATTAAGTACTTAAAATATATATTATTATTTATCTATGTTTAAATGTATTTTTTTTCACTTCTTTTTAAAAAAAGTAAGTGGCTTTCTGTGTAAAGAAAAAATATTTTACTTCTTTTACAAATTAACATTTTTTTTTCTATAAACTATTTGTTTTATTATTCCCGGGCATATAGTTGATCTACACTCCTTATTAGGGAAAAAATGTTACTTAGAGAAAAGACTTTTGTTAAATGTTGTGAGTTAGGCTTTTATATTTTAAATAAAAATATTTGTTGAGAAAAATAAAGGAGATGATTTATATCAAATTCCTGGAAAATGAATTATAATTTATAAATCATTTTGGAAGTATATCTTTTAATTTAAAATACATTTTTAAATATATATATTTTTTCCTAAAAGACTGGTGTACCCGCTTAAAAGCACCGTTAAGAGGAAAACATATTATAACAAAGCCTTCCAAACATTTTGATCTTCAAAGATTCAATACATTAGACACCAATGATTGTGGAGAAGTATCCTCCTCTTCATGTCTTGTTTCTCTCTTACCTAAATTTCTTTAACCACCAACATCATCAATTAAGTTATTGCAATTATTCTAATCAGACATTTTGTGTTCCTTAATTTGTTAATCTTTGTACAATCATATTTGGTTTCATTTGTCTTCATCATCACGGTGTTACCTCAATGGGTTAAATGTGTTTAATTGTTACACAAAATAAAGATGTTGCAAAGAGTCACAACCAAAGCATATATTCATGGTGGTAAGCAAGCTAGGACAAAACAATCCAAATAGCTGGAGCATCGTCTCCAAGGTATGTATATCTATGTAAGAATTATATAGCTTCATGGTTTTCTCTATTAGTTTTCAATCATCTATCATTAATTCGATCAAAACATTTTCTTTTTGTTCAACCATTTATAGGCAATTTTATAATATTCACGTTTTCATTTCTCTGGACTTCACAAACTTAATCATTTACAAATGATGTACATTTCTTTATTTGTTCTAAGATGACAAGGTTGTCAACTTTCTTAAATATGACGCATTTCCTTCCACTTTCTGTATGTTCACGTTTTCAGATAAGCTTAGAAAAATGAAGCAAAATGATTGTAATGTGAAACAATAAAAACACTACAATGGCCTGATTCATATATACATTGATGGCAGAAATATACAAACCATAATTACATAATTCTCGCAACTCAAACCCACATTTCTTATAGCATTACTTTGTAAAATTAAACCTGGGATGGAAAATATGCATACAATGTGCTGGCTTTAACTCAAAATCATTCGTAATGAAGAGTCATTTTCCCAAACGGCACAAATAATGTACTACAGGAAAAGACCACAGATTATAGGTTATGTAGAAGAAGTCTTTCGAGGATGCATTGGCAAAGAGATATGATCATATATCAAATGAACTCCAAAGTCTCAACCGCACTATTGCCTGTGTTTTTCGGAAACAAGTCCATTATAGAATACATTAGGATGATGGTGGAGAAACTTTTTAGTGGAACATAGTCATCCTCTTAAGACCCTAATAATCAAACACCATAACAAGGCATTCCTAAGGCTCCAAATATATTAACCTTGTGATTGAATGGAAGATTTTAATAATTTCAAGAAATTGAAATACATTGTATTTAAATTATTTATTGAACTTTTTTTTTATTTTAAAAAAATGAAATATATTAGATTCAATTTTTTTATAAACTATTTTTTTAAGACAAAATATTATTTTAGAAGAATTTAGATAATTTAAATCTACTCTTGACTTAGCTAGACCTTTGGCTCGAGCAGACTCATCCCTATTTTCAGCATAACTTGACTTATCTTGATTTTTGGTTTAAGAAGACTCGTTTCGACCTTCAACCCAAGTTAACACGTTCCAATCTTTGGTTCGGACTTACTCATCTCGAACTTCGGCTTGTGCTGACTCGTCTCAACATTCAATCTAGACTGAATTGTCCCAACATTTGACTCGAGACAAGTCGTCCCAACTTTGACCTGGGTTGACTCATCTTGACCTTCATCTAAGGATGACTCCTCTCGACCTTAATCCCAGATTAACTTGTTTTGACTTTTGACATGTGCCGATTCGTCTCAACCTTCGATTTGAGCTAGTCATCTCAACCTTCAATCCAGTTGATTGTCTTGACTTTTAACCATGGTTGGTTTAGGTCGTCATTCATTCTAAGATGAATCAACTCAACCTTCAGCTTGACTCGAATTGGCTTGAACTTTGGCCTGCGTAGAATAAGCTTGACCTTCAACCTATGTCGATTCGTCCCAACCTTCAGTTCGATTGACTTACTTGACCTATGGCCCAATCTGACTTGTATCGACCTTTGACCCACATCGACTTGTCTCGAACTTTGGTTGGGTCGACTCGACTCAACCTTGAATCTAGATTAACTCGACTTGACCTTCAACCCAACCCTATCGGCCTAAGTCAAATTGACTTGACCTTCCACTTGGGCCTTACTCGACTTAACCTTTAGCCTGGTCAAACTCAACACAGGTCAACTCAACTCAACCATCAATTCAAATCGATTCGGCTCAACCCTCGACCCAGGCTGACTTATATCGACCTTCTGTCTTTCTGAGTTGTCTCAACCTTCAACCTTTGTCATCCCATCTCAACCTTTGGGCTGAGTATATTAATCTCGACCTTTGACCTTACCAACTTGTCTCGATCTTTTGCCACGATCGAATCAGTTCGTGCTTTGTCCTGGGTTAAATAGGTTTAACCTTCGGTTTGGGTCAAATCAGTTCAACCTTTGGTTTATGCTAAATTAGCTTGACATATGACACTCACCGACTCATCTCGACATTCACCTTCGTCTCGACCTTTGGTCCGTGCAGACCCTTCTTAACCTTCGGCTTGGGCCAATTCTTTTTGAATTTCGATTTGAGCCGAATCGATTCAACTTTTAGTCCAAACTGACTTTGTTAAGCCTTCAATCTAAACTGACTCGACTGAGCCTTTGTCTAAGCTAACTCAATCAAGCCTTCAACCTAACCCCTGGCTAAACCTCCGTGAGTAAAAAGGACTTGAATTTCAAATTCTTATATTTTATAGGATATTTGAATTTCTTATATTTTATTCATTTGAAATGCCTTCCAAAAATTCTTAAATTTCAATCTTTTTCTAATTATTTTATCCAAACAAGTAATTTTAGTGTGAATAATTTTGAAATTTTGAAATAAATGAATTACATTTCTAAATTACCTATTCCAAACATAACATAAAGGATTTTAGAAGTATGTTTCAACACAACCACAATGTTCACTATCAATACCCATATGTTTAACCCGATCAAATTCTTCATATGCACTAATGCATATTTAGATATAAATCAATGCAATCTTTTATAAAAATTCACATTGAAAGTATCATGTAGGCTCTTATCAAAGGTTAATTTCATTAAGTTTTAGTCTTGTATGGTGCTTTTTATTGCATCCAAATGCATATAAATTTTGAAGTACTAGCTTCAAATTCTAATCAACAAATTCAACCTTGCATATTATAAAACAATCAAGAACATAAAACCTACAAGTTTGATATGTGTATTAAGAAGAACTAATGAACACATACAAACATACCTATTTAATATTATATTCTCCAAATTCCTACCATGTTTGTCCATACCTCAACAAAATTTTCCTTGTATGCAATGATTCGTATGTCACTCACATATTAAAAGTATGATGGCTATGAGTGAACAAACAACTTCAAAACACTTCAAACACCTCACAAATGCATTATAGTTTAAATAATCCATCACAATTGACCATGCATTCATAAAAACTTTCCAAGCTTGCAAATATTCTACCAACATTTTATATTTTATATTAACATTTTTATTAATATGGAACTGAAACTAAATGTTGGAAGATTCAAGAAAGACAATGCTAATTGAATTTATTAAAACAAGATCCTTGTCACTAACAAAACTAGTACAGTAAAGCGAAACGACATCGGTTATTTTCGTTTATACGTAGCAGTTCATGAATTGAGGTATATACAGGCGAGGCAAAAAGAGTTTGCCTCGGTTGGTTTCGAACCGAGGCGGTAGATGCCTTTATTTTATTTTATTTCTTCAAAAAATGAGGACTTTTGCCTATTCAAAATATTTTTTTTCTTTTTTTATCTGGCAACATGGAGGTGGTGACAAAACAGTCAAAAATGATGTTAAGCGGTCAAAGGCGGTGATGAACAGCCGAAGGCGACAACGAACAGCCGAAGGCGACAACGAACGGTCGAAGGCGACGACGAACGACCGAAGATGACAACCAACAACTTAGTGGCAATGACGAACAACCAATGGCGACAACGAACATCGTAGTTTAGAGAAATAGAGACAACAACGTTCCCGCGACATAAATGGAGACCACACTAGGCACTTTGCACGAGATAAATGGAGGCCATGAACCAACAACTTCACCTGAGAGAGAATGGTTGAGCGAGGAAGAAAAAAGAACAATAAGTTAAAAATTTTTACGGCCAATGGTGGAGGCAGCAACGGTGGCCAATGGTGAAGGCAGCGATGATGACCAATGGTGGAGGTAGCGACAGCGACTAGTGGCAGCAGAGTGACAAGCTGTTCGTGCGAGATGGGAAGCAAAGTTCGCCTTCTCTGGGGAAGAAGAAGAAGAAAGAGTAAAAATGTGCTTACTATTTTATGATTTTGGAATTTAACTATCGAAGAGGCTATTACATCGGTTACAAAAACAACCAATGCGTAAACCTTCCAGAAAAATTCAAAATAAAATTGTATATGAAAAATTTGAAAATATTTGCTAACTGTAGGCCTCAGTTAGTGCTTAAACCGAGACATAAAGGGCCTATGGCATTGGTTAAAATGGAACCCAGAGAGTAGAGGTTGACATAATGGATTTGAAACGTTCAGAATAAGTTTCTGGCAAGGCACACTGCCTCGGTTGGTCGGAGAACCGAGGTAGTAGGTCTATTTTGAAAAAGCTGTCAGGATTTTTTGCCTTGGTTGTTTAGAGAACCAAGATAGTAGGCCTATTTTGAAAAAACTGGTAGGGTTTTTTTGTCTTGGTTGGTCAGAGAATCGAGGCAGTAGGCCTGAAAAAATTATTAGGGTTTTTTTGCCTCGCTTGGTCAGTGAACTGAGACAGTATGCCTATTTCAAAAAAGCTGTTAGGTGAAAAATCTGATTTGCATTGGGTCAACAAGGTTTTTTGCCTCAGTTGGTCAAGTAACTAAGATAGTGTACCCCCTTAAGAATCGATTCGCACTGAGCCGAGACATATAGTGTCGCTAGAATTACGAAATTGCCACCACATATTTATACGCTTTGGTTTTTTGAAACCAAAGTGTAATGTGCGAATTAAAAAATTGTTTATTTACTAGTACAATGACTTGAAGGAACATATCCAAAAACTCAAATGAAGTTGTTTTCACATTCACTTGCTAACCACACAAAAATAGAAGAAAAAGTCAATTTTGTAGACGCCACATCTATTATCTCAAGCAACGATAACATATATTTATTGGTTTTGTAACCGTTTTTCATCAACAACGCAATGCTAAATGTATTTAGAAATTTAATTGAAATGAAGTGTGATAAAAGAATATCTATAACAAAGACTCATTACACCTACTCCAAATATAATTGTCATACTCTAACAACATTACTAACTCTAATATTTTAGTTATGGATCCTCTATGTGATATCTTGTATGCATATTTGACATTGTAGATTTGTTTTATTACTGTGACATTATGTGTGTCATTCTCTTTCGAAGTAAGTAATATATTTCTCAATTTCACTAAACTTTTTAGTCATGTCAACAAAATGTTTCAGTTTTAATCTTCAAACATAAAAGCAACTAACTAATATATCAGTCAATTTGTGATTATGAGTCTCATATATTATTTTTAATATTCAACCTTCTTCATTAAAAATATATTTACCCAACAGTTTGAAACGACGAACATATTTTCTTGTACAATTACCTCCAAATTATGTTTGTATTTTCTAAATTTTTTTCTTTTTTCACAATCTCACAAAACACGTGTCTTTTAATTAGTTGTTCATTTGTTTCGTATGACCTTAATATGAAAATTACATAACCAAGTCCAAAGACCACCTTACATATATTGAAGTGAGTAATCTGACAAACCAAATACCTGCACAAATATATTACAATATAGTTACATGATTTGTCAAATTTTTTACACAAAAAGATGAAATATCATTTACTTACCTCTATGTGTTCTAAAAGGTCTAATGCAATCTCCTCCCATACATTCATTTTTATTTTCAGATGCCATAAATTTCATTATATTATATTCTACCAACTTTTCTACTTTATTGGATTTCTTACTCTAAATTTAGGACACCATCTTTTGATTCAACCATCACCACTGAACTTGTCTGTATAGTGATCACAAAACAACTTAATACCTTGAAACTGCATTAACACAAAATTAACATTCTATAATAAAAAATATATATAATTCAGTATTAAAAGATTTTTTAATTTCACAATTCAAAACAAAAAATTAAAAAGTGAAAAAAAAAATACTCACAAAACACACAATGAAACAAAGCCACCTACCACCACTAAGCTCCAATGGTCAATACACAATACAACACCTACAAATACCAAAATTAATTTTCAGAAGAATAATTTTGTTATTTTAGAAGAAATAAGGGTAGTATGACATATATTTATATTTATTTGAAATACCTAATAAGAGTAAAATAATTTTAAAAAAGTGAATTTTTATAATTTTTAGAAGAAAAAAATAAAAATTAAGAAAGGATAATATGAAATTTGTAAAAAAATTATATCATGGAGGTGGAAAACATGTAGAGGGAAAATATTTCCCATAGACTACTGTACGGCTACATGCGCGTGATCACATTCCGCATTCGAATTCGACCCGAACGCCTTTTTCGCCATTTCCGTTTAACAAAAATCCAATCGTCCTCATTCTGTTACTTCTTCTCCACGACGAGGAAGAAATCCTCTCTTCTGTCGATTCTCCCTTCTCTTCTCTCTCACACTCTTGCTCACGAGAAACTCACGCGAAGCCTTTTTATTTTTATTTTTTTTATCTTTTATGCTCCAGAACTTCAGGTGTTTCTATGCTTCGTGTGTTTCACATTGATTACGATATTGATTTTTGCGATAAATTACTATTATAGTTTCCAAACGGTTCGGTTAAACAGAGATGATGGAGACCGAATGCGTGAGAGTAGCAGTGAATATACGTCCATTGATTACGTCGGAGCTTCTTCACGGTTGCACAGATTGTATTTCAGTTGTCTCCGGTGAACCTCAGGTGCTATATTGTTTCTGTTCCTAGATGTTTCTAGTTAAGGTTTATTTCGCAATCTTGGAGTTTATTTTATTTTATTTATCGTAAAACCTATGAAATTGGTACTGGTGTCTTTGGTAGGTGCATATAGGATCACATTGTTTCACGTATGATTATGTGTATGGTAGCACGGGGTCACCTTCCTCTTCAATTTACGACGATTGTGTGGCTCCGCTTGTTGATGCACTGTTCCATGGATATAATGCTACAGTTCTTGCTTACGGTCAGGTATAATTTTAAATGTTTTTGGTTATATTACGCTTGTGATGATTATGAAATGTTTGCCTTGGAAACTTGTTCTTTGTTATCTATAATTTCAAATGTTTTTTAATCCTTTCTCGTTTTGCAAGACGGGCTCCGGGAAAACATACACGATGGGCACCGATTATAATAAAGAGGTGAGTAGTGGTGGAATTATACCCAGGGTAATGGATACCATATTTGACAGAATTAAGGCTACAGCAGATTCCACAGAATTCTTTATCAGAGTATCATTTATTGAGGTGAACAAAATATTGTATTTTTGATTGATGAAGACGAATTTTTCTGATATTGTAAATTGAGATCAAACTTTTAGAGATTCATTTGCTAAAAATTGACAGATATTCAAAGAAGAGGTTTTTGATTTGCTTGATTCTAGTACATCTAAAGGAGAGGCCACATCTACGACAAAGGTTGCTGCACACCCCACCAGAGTTCCCATACAAATCAGAGAAACATTGAACGGAGGAATAACACTTGCTGGGGTGACCGAGGCTGATGTTAAGACAAAAGATGAAATGGCATCGTATCTCTCAAGTGGTTCATTGTCACGCGCCACTGGGAGTACCAATATGAATAGTCAATCAAGGTAAAATGGCATAAAAATGTTTTCAAATTCTTTTACTTTGACAATAAATGTAAACTTATAATATCAATAATACGCATGAAATTTACATTGAAAAATTAACTTACAATATGTTAACTGTATGGTTCACATCATGTTTCTCGCCTAGTCGTTCACATGCTATCTTCACAATCTCAATGGAACAAAAGAATGGTGACGACATCTTATGCGCCAAGCTCCATTTGGTGGACCTAGCTGGTTCTGAACGAGTGAAACGAACTGGTGCCAATGGCTTGCGTTTAAAAGAAGGTATTTGTCATTGTTAATGATACAATGCAACCGAAATATAGCGCTAGGAATAATAGGTTTTGTACAGAAACAGTATTTATTCACAATTGTTAAAATATAAAACTTTGAAAATAGAGTTAATTGAAGCCCATTCTACTAGATGAGTTCTTTGTAATATTCAATTGTTGTTTTCATGCATTAGGAATTCATATCAACAAGGGTTTATTAGCTCTTGGAAATGTAATAAGTGCACTTGGAGATGAAAAAAAGCGAAAAGAAGGAGGGCATGTGCCATATCGTGATAGCAAGTTAACGCGCCTACTTCAGGTTAAGCAATAAGTAGTAATTCTTATACTCGGTGCATCTGTCTTGTATGTTGTATCGTTTGCATAACGATTCTTCGTACGATGTGAAATAATGTAAGAAATAATAGGGCATAAAAATATAACTTTTATATTAATACTGAGGCATGAGTTATTGCCTTGTTAATACTGCACCTTGTCATTTGTTTATTTATTAAAACTATTGAACTAAAGTGTCATGTGGATAGAATGTATTGCCAATCCTATTTCGGAACTTGGTTTAGAAAGCCCGTTACAGAAAGTACGTTATAAAAAGCTTTGTTTTTAGTGATTACTTGAACATATATATGGAATGTATTTAAATTATTTCTATCATGACGTGAAATTGAATGATGAATATGTAGGATTCTCTGGGGGGAAACAGCAAAACTGTGATGATAGGTACAGACTTGATGCATGATGGAATATTTTTAATTTTGTGTTTCATATAGTCACATGCATCATCTAACCTGTGGAGAATGTTACAGCATGTGTTAGTCCAGCCGATACAAATGCTGAAGAGACATTGAACACCTTAAAATATGCAAATCGTGCTCGTAACATTCAGAACAAGGCAATTGTAAGTGCATTGTATTCATAATTTTCCATCCCTTGTTCACTTTGTTACTCCAGGTATTTTGTTCTTAATAATTTTGAATTTTATTGTTCCAGATTAATCGAGATCCAGCGGCAGCTCAGATGCAGACAATGCGGAATCAGATTGAGCAATTGCAAGCTGAGCTTCTATTTTATAGAGGTGATACAAGTGGACCTATCGAGGAGGTTCAGGTACATCATTTCTAGACTGTGGTAGATTTGTTTGAATGTTTCTTATGTCATGGTAATATTTTTCTTTTAATTTTTCAGATTCTTAAACACAAAATATCCTTACTTGAAGCAAGTAATGCAGAGCTACAACATGAGCTTAAAAGACGCCAGTTAACATCTGAGAATTTTGCCCAACGTGCTCTTGAGACCCAGGTTTTCTATTCATCCTTACTCCCTTCTCAGTTATTATCAATTTTCTGAGTTCCTTAAAATACCTCTGTAGTGTTCTCTTTTACTTCATGTGCTGGTCTCACTCACAATACTGAAAATGTTTTTAGGTTGAAAGGGACCAACTGCTTTTAAAAATAGAATCAATTCGAAATGGTAAATCATGCGAGGAGATTGACTCAAATTCGAATGAGGTTTGAATGTGTTATGTCTTAATGGGTGGTTACGCTTTTGAGAAGTAGATCCATCACTGAAGTATGCGCTGACCTTATTTACAGGATTATGCCCTACTGAAATCTTATGTTTCAAAGATCCAAGATCTGGAAGGAGAATTGCTTCGATTGAAAACTTCGAATGCAACAAATTCAAGTCATTTTGTTGATTGTTTTGATTCTGATGACGATGGATATGGATCAAAACATGCTTTATTCGCACCTGGTTTGTTTACTTCTGACTGTGATGTCAAAACTGTTAGTATATCAGGAGGATATAGTGCGTTGGGAATTTCTTTTTGTCATTGTGGTGCTGTACATCTGACAGGAACCATTAAAAGATTGAAAATAAAATTATATCTCTGTTAGTAAGAAATTACTTTTTAAAAGGAAGAAACTTATTGACAGTGTTACACAAGAGCTATAAATGTGATGGTATGAAATAGAAAATTGATGACACTGACGCTAAAGTATTGGTGACTAATTTTTCTTAGTTGAGACAAGACCACCATTAATTTTGAGATTACGTAATTGATTACGAAATATAGTGCGACATCATTTTGAACTACTTATATTTCTTTCTCTGCACATTGGCATTTTATCTAAATTTTATATTTTAAAACATTTGTACCTTGTTTGTAGATGAAATGGAAGATGATGAAAAGGAGCTAGAACACTCGTCTATTCAAGAAAAGTTAGATAAAGAGCTCAAAGAATTGGATAGAAAACTTGAACAAAAGGAGGTAAAATTTTCTTGTCTAGCTAAGTCATTTACATGTTGACCGCTGTATTATGAAGCCGCTTTTTCCATATAAAAAAATGTTTTTTGTGTGAGCACTAATTTCGACTTCATTTTTTCCTTTTTTATAACCTGACGAGAGTTGTAGCTAGCTTAAGGAGGTTGAAAGGCACAGTTTCTTTGAATTTTCCTTTCTTCTAACATTTTTCATAGTTTTGAAATATAAGTTTGTAGGTTAGTTTTCATTACATTCTTTTTTCTTAGAAGGTTTCCGTCAACTAACTGTTTCATTTGAAGTTAACGGTAATGTCCAATGTTTTCAATCATATTGTTACTATTTTTATTTCTAGCCTCTCTGTTATTGACTATCTTGCAATAAAAACACTGAGGCCTAACCCAAACTTTAACTCGACCAAACTGGATTGTCTGAAGAGGATTTCCCAAGCTTTATAATTTATATATAAGCCATATCTCCGTAACTAAGCAATAGCTTATAAGTTATAACACCCTTGATCTTATAATTTAATTCAACTCCATAAAGCTAGCTTAAAGTATGAGGATTGCCTAAATTTTGAGTTATATGCAAGTCATATGTCTAGGTGATGTGTAACTAAATGCAACCCTGCAAATAAGGCTGACTAGGGGTGACCACAATTAATGTGGGTCATTAGACTCTACAATTAGGGTAGTTTTCCATCACTGTTATAATGCTAAACTCAACCAAGTCATTGATTTAAAATGGATGAGATTTGCTCTCGTTTTGTCCCTTCAAATCAGCGTTGGAGAATAACATGTTTGTTATGGTATATAAAATGTTTCTAGAATTTTGATCCTGGACATTCTAGTAGGAGAAATTTGACCAGGGAACGAGTGACACATTTTATATATCAGTTGCATATACAAATAAAATGTTATTTACCAATGCATATTTGAAGAGGAGTAAATCTGTTATATTACATGGTAGGGATGTTACTTTTTTAACAAGTTTCTACCTTTTATTTTTTCTCTCTGGTTGAAGGCTGAAATGAAGCTGTACAGTAATTCTGGTGCTTTAGTTCTCAGGCATCATTATGAAAAGAAACTTCTAGAGATGGAACAAGAGAAGAAAGTTTTGCAGGTAATTTACTGTCCTGTGCAAAGACATATAATAATGTGCTTCTTGGGAAGTTTATTTTACATTTAAAAATGTCGTGACAATCCCTTCGATATATTGTTGGTAGAAAGAAATTGAGGAACTCAAGTGCAATCTTGCGGATATTTCATCCACTTCTGATGACGGTTCTCAAATGTTGAAGCAGGATTATCTTCAAAAGTTGAATGCTCTCGAGGCACAGGTGGTTTTTCTATTTCGAATGTGTCAATGTTCAATGCATAAGTTCATGCGATGAACTGATTATTTTCTTTATAGGTATCTGAGTTGAAAAGGAAGCAAGAAGCTCAAGCTCAAGTCCTGAAACAAAAACAGAAAAGTGAAGAGTTTGCAAAAGGACTTCAGGATGAGATCCACAGAATTAAAGCACAAAAGGTGCAATGATCCAGTGAGACATTGCATTTGTAGTTGCTAGCAGAAAATTTGTATTCTCTTTGTCACTCATTGTTTATTTCCCCTCCTCTAGGTTCATCTTCAAAATAAGATTAAGCAGGAATCAGAACAATTTAGATTATGGAAAGCTTCACGCGAAAAAGAAGTTCTCCAGGTAAATGCAAATGGGATCATTTCTGCTTGTTTCTTTAATAGCATTCTTAGTTTATTATTCCATTCTACAATCATGTAGACTATAACACTTTCCCAACTTCTGGGAGTCCTTTTTGATGTGATACTGGTCTTGTCTATACTTTTTTTGTCTTGCTCATATAGAGAGGGGATCAGGTAACTCTTTTAATCTTTAATACAAGCACAACAACATCTCTCACCAACACTGTTTCAAGAGATATATTAGTTACGAATAATAATATCAAATCTTCTAATACGTATTTTGATTACTACCAGCTTAAGAAAGAGGGTAGAAGGAATGAATATGAGATGCATAAGTTGTTAGCGTTGAACCAGAGACAAAAGATGGTGAGTTGATGTTTATATCGCCTGTTGTATGTATCTTATTTGAATGCCATTTATCCCACTATTCAAGTGTTCATTGTAGGTATTGCAAAGGAAGACAGAAGAAGCTTCCTTGGCCACGAAAAGGCTGAAAGAACTTCTGGAATCTCGAAAAGCTTCCGCACGTGAAACTATTGGTTAGGATGTTTTATGGATCGTGTGGCTCTTTTTCCTACTTCATCAGCTTACTGATACCAACAAATTGTTTATACAGGTGTTGGAGGTGGGAATGGCGTTGGAGTTCAGGTACAGCTAATGATGTCTATGTAAACTGCATACAATAACGAAGTCAATTAAATGGTCCTGGAAATGCTGGACAAATTAAAAATTTTGTAGCTTCTATTGGCAGACTGAGCAGGCTTCACATCATATTCCATGCGTGCTAATAGATTGTTTGATATCTGATGTGTTTTTCTCTTTGAAAGGCTTTGATGAAGGCAATTGAGCATGAGATTGAGGTCAATGTCCGAGTGCATGAAGTTCGTTCAGAATGTGAACGTCAAAAGGAAGTGTATGTTCCCTTTTTTATCTTCAAGATTCAAATCAGTTGATGGCATGCTTGATTAAATTTGTGAGTAAGATTTTTAAATTTGATGCAATACGTTTAATGGCAAATATTGGAAATCCCATTCCTTTTAGGCTTTTATTAGCGTAATTAAGAATATTATAATTTGTACATGCTCTACCTTTATAAATAAGCCAAGTATGATTAGCGCCAATCTGAGTCATTGGACATTCCATTATTACTTAGTCATAGTATTGATTTTGTTGTGTACCAGATTTGGTTGCTCTACTTTTCTATCCAAGTCAGTTTTAACATGTGAGAACACTCAGACTGATTATTTGCTAACTTTCATGGTATTCATGTGTCTAAGAGTATCTGCTGGTAAGTGGATGTTATTAACACTGGCTTTTGAGCGAGTTTAAAAAATGATTTTTAATTGGTAATTATCGTGGGTCCTTTTAAGCATTCAATCACGGATAATAAAGAGGATAAAAAAAATCTAGTTATTTATTTTATTTTATGTTATTTTATTTTATTTTTTATGCATTGAAATATGACATTTTGGTTTGAGCTTGAACATCCAGTGATTAGATGGTATGACAATTATATAGTGAAGATTAAAAAGTCTGTTACGCTTTACTCTATGTTACAGTTTTTCTGTTTCTATTTTTTTTTTTAGCTTTCCTAACTAATTCATTTACTTATTGCTTTTAATTTCAGAAGGGCTAAAATGGCTGAGGAGATGATGAGGTTAAAGGAAGAAGCACAAATGGTGAATCAAAATAGTACAAGGTGAAATTCCTTGAAGTTAACTATTTTAACTACAACGATTAATTTTAAAATCCTTTTTTTTTTGGCAATCTATGTCTGAGAAACTCTCCCGATTGCTGTTGATATAGTAGTGATTGTCCTACAACAATGTCTCCTGGTGCAAGACATTCTAGGATTTTTGCCCTTCAAAACATGCTTTCGACTTCTTCCGCAACTCTAGTGTCTATGTTATCCCAGTTGTCGGAGGCAGAAGAGCAAGAACGAGTTTTCAGTGGTAAAGGGCGTTGGAACCAAGTTCGGTCCCTTGCTGATGCCAAGAATTTGATGAACTATTTGTTCAATATTGCATCTTCTTCCAGGTATATTACTAAGTTAAACTAAGTGTTAAATCACAAGTAATCCAAAATTTTCCGTGTGTGCTTGACATCTTCCTCTGGGTTTTTCTTGATCACAGATGTTCATTACGAGATAAAGAAGTGATTTACAGAGAGAAGGAAACGGAAATAAGAGATTTAAAAGAAAAAGTAGTGTGGCTAAGCTACTCACTTCGACAATCGGAAAAGATAAAAGCTGAATTGACTCACAAGTTAGAATTGCAGGTTTGTGTTTAGCTACATATTTTCTATCATTTAGATAAAGCATTAATTAAATAGCTAATAATCTTCCTTAACAAATTTGATTCTTCAACTATTTAATGTTTTGTCTCGAATCATTTGAACTATGGCAGAATGATGAATCTTTGAACTCAGAATACGTGGGAGATTCAGAATATTCTGACTCGAATGTTGGAGGTCATAAGTATGACTTGCGCAATTCGGTAGGTCTGACATATCATCATCTGTCTAGCTCTCTTAAAATAACGCCAGCAAAGGATTTTCCATCAAATAAAGTATCAGTTTTAGCTGCTACATTTAATGGGAAATAGTTAATTAAATATTTATTCATGGCAAACTTGTTTTAACTTCAGGAATACCGCCGGCCATTGGAGGATATGGACATATCTGAGACAGAGTCAGATTATTATGATTTCACAGATGACGAGTGGGAAGAATCGGGAAACTTAAGAGTTAGGAAAAGGAAATCTAAAACAAACATGGAAAATAATGAATCCAATATCAAGAATTCAGAAGATTTGGGAGAAAATTCAAGAGATTTAATTGATAGACCTTGGGAAAGTGCATCAGATATTTGCTGCCCTTGTAGCAGAACCTCATCATGCAAGACGACAAGATGCATCTGCAAAGCAATGGGCAGCAGTTGTGGGAGTTCTTGTGGTTGCCAAGTAAATAAGTGTGCGAACAGAGCATCGATATCAAATGAATCACGGGAAGGTCCAGCACAATCTGCAAGTATTGAAGAAACAGATAAAGATCGTCTTCTTGTTACTCAAGGTGCAGAGTTACTTCAGGGGGCACTGGTTGATAGGCATCCCGAGACAAACAATGATCAAGGGCACAGAAAACCTCTCTCTGACATAGGAAATACACAGGTGCGTGCTTCTCAGTTATTATTTAGGGTGATAGATTAACAGTATATTTCTGATTTTTATAATTTCAAAGATACGTTTTTCATTAAAATCAATCATCTTCACAACTTTTATCAACACATTTTATTAAAAAATGACAAACTTTTGTATATTTTTAAAACTAATTTATTTTTTTTATAAATGATTGAGTTAACATTAATTTTAAAAAATCACTAATGTTCATAAAAAATCATTAATATTCTTAAAATAATAATTTTAAGAAAAGATTTTTTTAGTATTGATTTATAAAATATATATTGGTTTTTAAATGAAAAATTAAATAGTTACTTAAAAGAATTATTTAACTATATGACATTTATTTTTCTTCAAAACTTTATGATATTTATTTTTCTTCCAAACAAATCATATTAAGTTTATTCAAGTCATGTGCGAACCACATGATTTCTTCATTTACATTGAAATCGTGTTGATCTAGTGTGACCTTTTAGTTAAATAATCGTTAATTTGACATAGTTTTTTCACATTAAAATCATACTACTTTAAAATATATGTTCTAGTTTGTACTTTTTTAGAATAATCGTTAGTTTTGAAAATTTTAGAATAAATTACATTAATTTGGTAAAGAATTTCTCTTTTAAGTTATGTTCCTATAATTTTCACTCAATATTTATCTTCCCTAGTATTTTACAAATCATCTTATTCACTGTATGCTTTCTTGTTGCCGAGATTTTTTTTTATTTTATTTTACTTTTATACCATTTAAATGTCCAGGTAAATGACTAGAAATCATTACTAAAATCATTTATCACCATTTTTTTGTTTCTTGATTTCAAATTCTCAAGCAGTCATATATTAGAAAGGGTTATTTATATTAATAACTTTTTTAAAATGAAATGTTTTTTTATCTTCATAAAATTTTTAAATTTCATTTTAGTCTCATTAAAAGTTATACGTCCAAAATTAAATTTGACTTCGAAAATTTTAAAGAGATTGAGAACATATTTTTGGTTTAAAAAATGTTTATGCTAATATTTTGTAGATGTATTAAATCTCGCAGTACATTTAATGAAAAGATGAAAATGTTATTTTTAAATATTGACGCCTTTACTTTTAAATAATAATAATTATAATCCAACAGTGATTAGTTACACATCCTTCACAAAATAGTTAGATTAGAAATGACTATTAATTTTTTTTATTACTTCTCCGTTAATTTAATAATAATAGTTATAGATTTTGTTTTAAATTACAATAATTATTATTATATTATTATTATTATTTTATACATTTGACTTTATTTTTAAATCATTTTTACTCTAAAACTTCAGAACTATTTTTTTCCCATTAAATAGGATAGAATATCATTAATTTAACAAGTAAATATTATAAAAATGGAATAATATTTGCAAGTTAAAATCTTTTAATATCGTTTTTTTTTTTCAATATTTGATAACATTCTATAAACCACATACTCCAATTATTTTGAATTTTCGCTTTATATTACTTTGTTTGTAATTACAGTCAGTAATTATATGTTTATTGGCTTTAAAAATTGTTGTATGTTTGTTGTACGCTATTTATAATTTCCTTTGGCAGATGAAATCAAATGCGAAGAACGATCATCCGAAAAAGAAAATGACGAAATCCACCGTAATTATTGTTCCTTATCTAGAAGCTTCTTCGCAGGCAGAGAAATTGGAAGTCCAAGTCCCCAGGCTCAACCTTAAACACAAAAAAGAAAGTAATAATACGAGTGAAGGAAATGTTGCAGTGAATAAAGATAAAGATAAAGAGAGACCGCATAGAAGGTCGAAATCCAGGCCTGAAAACGCTGCCTCAGTCCCTAGGGCAGAGGGAAATTTTGTGGAACCAGATGTACCCGTCAACCCACGAAGGAATGCCCGAAGTTCATCGTCATCAAATACGAATGGCGTCCCATTGTGGGACAGGAATGCTGCAAGTAAGTCAGATGAACCTCAAGTTTTTGAAACAAGAACTCCAGTGCGATACAAAAGAACACTAGACGAGAAAGAGAACAACAATAGACGTTGATCACATTTCTTTCTTACGATTTTCTTCCTTCATGTTTATAGGAAACAAACACTAGATCTTCACGTTTATATCACTGTTTTGGCTCCACTTTTTTTGGTTCTTATACTATTTACTATTTAAGCATTCCAACGGCTAGAGAAACTAGGGGACCATTTCTGGTGAGGTCAAAATACGTTGACTTGAAAGCTTTTTGTAAATAGATTTTCAAAGCCTTTTCTGCTGAATAGCCACATTACTGTAAATGTATTATTATTATCTGGTTGTCAGGACCACGAGACATAAAAAAAGTTGTGAATTTCTTTCTCTTCACTCGAAGAATGGTTGTGCATCTTCATCATAGTTTTACTTCCCGGCCCGTCAGCACGAAATCTAGGAGTTTTCCTCCCCCAACTCCCACTATACAGGGTCAAGGGTCAAGGGTATTTGGTATTTTTGTATATTATAGAAGATCTCAGTCGTTTTAGACTTTATTATCATGTCATCTACACAAATTTTCATCTTCTTACCAGTATGTTGTTAGAAGATTATGTCCATTAACCTTTGCTACGCATTTTTCATACGGAACGAGATAACTTCATAGTAATAATTAGTTCAGTAAATGAAGGTTGTTTTCTCCTTGATACATGGATATTTGGTAACATGCTCGGGATATCACCATAGGATCATCATGTTTGGGTTAAAAGTTTTCATTAGTGAAACTAATGAATAACATGCTCTTTATCCTCCGTTCTACCAATTTTATTGTTTTAATGCTTGGATGTGTCTTTCTCTAGTTTGATAGTTATTAAGGTTATTGAAGTAATGTGATGTGGTCGACTAGTGCGAACTGAGCGTCATATCTTGATCAGATCGTAGTAAAAGAATTAACAAAATTAAGTGACATGAGTGTGAACCATATTAACGTCACTCTCTTTAAGGATGTATGGAAGACTTTACATCAAATGACATCATTCGTCATATACAAAATAATCTGAATGATGAAGGAATTCACATGTTTGTTAAGATCACTGGACCCGTCATATTTCTCAAACATTAGCATCTTTCAATTGTCTAGTAAGGAGGTATCTATAATCTCTTGTTGTGAACGAGTGCATCTCGATCGTATCTACCATAACTATAGTAGACAAATTGTGATCTCTACTCTCTCCAAAATTGCTCTTTTAAAGTGTTTGGTCTTGCTCATTATGAGGTACGGGTAGAAGGTATAAGGTCCTTTTATGCCCCCTTCTTGCCTTATAGCTACATTTTCAGCATGTAATTCTTTTAATCCTTCGTCATACTTCCTCTTCATTTCATCTATTTGTCTCTACATATTTTTTATCGTCTCCACGAGATTCATTTGTTGTTTGTCTAATGTCTCCTTTACTACGATATTGTTCGTCATGTGTCTTGTGGTTACCATGTGAGTGTATAAGTGCTCGTTCGGTCCCATGACGAATATCAAAAAATTTCTTATGTAGCATCGGTCAATCACTTAAAGAAGTTCGTTGTGCTCCACGTCTTAGCACTCCAATATTAAGGTTTATGTTCATCTCAATCGATTAGTGGTAATTGTTAAAGGTGCTTTGATGGTAAAGTCAGTTCAAATCTAATTGCACGGGTAATAAATGTTGTAATGAATGCCTAATCAATCACCTTACTTGGATTTGTATTTATAGTTTTTCTAATGGGCTTTTATTTAAGGTCAACCTAATTACAATCCAAACCTACTTAAATCTTATTATTGACCTATTTTATGTTAAATGACTCTTATATTGATTAATTATGTCAAACGTCTTATCATTCAACTTCACTATTGACGCCTGACCACACCTGATCAACACCTTTAAATTATGCATGTAGGGAGAGTTTCGAGTAAAACTAGTGTGATAATGGTTATTGCCCAATCAGTCGGTCAACATTGTCGAATGGACGTTAAACCGATTGATCTATGTCGTACACTAGTCTAGGCCCAAGCATCATATTAAAGGAAAACTTTATTTCCCTCTTAATAAATAATGCATGTATTTCCTTTGGAAACACATACAAAAATATCTTCACCATGGGTATATTAGTTATTTGACACTTACAACTTCATCATCTTCTTTCATCCCCACTATGCCACATAACTCATACAAAATAGTTAAATGAGTGTAACGATCTTCGTGATTGATCCATCTCTACAAACTGATGGTTGCTTATGAGGCTCAATAAAGGTGGCTTCTTCTCCATAAAATTTGTATTAACCTTGGTGTGACCTTATTGAAGAAATTTTTGGGCCCTTGATAAAGAATATAGTCACCTAATGTCCTTTGATGAGGTTGATTTTAATCATTTTGTTGATTATCCATAGTAGGTTCTAATTAATAAGAGTAGAAGAAGTGGTAGAAGGATGTTTGTCTTGTAAATCTTGTTGCTCTAATTACTTGTGCTTCCTTGTTTGAAATTATTTCTCTTAAGTGTTTTTTCAAAGTATGGGTTGAATAATAATTGACCATTTGCAATTTTATCTTGTATAAACAAAAGGATGAGAGAATACTAAAATAACACACTAGCAAAAACAAACTACTTTACAGTATAAATAACAAATAAAGAATAAAAGAATATGATCTAATTAGCTAAAGGAAAGCTAATAAGTTGTCTAATATCAAGACACAATGTTGATCTCTTGGCAAGTGTACTATTGTTGTCGATAATTTTAAAATTAAATAAGAATATTTAATCAACATAGACTTGATGTAATACTAAAAACTACACTTATTTTATGCTACTAGGCATGAAATAAACAATAAAACACAAAGTGAGATTAAATAACAAAAACTTGAAAGAGAAGTTAAAAATTAAACCCTACAATATTTTTTATACTTTTGAAATAAGAAAGCTAGTTGGATGAAAATATACAATATGGATATTGTTGGTGTACTATGTAACATTAGGAACAACCCAACCAAGAAGTATATAAAGGTCAAGGTCATCTCAGCCATGTTGACAACAAATATAGGAAGGTAATGATCATGTTGATTCAAACATATCAGTATTATGTCCTCCTTGGTAGTTACCAAAGGACATTTATTAGCCTTCATTAGTGAATATAAACTTTCTTAAAATAGTCTAACATGGTTAATAAGAATCACAAGTATACAAAAGGGATGTTTTTCCATGTAAATGATATCATGAAAGTATATTCTTACTTAATTAGACCACTTAAATCATATTCATTGACTTGACTCAACCTTCTCGATCATTCACAAGACAATGTTCAGACATCTCAGACAAAGAAATAAGGAAGTATTAGATGTTGTATGTTATCTCAATTCCTTACAAGAGCAATTGGGACTATACTTCACCCCCTCATTCTCTTGTTTCATTAAACTCAAAAGTAAAAATTGTCGTCTTCTTCATTGCCATAAATCCTTAGACCATGAAAAGTTATACTCTAATCTCATACCCTAAGTATGTCCTATTGAATTACAATTTCTTATCAACTCAATAAAATAAACTCATACTAAGGTCAATGATTTAAAGATGATCAATAAGTCATTCTTCATGTCCAAATAAATTATTTATTGATTGTTTTATCCTATGTCAAAAACTCATAAGGATTTCCCAACCTTTTACAATTTCAACTAGTTTATGGTTGATCAAACCATAATAACAATAAGCATAAAGATTAATATCAATAGGAATATAACTGTATATAAATATATTAAAATATACAAGAGAGTTTTGTGACTACATCTAACCCCAACAAAAAGAAGAGTTAACTACTCATAGACCTAAATAACACAAAATATATACAAAATGATGAAGAATAAATGGAAGTGGAAGTCATGGATGGTGCCATGGATGAGTTCCTTGGTGTTCTCCCACTTTTCTTGCGTTTACCTCCTTCATATATGATATTTCAAGTCAAAAAGAGAATATTTCATTAGTTACTCATTAAGTTTGAACTTGGACTTGTCGGATGAGATCTATACGTAATATTTTCATACTCCCTACATATAAATCTTACTTGGTCAGAAGTAACTCTTGTCCTTTGGTTTATGGTTTGGTTGGCAAAGAGACGATAAACTAAACATGAAGTGAATTCTAGCTAAATCATTTTGACTAAATAAGAAATTATGCTAGTTTAGACAATTTAGCTTCTTCATTTTCATAATTTTTTCTTCATCACTAAATTCTATCAAACCAGCTTTCGGAATTAGATATCAATCAAATAATATATTTTGATCTCTCTTTTCCTATAATTATAAAAACTAGAATAAAACTATGAAAATCATCTTAAAATATTAAAAAATGAAATTAGTAAATTTTATGCTTAATAAATTTAAAATATAAAAAAATACTTCTTACATATAATGATTCATGTTTATTTCACTTTAAATTCATCTTATTATACTTTCGCCAGTGAATTTTTTAAATAATAAATATAAAAAATATATCATATTTTAACAGACAAGAATAAAAGGAAAAATACACATAATTTTGTTCAGATGATCATGAGATGAATAACTATTAGTTCTGACCATGTATACGGTTTAATTTATGTTCATCATTTCCTTACCAATCTGCACATAATCCATAAAAAAAAAAACTACGCTCAGTAGAAATCAGACTCAACACCTCACACAAAATTATAACAAATTACATAACTTAGCTAAGTGATATATAGATTCAATATACATTATAAATATTATTTATTCATTATATCATCAATATTAAATCAATCACATGTAAGAAACAACTTTTCTTTTGTTGTAAAAACAAAATGTTGTTGGTTTATATTTATTACTTCTATCTTGGACGTGTAAAAGCTGTTTTCTTTTCTTAAGTCTCTTTCTTTGCTCACATCATTGATATTTTGCTTCTTTCAGTTACTCCATTAATGGTGGTGACTGCTGCCAACACTTCTCATAGGTTAATTATTAATTAACAAATTACTGCTCTAATCTCACCATTAACGACAGGTGTTTCAAGAACATATGAATTATACATATAAATATACAATATTCTGATAAAAACATCTAAAAACTCTTAATTTCCTAATATGCATGAGAAAGATATTTGTTTGGATTATTCGAGAAACACATAATTTGATTAAAAAAATTGATTAATGATGGTAATTACGTGGCTTGACGAATGAAGAAGGTATGAGGAATACTAAATTAAAAAGGTGTTTTTCCAAAAGAAAGAAAAGAAACATTAAATGTGGCATGCGATGCGAACCATCATACCTTCTTCTTCCTTCACTGTCATCAATTAGGTCGCTAACCTCTATTTCATTTTAATTCACACCAACTTTTTAATTTCTTAATCTCACATCATTATTAAGATTTTATTATAACTTTTATTAAAGTAAAAAGAATATATTTTTAAGACATTGTTATGAAAATTATTTTGGTAATGTTGGGTGTAGTCTATAAGAGGTAATGAAAGTTGTAGTTGTTGGGTGGCAGTGGGAGAAAGTTAAGGGTAATGTAATGTTGATTTCTTTTATTTTGGTTGCTTCAAAACCACAAGTATTCCTACGAAAACCACAACTCAACAATAATTATTTATGTCATCTTCCCTCTTTTATAAGTTACTTTATTTTATTGTAATAAAACTTTTCTATTATTTTAACTAATAAACAATTTAGAATATTATTATGCATATACTCATGAAATCATATTGCAAACTTTAGAGTGAAATTTAAGGATCAAAAGATGCATATTCATATTAGTTATTCATTTGAAACTTTTCATGGTTTATTACCTTATATAAGACACTATAAAAGTTAATCAAACTTATGAATAAGAAAAAAATACAATAAAAGAAATAGATATTTCAAAGTAAATTAAGACGATTTATATGGATTCACTTACCATAAGTTTAAAAATTATGATGCAAACAACACGAAGTAAACAATGTTAGGAGGATTGATGATTAAAAAAATAGAAAAAATTGAATTTTCAAAATCTATATAAATTAAAACAGAAAAGGAAATTAAAATACGACGTAATATATGTATAATTAATTAAATGTATCTGATTGATGTAACGATGTAGGACAGATGGAAATGTATATGAGGCTATAATTTTGTATCGAAATGAGAGTGTCAAAGCTCATCTCATTTTCATGGCGGAAGAAAGCTCTAGAATCATTAAATACAATTACTGTTAATTTATTTCAAAGTTTTTGTCCTCTTCTCCACAATAACTACTCTGTTCATTACAATCCACCTCAATTAATAATCATCACATATATAAATAATATTCAAAATCTTAATAATATCATAATGTTGGGAATTCTGACTTAAATTTAAATACTCTTTAAATACTCCATTTCGACTTTAAGTAGGATAAACAAGGTTATCAATGTTGATTAGTGCATCTCAAGTCATAATAGTTTTGAAATTTGTTTATTTTACAACTTTTTTAGTTTAAAATGTTTACTAGTTTATTATTAGGTTCTAATGTTGATTGAGAAATCTCAAGGGAGTCCTTTTATTTTATTTTGTTTTAATTGATTTTTAATCTTTAAAAATTTGATTTAATTAAGTTATCTTTATTAGAATTGCATCAACTAATAAAGATATGTAATTTGTTAGTTTGTAATTTTAATTTTTTACTTTTTATTTTTATTTATTTTTTTGTTTTTTAATGAGAGATTATTTTTGTATTAGGTGTAACAACCCAAAAAATAGTATTAGAGTTGATAGGTGTATTAAAATAATGAGACCGGGTATTATATTTTAAAATAACTCAATATTATAAATAGAAATTCTTAAACTCATCTCATTACCTAAAACACTGTTTATATCTCTAAAACACTATTCTCTTAACCTCTACCATCTTTTTAAGATTTCTGACTCTCTAGTCATCTATTTGACAACTATGAGGCGTCTATGCGATCCTTGCGACAAGGTCTACTAATCTACCCGATCAATTTACTGTTTAGAGAAAGTAAGTTTTAATTCTTTTTTCCTTAGTATCTTCGGTTCATGATCATGCAAAGCAAAATCTGTTTTGCATGTGTCAAGAACTTCTCCTTCTTGATTCTTGTTTCGATTGAGGTTTTAAAGATTGTCTTCAAACACCAATCGGTGATTAGTAGGTCGTTTTAGAAGTTCCTTGCGGTAGAAGCAACAGTTGGGGGTTTCTAAAGCGGTATGACTTTTCTATGGTAAGAGAAGTTAGAACCTTTGCTTTAATTTGTGATTATGTTAGAAGAATTTGTGTTTCCATGTATTGTAGTTAAATTTTGATCAATGTCCATGTTTAGTTATATGAAGATTTTATGAAATTGAGGATTTGATCATATTTTTTATCATATGTTGGAATTGTATGTTTGCGAGGTGTGAAACTATTTTGATTATGTGTAATGAATTCATTCTAATGCTTGAAACTGAATGCAAAGTGATTGGTTTATAGAAGGGTCCTTTTGTTTGGGTTTTTAAGGTCAAAAAATAAGGTTTTAATGGGTGGATTTTATAACTAAGTGTTAGAGTAATGAAGTAATTGGTTTGATACTGTTTTGAGGTCACTTTAGACTTGTAGGCATTGTTAAATTGAAATAAATCTGGTATGAAATAGGTAAGGGGATAATTGTTGAATTTGAAGGTTATTTTAGTATAAAAATGAGGTATTGACTAGTGAGAATTTGAGGTAGGCAATGGGGACTTTTTTTGATAGTTGGAAGTGTGTTAGGAGACTTATTAGGACTTGTCTAAGTTGTCAAATGAGAAAAGTTTAGTGTAGAAAGGGTTAGTATTGCTTGTAGGGTGAATTCTTAGGTGTTTTTGGTAAAAAAAAATGAGGTTATGTATGGTGAGATTTTGAAACAACAAGCTTGGGAGTAAACTGAGATGTTGGAATAATTATTTGGTGTATTATGACTTGTACATGATGTTGGTTTGCTGATATAGAAGTTAGAAAGGTGGAATCGAGTTTGGGTAGCTTAAGTAAGGTTTTAAATGGTAATTTTGAGTCAGAGTTGTGTTTTCTAAAGTTTCATGGTGTTTAGAATGTCCTAGGAACCTTTAGAAGTTAAAGGTAAAGTGGTCAAAGTAAGAAAATTAAGTCTTAATTTTACTGATAGTTCTTGAGCGCCCAAATTAGGCGTTGAGCTCTGAAAATGCCAAAAGTTTCACTCAGAGCGCTGATGTTCTAGTGCTGAACGCCATCCCTAGGCGCTTGAGCGCTACTAGACGATAGTGCAACAGTTTTAGGAAGTTTTCAGGATTCTAAATATTTGACATTCTTTAGGTCGTTTTGAGGGTTTTGGACCCTTCCAAAGTTGTTAAAGAGGATTTCAAAGTTGTTTTCCTTACTTAAATGTGGGTAATAAGATGCCTTAAAGAAAATTGTGTTATTATGTGACTTCTAATGACTTGTAAGGGTGTTTCTGGTTGTTTAATGTATAAGGAGAAGTTTCATGTAATAGTATGCAATGTTTGTGTGAAGTATATGTATATGAATATGATTATGTATGAGATGTTGTTGACTGCAAAACCAACGACAAGTGCACCGGTCGCAGCGTAGCAAGTGATAAATATTGTTCTCTCACAAGACACTTGTGCAACACATGATAATTCTTCCTTTTACAACTCAATTAGGCATCAAAATACACAAAACAACACAAGAAACTCTTTTTGGTATTTTATCAAACAGTTGGTGTGCCATGAATTTATATTTAAAAGAAACTTTGTTGGAATTGGGTTTCATGAATCGTATGGATATAAAACTTTGTTCAATATTTCATTATTTCATTCAAACATTCACATCAAGGCATACTAGTCCTAATCCCTTAGTAACTAGTTCTAAATTAATATATCAAACAGCTAATCCCTTAGTCAATTTAACATACAATTTGCATTAAGTTTGATGCCAAGAATGACCAAGTTATTGAGTCTATCCTAAGATCCCAAATCACTTAGGTGCTCTATTTATGTTCATGTTCAAAATTACTTTCCGGTAATCAAAGACATTCAAATAACATTATATTTCCATACAATGATAGTAAATTCAAAAAGAGCATATAAACGAACAATTATATATTGAACATGAAAATTACATCATAGTGAGTTCATTACATTCAATTCCAACGAAAGAAAAACTACTCTTAGTCATCTAAACGTACACATTTGAAGTAATCCCTTGCAAAAATGGTGTCTTGATGCCTTGAAGTAGTCTCCTGAAGTTCCTGAGATGTTTTCGTTTCTTTCTTTGTCACGAACTTCTCTAAGGGGTTCAATCTTTCTGTCTATTTTCCACTTTAAAAGCCAAAGAAACTAACTAATTGGCTAAGCGCACAGATCTCATGTGCTAAGCGAATATTCAATTGCAATTCTTTAACTTGGCGTTTATTCGCTCAACAAATTGTTCTGATGCGTTGAGTGAATAAAACTCTTTTTAGCTGAGCGATTTAATTCTGGCTTAGCAAGAAACATCTAATAGCATTCCACTGATGTATAAGTTCCTGTAAATTGCCTAAACAACTTTCCTACTTCCTATTACAACTTTTCAACGAGGAAAACACATTATTTCATGAATAAATACAAATTTGAGCTAATTAATAAGTCTGAAAGAATGTATTTTTTCATACTTATCAGATGTGATGATCATGTCCAAGTAATATGTGAGGTATGGATTTTGAGTATCATCTGAGAAAGGAATTTCAAGGAGGAATATCCTAGTTGGTTATGTTATGTTATGTATTGAAGTAGGGGCTCCTGGATTGGGGAATGATTTTGACACTCTCGATAACCTCATTTCATGTAGAAATGGGTGATTATGTCGTGAAGAGTAGCAGGAGGTCCTAGTCTATGGTCACTGGTTTTGGCCATAGATGTTTGACGAATTAACCTTAGTGTATGAAATTATTAGTGGTGGTTGAGGATGTAGTTATTATTGTTTCTGAGCAAGGTTGCTCTACCATACACGGGTGCAGGTTTCCCATGAGTCCGACATCAATGCATCTATTCAGATAGTTAAGGGTTTCAAGTGGAAGGGACAATTTCTGTGTTGATTGATTCATAATATGCATGTATATTATCATTGTTTTAAATTGTATGTATAATCTTTTGATACTTTAACTTACCCTTACTTTTGTATTGCTTGTCTTTGGATATATTTTTTTTTGTAATGATCATCTTAATGTTGAACTTAGATGATGTCTTCGAAGAGTATCTGCTAGATAGTAGTGGAGCATAAGCTTAAAGTAGAAAATTTCAAGTTTTCCTTTTATTTATAATGTTTATCTTACTCTCTTCATTCAATATTGTTGTATCCTTTTAGTTAAATACTATGAAAGATTAGATGTTACGTTAGTTTAGATTTAGGATATATCACATAATATTTGTAAAAGTAGTGTGACATTTAATTATTTTGTATTAATTTAATTTTATATTTATTTATTTTATTTAATTCACTCTATATTTTTAAATACAGCAAAATTTATGTTTTTTTGAAATTAAATAAATCCACATAAATATTACAGTAATATTTGTATTTATCTAATTTTTTTCTTTTTATATATATTTATATGTATATATATATATATATATATATATATATATATATATATATTAAAAAACACATTTAGTCAAATCAATACGTTACCTTTAACAATAATAAATATTAAGTTATAACAATAATAATAATAATAATAATTAAAAATATATTTCTATTATTATTTTATTGTATATTTTCTTTTTACTTATATAATAAATTAAATTTTTAAATTTAATATTTTTAAAGGGTAAGAACTATTACATTATTAATTCATAATTTTTATATAATTAAAGTAATTTATTTGAATGAAATCTAATAAATATATAATAAAAATATTAATATAATATTTATATAAATAATAAATTTGGTTTAAATTTAAAATAGTTTTATTTTATTTAAAATATGTAAGACTAAATTAAATGAAAAATATTAAAATTAAATTGAATATAATTTAACGTGACGCGTACTATAAACACGTGATTAAATTAAAAAAAGAGAATATATTAAAAAAAAATTATTTTTTTAAATTGCAAATTAACACGTGAGAAATGTATTTAATATTATTGGTTTGGTATAATATTAACTAAAAATTTTAATTGAATTAAATTTTCATAAATTAAGACTTAACTTAAAAAAAAATATAAAGAAACTTAACAAAAATCTGAGATAAAAAATTGAAATAAACCTGATTATTATGAATATTAAGAATATGTAATGAATCGGATAGTACTAGAAGTAGAAGAAGATGATGAATGATCTTAAACCTAAAATAGTTTGGTGATGATGTATATCTATACTAAGAGAAGATGAAGATTGGGTTTAATGATGTTTCAAGTAAAAAAGATGAAAAGAACTTTCCCCTTCTCAGAAAAGAACAAAGAGTGGCCACAGTTTCTTACAGAAAAAATTCACAGGAAATGCGTGAATGGAAAGGAATTAGGTTAATCATCCCCAAAACAACCTCAAATGGCTACCCTCTTCACCGCCATTCCTCCTCCTCCCACGTCTCAAACTCCACAACCAACCTTCACTGCTACACGTCACCCACGCTTCATATTTTCCATTTTTACCTAATTCATACATTCAATAAAAGAATTAAATTTTACCATCATATTGTAATAATATGTTCATACCACTCTTAAAAAAATAAAACTGATTTTAAGGTAATACAAAAAATTACATTAATTGGCATGGATTATGTTATGGGTATAAAAGTGTAGAAATATTGGTGAGTGATGAGAGCGTAGTGGAGAAAAAAAGAAGTGTGTGGGTGAGTGAGAGCGCGACATACTCCTACTTTGTTCATAAATGTTTCGATTTTCTCTGTAACCCCATTCAAGCATTTTTTTTTTTTTTCCATTCTGAATTTACGAACAGGCGCACTAAGCAATAACAAAGTGATAGTACTACTACTACTAATAGTAGTATTGTATTGTGATTAGTTCCGACTTGTTGCTTTGCTTTGTCACCACGAAATGAGTGCTCAACAAAAAGAAACGGAAAATCATGACACGCTTTCGTCCAATCCAACGGTTTCTCTTCCAATTCACATGCTACATACATACCATCTTTTGCCTTTAACTGCTTGTTTCCTTGTATTTTAGGAACACCCAACATTCAATTCAATTCCGTCTTGTTGTGTTTGTAGGTGGGTGATACAATGGGGGTAGCCGGTGAAACCTCGCATGGAAACAATGACTGGAAGCCAGAGAAAATTCAGTTGGAAATACCGACCACAACATCGGAAGACTGTTGTCGGGATTTTGTTGGAATAAGGATGCCACTGACGCCAAGTCCAACTCCTAGTCAGAAGAAAGTGAATTTTCTTGTGACTTCTCGCTCTGTGGATGCTCCCAGACCTTCTTCTTCTTCTTCTTCTTCGGCTTCCAGAGGCAAATCATCCATGAGAAACATCTTGCCGAGGTTTGGCTTCAAGAATCGTCAGTCGCTTGATGTCGAAAAGGCTGTTACCGCAGCTTCAGAAGCTTCTTTTTCTGGCCATCAAGAAAAGTCCTCCATCGCTAGATCAGTGTCTCTCACCAAGATATTCACTCCTAAGATTAATAGAACGTCTTCGTTACCGGTAGAAGAAATTGGGCGTGCAGACGTAGAATCTGCTCTGGCTGGAACTCTTGCTGCTTCTCCATACGTAAGATTTCAAGCCTGTAGCAATTAAGTTTTAAAATCACAATATAATTAATGGACTTCTTGTCTTTTTAATGGCAGAATTTGACATAACGATTTCATTATTTGCTAGATTTCTTATACTGAAATTAAAATTAGTGTTGAGTGAAGACTTATAATAATCAGGGTAATTTTTTTTTTTTTTTAGATTTAAACTGTATGAACAGAAAAATAGGAACGATGAACACCGAATTTTTAAACGATTATATTTACTTCTACTTTTTTTTTTGTCAATAGCTCGGTGCTTCTTCCTTTTCTCCGCTTTTTCTAATAAATTATTATTATACTAGGTTAATTTTTGCAGAACATGTAGGTAAATTTTTTAGTTTATAATGAAGAATTGATGAAACTCCATTGTTAACCATGTTAATCATTCTTTTTCTGCTGTCACTTATTTCTGGTATGAAATTGTGGCCGAGTGATACATCACATAAATGTGCTTTAATCTGTGTGGTCCCTTAGCAGGGAAGAGAGACGCAGGGGATGATAGCTCGTTCTCGTTCAGTGCCTGTCAATAGCAAAGAAAAAGGCATAAGGAGAATGGATTCAGTTTTCCGCATCATTCCTTCCACTCCTCGCGTACATGAAGTCAATCAATCAACAAAGGATTCTGGTATCTTGTTCTTTTTAACATATACAATTTTGATATAAGAAAAATTTACATTTCATATAAAATTGTTTTCCTTTTTTTCAATTCCTCTAAGTTTCATTTCTAAATCTTCAACAAACTGTTTCCAAACCTACATGCACTTGTTAACTTGAATGTCTTTCTTGGCTTAGACAATGGAGGTGGTGAAGATATTGGTCAAGAGGAAGCGGTGTGCAGAATTTGTCTGGTTGATCTATGTGAAGGAGGTGAGACATTAAAGATGGAATGCAGCTGCAAAGGTGAACTGGCTCTGGCTCACCAAGAATGTGCTGTTAAATGGTTTAGTATCAAGGGTAACAAGACCTGTGATGTGTGCAAGGAGGAAGTTCGGAACCTCCCTGTCACTCTCTTACGGATCCGAAGTGTCCAAACCCAGAATACTGGAGTAAGGTCCGAGCAGGGAGATGATTTCAGGCATGTGTTCTTATTTTCTTATATAAACACTGGTACTAGTGTACCACAAGTGAGTCATGCAAGTACGTTTCAATTGTGAGCTAAATGGATATCAATACCATAGAATGTTATGGCAAACCTGTTTATAGAATCATACTAAATATGTTGAAGTAATGAACTTGGATGCCATCTCAAAACTTTTCATAGGGTTTGGACATCCAATGACGACTTTGTGACATGAATAATCTGTTTTACAGTTTTTTCATAACGATCAGATTTAGATTCCTGACCTGTTGTGTCTTAGTTGTAGGCTCGTTCCTATCAATCTCTAGTTCAAATTGCAACTCTCCTGCTCAAGAAGCTTTTATAATATTATTTTGCAATCAATATTTTCCTTGGAGTTCTGCAGCCAACACTGTGTTCAGTCTTAAAAGTTACAGATGGAATAGAGTGTTTTTGTTGTCTCTTTCTTGGTACTATAAATTACTGTTACAGAGAACAATTCTTAATTTGTCTGTTCAATTCGACAGGGTTTGGCAGGAACTCCCAGTGCTTGTTATTGTCAGCATGCTTGCCTACTTTTGTTTCCTTGAGCAGCTGTTGGTAAGAATAGAAGTCTTATCACATGATTCAGCACTATCAAAGTTATACGTTATTGTCTAAGTCATTGAACTTCTGCAGGTTGGAAAAATGGGAACCAGGGCAATTTTCGTCTCTCTTCCATTTTCATGTGTACTAGGCCTACTCTCCTCCGTGACATCAACGACCATGGGTAGGTTCACAAAACATACTTGACAAACACTGTCAAGATACTCGTCTGTGAAATTCATCACTGTCTGTCCTAGTTTATTTTCAGAATATTGCGTGGTTTGGTTTCACCAACAAGCAAATCCTAACTTAAATTTTGTGTTCCAGTGAAGAGCAAGTTCATCTGGTTATATGCATCTGTCCAATTTCTTTCGGTGGTCCTATTCGCTCATATATTTTACCCCTTGGTAAGATTTTGATACCTGCAAAATTCTTACTGCTAAATTTTGATGTTAATTTCATGTGTGAACTTCATCAGGTTGGTAAGCATGCGGTTTTGTCGATCCTTCTTGCTACATTTGCCGGGTTTGGTGTTGTGATGAGTGGAAGTTCAATTGTTTTGGAGATTTCTAGATGGAGAAGAAGATGGCAAACTTTATCACAGCAGCAGCGTGGTTCTTCAGCAATGACACAAGAAGGGCTATCAAATAACTAAGGATTTTGCTTCAGTGTACATGTGCACAAGACTTCAATGTACAGCTTATATATCATCCTGATAGAGAATAACCTAGGACTAGAGTTTCTCTTGCAGTGGAATAATAACTTTCCTTTTTGCTTCAAGTATTTTTCTGCATCAAATAACGGATAATATCACTTCTTTACTCTATAATCATAGTAAAACGCTGCAACACAACCACTACACCACACTGTCGTCATTGCAGAGAAAGAAAAAGAGACAAATGCAGAAAGAAAGCTCTTTTAGGAGTACATTTTCTGTAAGGATGCTTTCCAGAAAATCTCTTTCGAAATACATATTCTGAAAGTTAGTTTCACGGAAAGTAAAATTGTCATTTTGAAAGCTTTAGCAGGTGCACAAAGAAATTATAGGTGTGCAGAAAGTAAAAGGCTTTGTGGCAATGTGATTCGTATGACTTACCCAAACCCGTTTTTATATTTTCCTGAGCTAGAGGGACGTTCAAAAAGTAAAAGGGTAACATCTCATTCTACATCAAGATGTCCAAAACCTTTTATATGAGTTTATTAATATGATAATAATAAAAAAAATTTCTTGAAAGCGAGCACAATGCTGGGAATATCCATATCACATAAAAGAATCCGGAATCCTCTATGTTACAGAAAAAGACATTTAATGGTACAACAATTTTGAACCTTAAAAGACAATGACATAATTAAAGATGCATCTTTATGTTGGTTCCAATTTCAATTACCATAAAAAATAATACTTTTTATGTTAATTTTAGTTTTAATTACATCAAAGTATTTTATGTTAGTTATGATTTTAATAACATAAATTACGCGCTTAACAAACTTGTACATTTTTAACTCATCAATTTCTCATTCTTCATTTTTTAACATAATATTCACTCAATTATGTAATGAAATATATATCACGATCTTTGTTAATTCACTAAATTAAGTTGTATTGCTCAAAAAATATTCACAATTAATAAACCATTACCATATTAGTAAAATAATTTTTCTTTTAATGCAGACTATGTTTTTGAGAAAACAATATTTTTATTTTTGAAATCTAATATATCATAAGTTTTAAATTAAATAATATCATAAGTCTTATGCGTGCGTGGATCTATGTAAAGTTTCTATAGGTTAAATATATGTTTTGGTCCTCATATTTGTGTCGAATTCTTAATTGGGTATTCATGTTTTTTTTATCCCAATTGCATTCAAATATTTGTTAATTTGAGGCCAAATATTTGTTAATTTGAGACAATTAAGCCCTCTCCGTTAACTTCCCACTGACGACGTCTATCTGTGCTGAGCGGTATCAGATATTAGTAGGTGTGATTCAATTATGTGGAATTTTTATTTTAAAAAAAAAATAGTTAGTGACATAGAATAAACTCAACATGTGCAATCAAAAATTCACACAAAATCATCAAGAAATAACCACCCCTAATTGCGTTCATCAAATATCCTTCATTCACACAAATTTCACAATTAAAAGTGCAACCCAATCTCGCTGCAAAACACAAAAGTCCTCACCACCGATCTACAAGGAAGAAGAATCCCAACCAAATTTCGAAATTTGCTTTTTGATTTTTTCTAATGTAGTGCCTCAGTACGACCTAACTCTTTTTCATCTTCTTTAAGGCAGAAATTGGAGAAACTGGACCCTAACAAGAAACCATCAAGAAAACAGAATAAAGCCTTTCCCATTCTTGTTATCCTTGCTCGAGATATTACCGAACTGGCTTATAATGAGAAAGCAATATTTAGCCCCAAACTGAAGATATGGCATCCTTACGCTGCTGGTGTTGCCATTGTCACCCTTTATGTGTGCTATGGAAATGAGTTGAAGAAGTATGTTAAGGGTATTAAAGAGTTGACATCGGATGCAATAGAAGTGCTGATGGCTGCAGACAAATTGGAGAAAGATTTGGTGCAGATAGCAGTGGCCGATTCTATTGACAGTGAAGATGATGGAAAATCCATTATAAGGGAAATGCAACCTTATGAAGCTGAAGCTGTAATTGCTACTTCGGTTAAGTTATGGATAAAGATCAGAGTAGATAGATTGGGGGAATGGGTTGTTTGGAAATATAGTAATACAATAATGAAACGAAAACCCTAATCCCAATTCACAAAAATTAGATATCTACACAGAAGTCCCTACGGAACCCAATAAAAAACAGAAAAGGAGGAAGAGAAGGAAGTTTCCTTCTTGCTGCGAATCAGAATAGAGGGAAGAAGAATAAGAACTGCCAATGTGCCTCCGCCCCCTTTCCGTCGCGCCTTCGCGAGACCACTGCCTAAGCACGAGCCAAAAATGGTTTTCCAAGGTTGGGAGGTCCGCGAGATCAGAGAGGAGAAGAAGCTCGAAGCTTCTAATGGCTCACGTAAAAGGAAAAAGGATTGGAAAAACAAATTTCTAGCGCGACCAAAGCTGGGTTTTCCATATTCTAAAAACGTAAACCCTTGTTCGGTTCTCTTATTGGGTTTTCCAAATTTCTAACTATTCTTTTTTTTAAATAAAAATTCCAGGTAATTGAATAACTTTAAATAACCAATTAATGTCTGATCCATGTCATCACAGTTAAACGACATCAGTAGAAAGTTAACGGAGAGAACTTGATTACCTCAAATTAACAAATATTTGAATGCAATTGAGACAAAAAAAATCATGAAAACCAAATTAAGAATTGGATACAAATATAAGGACCAAAACATATATTTAAGCTTAAATAAATTATTAGTTTTTTTTCTTTTCCTAAAACAGTTTGAAAATAACCTTGATCCTTAATAATTACACTTTAAAACTGTAACATTTTTCGAGGTCTGGGTCTAGTACATTGGAAGTTGCTCCCATCTCTCTCTCACACAGATATATATAATATTGAAACCATTTTAATAAATTATCATGTAAGTATATTAAAATTAAATTTTGATCAATGATAAAAGTTATCATGCATCAACGGTCGTTATTTTCTAGCTAATTATAAAAAATAAATTAATTGTTGAATTGAGAAAATTTATAAATAGGTAATTAATGTTTAATTACGGTAGTATTTAATAGCACTGTGGATAACAAAAAAATATCTTCTACCACAGTGGTTCAATAAATCGGTCAGCCTTTTACTTTTTATTTCTGGTAACTGTTCCATTCATTAAATTTACACTGAAAAATAATTTTCGAAGCATTCAAAATCAATTTCATAATTTAAAATATTTTCCTAATATTTATTAGAATGTATTTTATTTGTATAAACGAAATTCAAGAAACATGGTGGTAATGTGACATGATGTGCAGAGCACATGGAACAATGAAACATGTGCAAGAATGATGAGTGGTTGGGTTTACCAATGCATTATTGACTCTCCAATTGCAGTCATTCCTTTTAGAACACATTCCAATACCAACTTTTTTTTAAAAGATATCCTCCAAAAATTAATATTAGTAATTAATTATTCACTTATTGATGTATGCTACATTTATCATAATATTTATTCCGTTAATGGGTTTCCATATATAATTAATATTACTAATTAATTTCAACTCATAAATATTAGTAATTAATCATTTACTTATAAAATAGATGTGGTGAAAATTTCTATATTTAAAATTAATATTTTTATTTGAGCTGATAATCTAAAATAATTTTGTTTAAAAATAAAAATAAGAATATTATATGATATCTCTTGCTTTAAAAAAATTGAGTATTTTTGTTCACGGGATACCCTTCTCATACTTTTTCTCCCTCTTCAATTAAAGAGTTTTGACAGACAATAAAAAATATTAAAGACAATTAATGTGGTAGTTCATGATATATTATTTTATTATTTAATAACTAATGAAGAAAATTTCAGAATAAAAAGCTTTTATTGAGTATTGGATGTGTTTTCCAAAATAAAATATATTTATATTTGATTTTCATCTTCCTTGATCCCCAGACAGGATTATTTAATTTGTTTTTCATCCAAAACAGTGTTAGAAAAAAAAATGACATAAGTGATGGGAACACAAACATCAACGTCACTATTTTGTTATTTTACTTATAACAATTTATATTTTCTTAGTATTTACCTCAATTTATTTTAGAAAAAAAACACAATCAAATGTTTTTATTACATTTTATTTTATTTTGAAAACTACCCTTAGAAAGCAATGTGGTGTTGATCACGGACTACACATTCTTCAATTATGGTCACAACGAGTTATAAATATAATCTCTGTAATTAGTTTTTTTTACTAAACAATTTATTTATTTTTTCTTAGTTTTCTCGTCAACTATCTTCTAATTAATAATGATTCTATTTCTAACTGTAGGCATATTAGTCATTTCGTTAAATAGTTCTGACTTAAAACATACTAAATAATTTCACTAGCTTTGAATTATTCAAATAACTGTACCTTTAAGTAACTTAATTTTTTATTTTAACATAATAATAAAGCAATTTCATTAAGATAAGTAATGGTTCTTATATGTCTGCCGATGGCGGCATATTTATTTATTTATTTATTTTGGCTGCCGGATATCCTAATACAGGGTGAGGAGACTAATAGATTAAATATTGTTAATTAATTTTTAATTAAGGTTAATTAATCCATTGGTGATAGGATCCTGTGATATAGTACCCGACAAACTTTGGAACGTCAACTTGCATCTAGATTGTCCACTTCTCAATTATTCATAACGGAAATATATTTTATACAGGGTAATTTTTATGACCACAGGATTTAATCAACGGTGAGGGTCTTTGCTGGAGAGACAATGCGGGTGCAGAGGATCACGTACCAAATTCGGAACTCATTTTTCTCGTTTTATTTGGGTTGGGCGTGTGTCATTCACCCTCTCAATAAACACATTGTTTCAAGAATATAATTCCAACATTTATTAAAAGTAATTTAGAAAAATAAAAATATTATTAGGGTGTTTAAAAAGATGAATAATACCTGAGAGAGTATTTAGATTACATGGCCAAAATTACCATAAATATGAGACCGAAGGAGATAAGATTTAAAATTAGGTTTAATTGCTTCTTTTGTCCCCAGTTCAGTTTGGTTGAAGTGTGTCAAATTCGTCTCCTTTTTAGAAAAATATCAATTTCGTCCTCATATAGAAAAAGTTTGTATCAATCAAATTATCTCCTTTAAAAATCATTGCTTTCAAAACTCACTTTATCCACTGCAATATTAGGGATCGGACTCATAAAGTGATTATTATTCAAAACTCACTTTAAGTTTTTAACACTATTAGTTTGTATTTAACGGAGATGACTTGAATGACACAAATTTTTTTATATGAAAATTTGAAACATTTCAACCAAACTTGGAACAAAACAAACAATTAAACCTTTAAATTACATTGTAAGAATTTAACTTATTTAAGAAAGAAAAGATTGAAGTTAGAAAAGGAAATGACAAAAATGGTAGTTGAGAAGAGTAAATACTGAGCCACATGCATGGCTGCTTATAGGAGGGGATAATAATAATAATTGTTATTATTATATTGATAGAAGATTCTCTTTCTTTTTTTTTTCATTTTATTTTTGAAGTTACTATTTTATTTAAATTTAATTATTTTTTAAATATAAATATTTTTATAAATTAAATAAATAGATATTATTTATTAAATAAACAAAAATTATCTACAATATAAATAAAATATTTATATTTGTAATTATGATTTTATTGTTTTTTGTTATTAAAAAAATAACACGCATGTGTTTTGATTAATAATAATAATAATAATAATAATAATAATAATAATAATAATAATAATAATAATAATAATAATAATAGAATGTTATTGTTGGTAGCTGGCTAATTACCATGATTTTGTCTGTATTCATGGAATTTGCATTTCAGTGGTTTCAGTCATTTCAAATAGAGAGTCAATTTGTGTGAAACGGAGGGCTCTGAATTTCGGTCGACCTCCCACCACAGCCTTCTTCTCATCTCAGCCAGGTGAACTATTTCATTTCAATTCAACATTTTCAGCTACAAATAAAAAATTTGTAGTCAATGTTTTGTTTTCCTCATTGTTTCTTCTTGACTGAATATAATATTATGTGACTTTGAAATTCGTCTCGCCAAAAAAAAGATTTCTTGACGGCTTCTTTTGGTTAAATTTCGATAGCTTGTGGTTTCTTTGGTGTTGTCATACATCTACTAAGTTTATTTTGGATATCTATTTTGTGAGAGAAGGTACTGTCGAGCTTCAGAAATGGCTTCCGGAACTGTGCCAACATCGTTTTCCTCCCTCAAGACATGGGATTCCAGTCTGGGCTTTGCAAAAAACGTTGATTTTGTGAGAGTTTCCGATTTGAAGAGCATGAAAGCTGCGAGGAAAAGGGTATCAATCATCAGGAACTCGAATCCTGGCCAGGATATTGTTGAACTTCAACCCGCATCCCCAGGAAGTCCTCTTTTGGGTATGAATGCTTTCTTAGCTTCACTTATATTGCTTTGTTTGTATTTTTTTTTTACTGTTTTAAAGTTCCGATTTTCTTTTTCGTCCGTCAAATTTCAAATTTGAAATCCTAAATGTTGTCTCGAACGACTTTTTGGGTTTGTGCTTAACTACGAGTAAATATGTTGGTTCATTGAAACGGTTCAAAATTTGACTTTTAGTTCCTACATTTTCTCAAAAGTAATGTTATTCTTGTGTCTGGTTAGAGACTTAAGACACGTATTTCTGTTAAGATCTGGATAGAGTAAAAACCTATTTTTAACTTGCATTATTTTATTTTCAGTTCACCCGATCCTTTCATGATTTTTTTATTGTAGTTCCTAGGCAAAAGTATTGTGAATCACTAGACAAAACTGTCCGGCGAAAAACTAGCACCGTGATGGTTGGTAACGTGGCTCTTGGTAGCGAGCATCCTATAAGAATTCAGACCATGACTACAACTGATACTAAGGATGTTGCTGGAACAGTTGAACAGGTTATACAACTGTTATTTCTGTTTTGCAGTAATAACACTAGCTTCTGGCCAATTTACAATGTTATGCCGATCTATTTTTCTCAATATAACTGCCTGACGGATGTAGTAGTTTTTTTTATTTATCTGATGTCTATGGGCAGGTTATGAGAATAGCAGATAAAGGAGCTGATATTGTACGGATAACAGTTCAAGGGAAGAAAGAAGCCGATGCATGCTTTGAGATTAAAAACACCCTTGTACAGAAAAAGTAAGTTTAAATTATATTTATTATAAAAAAAGGACTTGATTGATATTGTAAGCATATATTATTTATGTATTTATCTGGGTCCTTATTGATCTTTGTCCAGCTACAACATACCGTTGGTGGCAGATATTCATTTTGCTCCTTCTGTTGCTTTACGGGTAGCTGAATGCTTTGATAAAATTCGTGTTAACCCTGGAAACTTTGGTATGCACTTTTATTTTATTTTCTTAATTTTTTTTTCCCGAATGTTGGCTTTCATTCTGAATCCAAGATGTTGATCTTCTGCAGCTGACAGACGAGCTCAATTTGAAAAATTAGAGTACACAGAAGACGACTATCAGAAAGAACTTGAGCATATTGAGAAGGTTAGGCCAATCATCTGTCGATTTCAAATTTTAGTGAAGAGGATGCAGTGCTAATTTATCAGTACTTCATTTTGGGTCCCGCTTCTGTTATACACTCATATATGCCTCCGTGCTCTTTACTGAAGATGTGGGAATAATGTTTTATGTCAATGTGATTAAAAAATGATCCGGTATACAGGAAATGGATTTGGAATACTGAATCATTCTGTCCAGAAGATTCTTTCCTTAATTTTTATTTTCCAAAAAAAAGAGTCAGGCTTTTACTCAAGTTAAACATAAGTCTAAACAAAAGATTTCCAGAACTGTCACTTTTGTATTTTCTTCTTGATGCATGGATATTGAAAACTCTATTTTATTATTTTCAGTTCCTGTTGGAATTAATTAATAATACTGAATATGAACTATTGACCTATTATAGCTTGAAAAAATGCCAGGTTTTCACACCATTGGTTGAGAAATGTAAGAAATATGGAAGAGCAATGCGCATTGGGACAAACCATGGCAGTCTTTCCGATCGTATAATGAGCTACTATGGAGATTCTCCTAGGGGGATGGTAAGCAGTCCTTTCCCCTCTTATTCTGCATCTTCAATACGTTTTTTGTGTATTCATGTATATTCCTCAGAATCGTCGTTCTTACTAAGTAATGATCGGACAGGTAGAATCAGCTTTTGAATTTGCAAGGATATGCCGAAAGTTGGACTATCACAATTTTGTTTTTTCTATGAAAGCAAGCAACCCAGTTATCATGGTTCAGGCATACCGCTTACTTGTAGCTGAAATGTATGTCCAAGGCTGGGACTATCCATTACACTTGGGAGTTACTGAAGCTGGAGAAGGTGAAGATGGGAGGATGAAGTCTGCAATTGGCATTGGAACTCTTCTTCAGGTATGCATGTGATTGATTGGATTATTAAATGGAAATTATTCAAATGCCATGAAAAATGAAAATATTTTCCCATCTGTGTATTCATTACTGACTTGCTGTGTATGTTGACAATATGTTGTTCTTTAGGATGGATTGGGTGATACAATTAGGGTTTCTCTCACAGAACCACCAGAGGAGGAGATAGATCCTTGCAGAAGGTTGGCAAATCTTGGAATGAGAGCTTCTGAACTCCAGAAGGGAGTGGTAAGATTCAAAATAACACTTCAATAAGATGTTGCTAAACTTTCTAAATTTTGGTATCCTCAAATAGTTAGAACTTACCTTTGATGACATTACTTCCATCAGGAACCTTTTGAAGAAAAGAACAGGCGTTATTTTGACTTCCAGCGCCGAACTGGTCAATTGCCAGTGCAAAAAGAGGTGATATTATAAGCTCTATAAGAACACTTGAAACCATATGCACAAACAGGAACATTGTATTTATTTTGTCCCTTCATCTGGCACCACCCTTGTATTTATTACTGAAATCTCCATCTTTGGACAGGGTGAGGAGGTGGATTACAGAGGTGTCCTCCACCGCGATGGTTCTGTTCTGATGTCAGTCTCATTGGATCAGTTAAAGGTAACATTTTAATAACTCTTCCATTTTTTTCTTCTGTTTGTTTGACTGGATTTCTCTATCAGTATATTTGTTTAAATGCATCACATTTCCATTACCTTTGTTTCTAATTTATTTGGAGGTGGGAATTGTCATTCTGAAAACTTTTCCCTCTTGATTTTTACAGACGCCAGAGCTCCTCTACAAGTCTCTTGCAGCCAAACTCATTGTTGGCATGCCATTTAAGGTTTTTGTTACTCTCTTTTAATGGATGAATGTGTTGTGGATTTAAACAAGTAGTTATTGACATAGTATGGCCTATATATTCAGGATCTGGCTACTGTAGATTCAATTTTATTACGGGAACTTCCTCCACTAGATGATGCTGAGGCTGTAAGAACCTTCACTGTGGCAACCAAGTCTAAATTTACTTGTTCTACTTCATTTTCCATCAAACTATTTTGGCTTTGTCAATAGTTGTGACGATTGGATTTTTGTTTCCTCTTTGTGATTTTGGATACTATGATCAGCGACTAGCTCTCAAGAGACTTGTAGATATTAGCATGGGGGTTATAACTCCTCTGTCGGAGCAGCTAACAAAGCCATTACCCAATGCATTGGTTCTAGTAAACCTGAAGGAACTATCTACAGGAGCTTACAAACTTTTGCCACAAGGTGCTGTTCATTCTCTGAGCCCCATTTCTCTTATTTTTAGATTCCAAATTAATTACATGGACCTCCCTTCAGTTTAATAACATTGATCAGACCTTGTTTTGAAAACTATGCTAAGCTCCCTTATTTTTTGAATTTTAATGTAAAAGCTAAAGGGGGTTCTGATAACATCTTTTCCTAGTCCACTTCAAATTCACATGATCTCATATCAATTCGTAACCTATCAGGGACACGCCTGGTTGTGTCCGTAAGAGGTGATGAGTCTTTTGAAGAACTGGACATTCTTAAAGGTGTTGACGCTACTATGCTTCTCCACGACCTGCCTTACACCGAAGACAAAGTTAGTAGAGTGCATGCAGCCAGGCGGTGAGAAAATTATGCATAATTATTTGTTGCAGCAATCTGGCAATCTGAATCCAATCCTTATAACTGATTCACCTTGCTTTCTGAGTTTAACTGATGAACACTAAATAGTGAAATGAAATCATAATTGATTGGTGATAAGTATAACTGATCTGAGCTGCTTGTATATATGATTCCATTCCACAAAATTAATCTTCATAGGTTCTTAAATTTTTCTAATCGTGATTTCTCTGCGTTGGTGTCAGGTTATTTGAGTTTCTATCCGACAACTCTCTAAACTTCCCTGTTATTCACCACATCCAGTTTCCAAATGGGATTCACAGGTAGTTTTTCAAGTTATAGTAATATGCCAAAAATAAGTTGTTCTTATGAAACCTAATCACTACTTCTTGTAGGGATGACTTGGTAATTGGTGCTGGTTCTGATGCTGGGGCCCTTCTGGTTGATGGGCTTGGAGACGGGCTTCTTCTGGAAGCCCCAGACAAGGATTTTGAATTTATTAGAAACACTTCTTTCAATTTGTTGCAAGGCTGCAGAATGAGAAATACAAAGACAGTAAGTAGATCAAGCGCAGACAAAACATGAATTGACTATGAAAAAAAAAACATATTATTTATTGATTTGTCTGACATGAACTTGCAGGAGTATGTCTCATGTCCATCCTGTGGCAGAACGCTGTTCGATCTTCAAGAAATAAGTGCAGAAATTCGGGAGAAGACCTCACATCTCCCCGGGGTTTCGGTAATCACCTTATCCTTTCTTCTCTAATCGTGTTCCTACCTCCCAGTTGCAACAATGTAAACTAATTTCGTCTGAACAAAATGGGAAATGCCTTTCATTTGCCATGTTTACTTTCTCTTAAATCAGATTGCAATCATGGGATGCATTGTAAATGGACCCGGCGAGATGGCTGATGCAGACTTTGGGTATGTGGGAGGCACTCCTGGGAAGATCGACCTCTATGTTGGAAAGGTAACAACATTCTACATACCCAAATTACTAAAGCTTATCAAAATGAAAAAGAAAACTCAAACTTGTTTCCAACTTTCTATGTATATTGAATGGATTTTGACATAATGTTCAATGAATTATTGCAATTACAGACAGTGGTGAAGCGTGGAATTGAAATGGAGCATGCAACCAATGCCTTGATTGATCTGATAAAAGAGCATGGACGCTGGGTGGATCCTCCTGTAGAGGAGTGAAAGATGGAGTTCAATTTTGAGATTGGCAGTTAAGGTGATTGTAAGATAGTCATTGCACGTAGGTAAGTTAAGCACTGAAAGCTTAAGTTGCAGCATAGTTTGAAATTCCTTCTACCAAATATTATCCCAACACTATCGATCTTGGGACGGGGAAATCAACAGTTACATCATGTATACAGACAATACAGTGTTTCTTTGCCCCATCAATAATACCAATAATAACACTTGGAATATTCCAGTGATATCATTTGTCCATATTGGACTATTAACATGGTTTTCATGTCAATGATGGTGACTCTATTTCTTGATTACTATTTCCCATTTTTAAGGCATAACAGATGACAGGAAAAAGAAAGGCAGCAAACAAATCAATAAATTCATTCTCATGTGCAATGAGTCTATCGAATTAGGTTGACTCCAAGAATTTGATTTGTCAACCAAATCAATTGAATTAGTCAAAACTGATTGGATTAGTTTGTTTGTTGAATGAATAAACAAATAGTTTTTTTACGACATAGTGGAAATATAAATAATGTAAAGACTTTTGATGGTTTTATTCAATCTCAAAATCAAATTATCTCTATATGTAGACAATACGATTTTATAATATCTATTTGATAATTATATTTGTTATGAGTGTTAATGTTTTCACTGAATATATAACTATCAAACTTATTTTATTTCAACCTAAATCAAATTAATTGCAATTGGTTCACCTTAAAAACTTTTTTTAAACTTAAACTAGTTCGATAATCCAGTAAAATATTTTAAAAAAAATGAAAATTCTTACATTTGAGTAACATTATATATTTTCTACATTCTTTTTCATTTGTTTTGAATAAGGACGTACTTTTTGTGCCTTAAAGTAAGCGTGAATAAAATCAAAAGTGATAACTAAATTTAATTTTGCTTAATATTTAGTTTTTGTAAATAAATTTTTAATTTTTCATTTAATGATAATAGTTGTGCTAAAAAGGAGGACTGGGAATAGTATGTTACAAGATGTAGAAAACATAAATAGCTTGACTTTTAGTGTTGCTGGGCTTTAAGTTTGGGCCGAAAACAAGATTATTTTATTTAAAAACAAAAGGAGTGGGGTGTGAGCTTAGCAGACAATGATGCCATTGCACATTTTTATACTTTCTTTTATGGCTATTACTTCCAACACCCTATCATTCCACAATTCACCCTACTTCTATTACAGAAAAAATGAGATATTCATGTTTTTAGTACTATAAATGTATGATGAGGTGGGTGGAAAATTAATACACATTATTTGTCAAGAGTCAATAGTTACAATATCAAAAGTACTCATGGGTAAAAGTTCCATGTGTAAGTCCCAATAAAAAATTAAAGTATGTGATAATTCAATGACACCATATATATAACTCTTGATATTATAATTATTTTTATCTATCAAATGTGTTTCTTTTTAGCATTTGAATCGTCTTTAGACACGATTTAGTTATTGAAAAAAAATATGTTTAACATGTAAAAATAATTAAACTAATTAAATTAAATAAATTATATTTATTTATTTTTAAAATTTAGGGACTAAAAGTTTTAGATAAAATTTAAATACTAAAAATATATTTAACCCTTTAAATTATTATAAAATAAATTTTTATTAGTTGAATTTAATTTAAAATAGAATTAAAATCATTAGTTTTTTTAATAAAAGTTAATGGGTATAATTAATTTTTCGAAAACAATTTTAATTAAATTATAATAAAATAAATATTATTGTGAATATTATTTTTATTAGTATTTTATATAGATGTTGTATTATTTTTCTATAATATTATGTTGAAAAGTTTATATTTGATTACTATATTACTATTATTATTATTATTATTATTATTATTATTAATAAGTATTATAATTATTAATTTAAAATGAATTTTGTAAATGGTGACACATTGCATTAATCATTGATTATAATGTAACCATTTAAAAAAAAAAAGAAAGCATAAAATCGATTGTAGAATGGGTTCTCACAATCTAGAATCAATATTGAGAGTGTGAATCGATTCTTACCGTATGTAAGTACATTTTTATCATCTATGTCTAGATATATTCGGCCATTATGATGTAAAGACATATTTTCACGGTCTAACCGACTACATAAAAACATAGGCAAACTCTAGTAAGTGTTGGTGACATTGATTATATTAACATTAAGATTAAAGAATCATTAGCAGGTTTGGTTAATAAAAGACTAATATAGGTAATTAACCAATAGACGACGCACACCCAAGTAAAAGCCCTATAAATAATAGTATAAATAGCATAATTTATGAGGTAACATGTTAGGTTTTCATTATTTATCACATATATTATCTACTAACGCACTTGGTTAACTTGAGCGTCAGAGTATCTTCTATAAGCACTACCTTTATCCAGTTAGGAGAGGACCGGTACCTTTGAAAAAGACGAGTATCTTTGAAGTTGGAGTATTGGAGCTTTGAAATACTTAGTAAGGTCTTTGCAATATATATTTGGCTCTATAAGAACAATTGGTGTCAACCATAGGATCGATTTATAAGTTTTAAAAAACGAAACTTATGAAGCCTACGATCGAGAAGTAGGATGCCTGAAGCAAGAGAAGTAGGATCCTCCTTGGTGACAACCACTATGTTGGAGGTGCAAAGACAAATGTAGTAAGACTTTACTCAGTTTAAGAAGATGAGCTTAAGGAGATTGACACCTTGAGAGCAAAGAATGCTAGGCTATGAAGGAAAGTTGAGGCTGATGAAACAACGAGGAAGGGGAAAGAGAAGGAGGCACTTGACAACCCAAAATCAGTGCAAAGAGCCACATCAGTACAACCCTACCCCCAAAAATAGAAGGGTCACGAAAAACTCCTCAATAGTGTGTGTGTGTGTGGGAGGAGGGGGGGGGGGGGGGTTCGTCAACATCCCTTTATTGGTATCACGAATATCATACTCCTAAACAATGGAAAGCCTTCACTTTGTATGATGGTAGCACTGACATAGACAAACATATTATCATTTACACTTATCACACATATCGAATAACTGGTGGAGTTGATAAGTAGACTTTAACAACGTTTTTCGTAAGAAATTTGCAAATGAGATGTTCCAAAATTTTGACTATCCTTTTATCCTTATAAGATAAAATATTTTTTTTCGTCACCTTATACTTAAAAAAATTATCAATTCGAAAAAAAAAACTTCGACTTATTATTTTTATTATAGAAGTAAGATCAGCCATAAAAGAGACAAAATAACATTATTTTTAACTTATAAATACCTGTACAAAGAAAAAGAGATGAAGAAAAAAAAACATAACAAATATAGAAAGAGAGAGAAAGATAAACAAAATAGAAAGAATAAAAGAAAGAAAGAGATATACACCATAAAATTGATAGAAATGATTGTATTATTCTTTATTTTTATTTTACTATACATCTATTACTAACATTTTCTAAAAATAAAAAAGTTATGACTAGATAATTTATTTTTCTAATTATTAACTTTAATTTAAATAACAAACAACGTAAAACAATTATCTAATTTGAATTTGGTTTTTGATTTTTTATTCTTTCAATTTCTTTCTCCTAATTACTTTTTAAACAATAAAAGTTTACATTACATTATAAAAAAATTAAAATTACAGCTATTCATGCTCAATAAATAAATATACATTTCAAAATATTTATTAAAAAAAGGAAAACCAAAATTTTATAATACTCAAACTTCTTAAAATTAAAAAAAAAAATTATAGAAAAGCTCCAACTTTTATTTTAATATTCTTTCTTAATAAAACTTTTCAATAAATTTTATTATTTTTTCGAATTTATAAATTTTATAAATTTGATATTTTGTTATATTTTTATTTTTTCGTTAAAACTATGTTCTAAGCAAAATTTCTATATTTTTATAGGTTTAAATATGTCATTTTTCTAGTGAGAAAATAAAATACATGTGAATGTAGTGATAGTAATAAAGATGTCAACGAGATTTTTTAAGACTCTGTTATATTAAATTCGGACAGCCCAAAATAAGAAAAGAAATTATGTAGAATGTGTAGCATTTTTTGCACCTTATCAATTTTATTCTTCCAGAATTTTTTTTCGGAATAAGAGTAGCTGATTGTCTTTTGGTAAAGTGGAAGAGTGTCTTCGGAATTTTATTCTGAAAAATAAAATCTGAAATTAGAGAGTACATGAATAAATTTGATGGGTGAAGGAAGAAACATCCATCATATTTTATTGTGCATGAGCCCATATCTGAGAACCAACATTTTTTTTTAAATATTATTTGCGAAAATTATTTTCTAATTTGATAAAAGAATTGAAAATTTAACAACAAAAAACATATTTTTCTTATGTTGAACTTTAAAAAAATATTTAGCGGAAATTAATATTTAATGCATTAAAAATATTTTTTTTATATTTGTGATAAAATTTTGAAAAGTTAACACGCAAAAATGTATTTCAATTTCCTTCATGCCAATTAATTAGTGTATCATTTATCATATATCAAATTTGATTAACTAAAAAATATCACAAGTCAATGTCATTAATTTCTTTCGTTTTAAAGTTTTCCAATTCTTTTATTTTTCAATTCATATATATAACTATATTAAATATAATAATATAATAATTAAAATTATTACTGTAAATATATTTATGTACAACATAACTATATTTATTTTTATTTTTCCTTTATTATAAAAGGATACCTTTACCTCTAATTCTAGATATTTTATTGGTAAAAAAAAAAAATTAATTTATGTAAATAAATCATTTTTTACCTTACATCATATTAAAGAAAACAAACATTAAAGTGAGTAAAATTATTTAGTATGATATAATATTGTACCGTCATATAAAAAAGATAAAATTAAATACATGTATTAATAAAAAATTATAAAACAAAATCTATATTTTTAAACTTGACAAATTTCTATACACATATATTATGATTAAATATTGTAAGAAAAGAAAATATGAAACATGATTAGTATTGAAAAATATAAATATATATATATATATATATATATATATATATATATATATATATATATATATATATATATATACATCAGAATCTTTATTACTAATAACGGCAAGAGGCAATTAAATGTGCAAAATGAAAATGATGACGAACATGTTCTTAGGAAGATAGAAATGCTTGGCAATGGTAATGGATGAAAGCAAATTAAAAGAATCTAGAAATTATGTTTAACATATGAAGAAAACAAGCATATAGAGGAAGAATGCGTTCAGAGAAATTCTCTCCTCACGGCGTATGCATACCGAGAGCGCCGTATATTCTGCTTCCGCTTCTTGTACACCATTCCCGCCAATACTATCACGCTCGCCGCCACAATTACTCCAATCCCTAATCCTGCTTTCTTGCTCCAACTTAATCCTCCTCTTGAAGAATTTTCTGCTCTTTCATCCTCGTCGGCGTGGATATTGTCCCCCTGTGAACTTGCCGGCGAAGGCGCCGGTGAGGAGCCGGGAGTCCGCGAAGGCGACGGTGAACCTATAGGTGAGCTGGCGGGGGAAGGTTTCGGAGCGTGGACGGACGGTGACGGAGACGGAGAGGGAGACGGTGGTTCGGAGAGAGCAAGGTGCAGTGAAAGAGAGAGGAAGAGGAGAAAAAGAGGAAATAACGTGACATTTGGCATTGATTAATTATTTCTAAGAAAAAAAGGAATAAAAAGAAGAGAAATAGTGTTGATCTGAATCGTGAAGAGTGTTGGAAGTTGAAGATATGGAAAACCGGTTGATCTGAGTCTGCAGCAAGTCACAAGCGATGAAAAAAAAATCAGAGTAGCACTGATTTGGACACGTGGCAATTTGCGAAAAGAAAAGAAGAGTTAGAGTGGTAATGCAAAATCAATTGTCGATGCTTGCTTATGAGAGTTATCACGAAGCAAAACTGGATTCTTTGCGTTTCGACGCACGCAGAAGCGCATGTTCTATGGGTTTAAATTTAAATAACAATGATGTCTATTTTACGGTGACGCATTTGATTCACAGTTTTATATAGATTATCTAGTATTATAAAACATCTAGGATGTACTGAAACATAGTAATTAATACTGATGAGAATATGTGAAAATACTTGTTAAAGAACTCATCAATGAAAAATATACTTAGGAGTATATTGACAATTTGTTTGCTCGTTATTTTCATTTTTTTTTTTTGTTAACAAGCGTACAGCACAATATTTACTAATATTTGGTATCTAAATATAAGAAACAAAAGAAAGCGAAACTTCGTCTCTTGGATCTCCCAAACGCCAAGTTGATTTAAACAATGGAAAGTAGTTTATTCGAAACACGCCAATTCCGTTTGTATTTTTCATCAAAATAAACTTGTTTGAGTTGGTAAAATCATTGAGTGGCAAAATTAAAAGAAGGATTGATCTAGATCTAGACTCGGTTTTGTATATTATTTAAGAATTGTAAATAAAAGTATAATGATTTTTTTACTAACTTAATGGTTTGTTATCCAAACTATTCATGTAAAATATCTCTACTAAATAAATAAATGATAATAACAACAATAATATGATTAAACAAATTCATTTTTATGTATATTAAAAAAAATTGTAATAATAGCTTTGATGAACTCCAATAAAATGTAACATAATTTTAAATTAGTGAAAGTTTATGAAAACTTATCCACATTTATCCGGCCACCCTTAATTTTTCTTCTCACTTTCTCACTTTCTTTTTCTTATTCATCCTTCTGAATGCCTGTCATGGCACCATTTATTTACCTTCTCTTTCACTTTCCTCTCCCAAATCGGTCAGGAACCACCCAGAAGTGGGATAAATGTCCCCCCATTATATTTAACTGATGATTTTAAAATTTTGTTAATATGTCCACCAAAAAAACTGAAATATCGGCCAAAAGTACTCGAACGGAAAAACAAATTAGGTACAAAAATTACTTTTTGTAAAGTACTTACATGAATTTGACATTTGACAAATGAACCTATCCTATCTTGTATATAAAAATAATGCATATAGAAATATTTAAGGGGAAATTTTCCAAAGGCCCATCAACTACTTATTTTTCAATTATCAGTCATCGATATTGTTTATTAGCCTATATACAGCCTCTGCACTACACCCATGAGCTTACATACTCCTCACTTCTGGCACTACATAGACTTGTGCAACGTTAGTGAGTTCAGAGGTTCCCTTGCGTGCATGTATCATTTCTCCTTCAACCACATTATATTGATGATACAGAGAAGAAAAACCATAGCCAATCAAGTAGATACATGCAACTTTTTCATTATTAAGAGTACGGGAAAAAAAAAGTAAAGTTTGGCAGGGAATTTATTGAAGTCTCAACCCAAAAATTATAAAGAGGCCCACAGTTGTCAAATTTGAAGTTAATAGTAATACATATGTTGCCTTGCAATTGTGCCACTTTCTGAATCTAACCCCCCTCCGTCCCCACATTTTTTATTGGCCGGGGTGAGAAGAAGTAACTGATATATTTCACCCTCAGTCATATGTTATCATTAATCTGGATTATAGTTTTATAAAGAAAAAAAAATGTTACTTAACTCTTCATAATTCATCCTTCACGTCACTATTGCTACTCTGTCTCTCTTTGTCATCAGAGCTCTCCTTGGCGCCAGAGCTCTCGGATTGAGTAGGTGAGGTTGGTTTCTGGAGCTTGAATGGAATTGATGCATGTTTTTTGAGGAACTTGTAGAAGGCCACCACAGTACGATCTGTATCAACAGTAATCTGCACATGCAATGTACCAATTACATATGCTTTAATCACCCAATGATAAAATCATATGCATAAGCATATTTAGAATAGCTAAATTGATAAAATATATGCTCTTGCTTAATATTCACTCACAGGTTCAAAACTCTTGTTTCCTGCTGGGAAGAAAAGAAGGGTGGGGAATCCGTCGGGCTGCCAAGTGAAAACAGATTAATAGTCACAATTAAATTCTCATATCTTTCATTACTCTGTAAAGATGGATCCATTAAAGGAATAGTAGATTCGGATAGTAAACATAAAACCTAGCAAGAGTTAGCACTTAACAACGTTTATATTGATAATTAACAATAGCATGTAACAAATGCTTGCAAATAATATCTGGGCTAACCTTAGCCCTGGGGTGCTCATTTGTTGTTCCATCCATCTTGGCTATCACAAGAGACTCGATACTACGAAGATGTTTCGCAAGCTTGTCATATATTGGCTCCAGTGCTTGGCAATGGCCACACCAGGGAGCATAAATCTGAGTTCGGCAAGCATTAAATTAACAAGATAAAGGTGCAGATGCAAATAAAACTGAAAAAGTTTAGGGTTAAAGTTTCACCTCAAGGAGAACATCCTTTGACTCATCCAAGACAATTTCATCAAAATTATCCCCAACTACTATTTTCACATCACCATCATTCTGTTATAAAGTTAGGAAGCACATCAGAAATGAAAAGCTAAATTAATAGGACGTAATTGATGGTTGGAATATAAAATAACATACACTTTCAGGGATTGGATCTGACTTGTAAAATGGTTTCAGCTTGTCATCGAGAAAATCTTCCCCAAATGCCTGTGAAAAATGGAGATTAGAAATTTAGTCAAAATTATTGCTATCAAACCTAATGAAGTATTGATAAAAGCATCCACGCACACTTCCTGGCATGTCAGCAAATGAACAGAAACCTATGCAAAAAGTACCTTAATTCTGTCAGCAGTCACCTCTCCGTCAAGCACAAATTTTCTTCCATCATCATTCCCAGTGTATCCAAGTACCTGCATTGAAAATTCCACTGGTTAATTAAATACACTTCCAAAATATTTAAAGGATGTACTTGTTGATGTCATGATTTTCATGGCACATCATTTAAATAAAATTAAAACAGTGAAGAAGAAATAATTAATTTTGGAGCATTAAATATACTTCCCAATGATTTATAGAATGTAATATGTTAATTTCATGATTTTCATAGCTTATCATTTAAATAAAATTAAGACAGGGAAGAAGAAATTATTACTTTTGGACCATCTCCACTGATACCAAAGTATTCTGAAACAGGCTTTCCAACATCTTCATTATCCAGATCAACGGATACAAAGATCAACTGCAATAGATAATAGCAACAAAGTTAAATCATTTCCAAAAAAAATCTAAGTACGCGTTAGGGGCAAGAGCTAAAAGAACAATATGTAAAACTTTTATCAGTAAAATGTAGAAAGTAAATTTTATTCTTCCCTAGATATAAAATGATGGAGAGGGGGCTATCAGTGAAATGTAGCAAGACCAGAATGAAAAAACGAATTTCCTATATCATTAGGGACAACGTTCAACACTCTGATGATTTTAAAACGAGCTGGATATTTGCAGATACAAGGATGTGAAGGTTAAAAGGTGTTTAGCTTAGAAACAATTCTGCACAGCACTTCCTTTTGTACTCATCTTGATCTAAAGCTAATCAAATCAGAACTAACTTTCAGAACTCGAGCAACTACCATGCCTGTAAGATTTTAAACCTACTTCGTACCTAGTTATCCACTGTTTAAGTTTAGCAAAAGAAAAGTACATCCACCAAGAAACTAAATCCCATGTCATCGTAACTATATCTGAGAAATCCTTCCTTCCAATCTATTTTCATGACCCACTAAGGAGTGCCCTGCCCCAGAATTCGAATGAAAAACAATGAATTCCATTTCAATTTTGCACTCTTCTGATTCTGAAATAAAAGAAATGCAAATTTGTCCAGAGAAAGAATGACATAACAGTAATAATTAGTAGCGTGTTAAAAATATACCTTTCCCTTGAAAGATTTTGCTGCTTCTTGAAATACTGGGATGAACTTCTCTGAATCATTTGAAGTCGCAAACAGCAGCACCTAAAAATGTGGTTTCAAACACAAAGCAACGTTATGAGAATATTTTTCTTAAGAGATTACAATATAATAACATACATGTATATGAATACCTACCTGTTTCTTGATTGAATTTTCAAAAACTGCTGGGGCACTTTCTCTTGTAAAAATTGTTACCAAAGGAAGCTTGTTCGAAAAGACAAAGTCCGCTATTGCAGACTTCTCAAATTTGCCATCTGCTTACACATAGTGAAAATACATCATTGTTAACAAGGAAAGAAAAAACATAGCAACTGGAAACAAAGACTAAGGATGAGGAATTAAACAAACCAAAGTGGCTAAGTTTTTCTTCCTCCTTCTTGACGAGGATCAAAGCAGGGCGCTTAGCATCGGTGTCAATATGGAAAAGCTTTGCCACGTCAGAATTCACAGTCTGATAAAAATTGACATCATCCTCAAGTCTTGAAGCGGCAGCAAGCTCCTCACTCTCAGAACCCTGCACATTATGCATCACAGGATAATGAAACATAACAACCAACAGATTCATTTGTGAAATAAAAAACAATCAACAATTTCATACATTCCAACTATATAGCTCTAGGATTCGATTTAATCCAGAGAATCAAATCAACAATTGCAGAAGACCTTAATATTCCAAAAGCGTCAGCTGCATGTGTGTTTGGTGAGTGTTTACAAAATTAATTATAGATCAAATCGATTCTGAAGTGATGTCATTTATATTTGAATGTTTTATTCTTAAAACAAGTCGATAGCAAGTATGAATTTATGGATCCAATGAGATGCATGTAAATGTAAAGTTTCTTTTAAGTCAAAATCAATTCTGGATCAGAACTAACTCCGAAAGTAGAACCAAAATTGAGCATTTAGTAAGTCAACGTGATTGTATATTTATCAACCAGAACCAAACGATGCAATGGATCCAATGAGATGCATGTAAATGTAAAGTTACTTAAAGTCAAAATCAATTCTGGACCAGAACTAACTCCTAAAGTAGAACCAAAATTGAGTATTTAGTAAGTCAACGTGATTGTATATTTATCAACCAGAATCAAACAATGCGCGAAGAAATCTGAATACTTACAACTAAAGAGTTGAGGAAGCCCAAAACAACTTTAGTTTCGTTGGCCAAAATACGTTGAGCATCCTCCAATGTAGTCAAGTTGTATACACCAGGTCCAGTTTTCTTCTTAATCCACGTTACTATAGCATCCCTGCATTCCAATCAAGTTCAAACAAAAAACAAAAAGTGAGTCAGATCCAATCAAATCAAGAGTTGCAATGAGAGAGAGAGAGAGAGAGAGAGAGAGAGGGGGAGGGAGGGAGTCTTACTTGGTCCTTTGGCCATTATAAGGCTTGTGAATGCCATCAGCGAAGAAGTAGATAGTGGGGAAACCCTGCACATCGTATTGCTGCCCCAATTCATTCTCCTCCGTGGCATCGACCTTCGCCAAAATGACATCTTCGCCCTTGAGCTCGGAGGCGGCGGCGGCGTACTCCGGCGCGAGTGCCTGACAGTGACCGCACCACGGCGCGTAGAATTCGACCATGACGAAGCGGTTGTTCTTGATGACGTCGCTGAAATTCTTGTCCTTCAAAACGACGACATCTTTCTCGTCAACCTGAGGCTGCTTGTAGGCCTCGGAGTCGTCCTCGAAGTCGCCGAAGTCGTAATTGGCGTCATCGAAGTGGTTGTGTTGGTGGTCCGGTGGGGAGGTCTCCTCTTCGAGGAAACTGAGGTCTTCATTGTCGTCGTCGGCCGCGGGAGGGGCGGCGCAGAGGGTGGAAGAGAAGGAGGAGAAGAGGAGGAGCGTGGCAAGAGTGAGAAGGAGAAGGATTCGCATTGTGAGAATGAAGGGAAGAATTGCAGAAACTGAGATTGGGATTGCAGAGAAAGAAAAGAGCGATCTGGCTGTTAACAGCAGTGGGACTCTATGACTATGTGCTGTGTGACTTCGTTGACTTTCAACTCAACTCAAATCAATTCTTTCTACCCAAAAATAAACGCTCACTCAATTTTTGCTGCAAATTGTTGAAACTACTATATTAAATATCCAATTTTTAATTACTATATTTATTAGTAGTAATTGATAATTTATTGATGCCATTATTGCACTAGATTCGAAACTTCCGTACAATTTTTATACCTTCTTTTGCCTATTGTTGTAGTTTTTGATTTCTCGTGACTGTGTAACAAAGGAAAATAAAAGAAAATGTAAAAGAAAAAACAAGAAGAGAAATATACAAGTTGTTTGTTTATGAAGAAAGTGAGATGAAAATGAACTAAAAAATCTCATTTTCAAACGTGATAGATAAATAAATCAAAATAAAGTAATGGTATACTTTATAAAATTACAATTGAAATGAAATTGAAGGACCAAAATTGTATTTAAAAAAATACATTGACTGCCACTTTTTTAATTTAATAAAAATAAATGAAATAAAAAGTGAAATTATTTACTATATGACTCTTTTATTTAGTTATAACAAAATTTTCTTGTTTAACCTTCCTTTATCTTCGAAAATGGGTAGTTGATTTTAAAAAATCTAGAAGTTGAGATGTCAGCTTCAAATGTTACAGTACACAGCTAAGCTAATGTAAGAGAATAAATTATGTTTTCATAGTGACAACAAAGTAGAAGATGATATAATCATGACAAAATATTAATATCAATGATCAAATATTATAAATTTGAAAACCAACATCTTTTGCGAAAATTTATAATATCCAATCTAGTTCCTACTTGTTTTCAACATTTTATTTACTTTGTAATAATTACAAATTACAAATGAATAATATCGTTTCAGGACCAACGTACCTACAATAAGTCAATAAGCATAACAATAAAAGTTCTGCAACAACAACAAAAATGGCAAGGCTTATCATTGAAAAAGTTCACTCCCAAGAGTCACGGCACCAATCTCATCGTTGAATTGAGAATACATGGGAGCAATTTCTCTTTGAATCCGCTCCAGCTCTAGCACAATTTGCGCCATTGATGGTCTTCTACAAGTAGCATCCACACACTGCAATGCCAACATCAAAATTCGTCTAGCACCATGTTTTTCTTTGTATCCCAGTGTCATGTCAACAACTCTGTCCAAGTCAACACTATTTTTCACCTTCAAATTAGTTAAAGTTGGGATTAGTAAGCTTGAGTTGGAAAGTCCAAGAACAAGATCCATCAAGTTTGGAAGCATTGAGCATGCATAGATATATACCTGAAATGCTATATTTTCATCTGGGTGTAACATGTTTTTGTTATGTGCATCACAGCCACATATCAACTCTAGTAAGAACACCCCGAAACTGTATACATCACTCTTCTCCGAAAAGTTTTGTGGAAAGCTCAACCTTTGTTCATGGGAAATTAAAAACTCGTTTAGTTTCAATCAACAAGGAAAGTTAAAATTGTTCAGATTCTACATTTGAAATTTTAGCGTACTCTGGGTCAAGAAAACAGTCTACATTTGAAGACGAGCCTGCCTGATCAACTTGTGTTTGCAGTTTGCAGAATCCATAGTCAGAAACCTTGGCAGTAAAATTTTCATCTAACAGAACATTGCTAGTTCTAAAGTTTGTGTGAACCAAAGGAGGAACCAAACTGTGAAGATGTTCCACTCCTGATACAAAGTAAGATTGAACTGAGTGAGTTTTGAATTCCAAAAGAAACAAGATAATAAAAACCATAGCCAAAATTGGTTTACCTTTGGATGCGCCTAAAGCAATAGACAACCTTCGCCACAAGTTTAACCTTCCAACAGGTAAACCTTCACTATCTGCACATTGCATAAACACATGCATGAAGCATAAAATACACAACTCAAGATGCAATAAATCTCACGTAAACATGGAGGGGAAGATTACCATATAGGTGACTCCCTACATTGCCGTTAGGGAGATATTCATATACAAGTAATTGTTGATGGCTATCTTCATAATAGCCTATGAGCTTGACCAGGTGGATGTGGTGAATATGAGCTATCTGTTTCACCTGCTATCCGTTGAAAGAAATCAAAATACTTGGTAAAGGCCTTCTAAACCTTCTTATGTGGCAATATATCAGAACAAAAAAGGAGACTTTTAATTACATTTAGGACGAAATCTTTTGTCAGAGCAAATAGACGCCTTTTTATAGCCACAATAGAACCATCTTGAAGCAAGCCCTTGTATACAACACCAAATCCACCTTCAACAATGATATTATTACGACTGAAATTTTGTGTTGCTTGTTCCAGTTCCAAAATTGTTAACTGCCTTGTGTTTTGTGGAGAGAAAGCAGTGACATGCTGTGTGTTGACTCTTCCCATCTCAACTGTAAAAGATAATGTCATGTTATTCTAACAAAATGAATCACAAGACTGATTAGTTAATTTTATCAATTCATTGAAGAGATGAAGTGAACTAACCGGTGGGAGATGGCATAGAAGAAGCAACCTCAGATGTTTGCCTCAGAGATTTTTTAACACGCATTAAGCAGATATAGACAGTCACCAGGATTACAACGACAACTATGGCAGCAATAACGCTACCAATTATGGCAGAACTCCTTCTTCCACCTGGTTTTCTATCTTGAGTTTCTGGAAGAGGTGTAAGTGTTGGAATGTCATTATTCCCATCTATCTTTGTTGTTACTCCACCTGTTTCTCAAGTGGAGAGTTTTTCTTACAACTTTTATGATTGAGCTGAGGTTTTCAAGGAAAACATTTGAAGTGAAAAGTGAAATATTTTATATGTAGAGGTTTAATATCCCAAAACCTTATGTTACCAAAATTGAAAAACAAGTACGGATAAAAAATCACTCCTATATCCTCATCAATTAAATTCTGTAGTGAATCTCAATGTTTGACTCAGTTTTATCAATCAATGGCTACTCTCAAAAATTCAGAGAGACGGAGAGAAGGAGCTTACAGAGAATTTGAGAAAAAAGCACCTGGATCTTTTAGTTTATAGCAGTCAAGACAAGGCCATTGCATTTGACATGGATATTTCACAATGCTGCATCCTAATTGCTGTGGACCTCCAAGCGAACCCTTGAAAGTGATCAAAGCCTCAGCTGCAATCATCAAGTGTATAATTCAGTAACTGCAACAAATTCAATCATTGCCTCTCCCAAATTCTGTCCTCTTAAACTAGCGGTATGTGACACGATGGCCAATGTGTACTTCCATGTGAAAAAGGAAACATTGATCGAATGTACAAGAGCATAACTTCTAATTTTGATGTTGTCCCTTGCAATAATATAATAATAAGAAAAAAAAAACACTCTACCCATGTCAATATGTAGCAGGTAGGTACATTCATAACGTGCAAATAGAAATACCAAGCCAGCAGCAGTTGGAATTCAGTGAATCAAGAACTACATTCATGGAAAATTTACTCCTTTTCAACATGAAGTCCCCTGAAACTTTTTGATACAGAAAACTTTTTCAAGAATGTTATATAAAAACAAAAAAACTAGAAAACCGTACCGTGGAATTTGTAGGTTGGTCTGTTGGGAAATAAAAGATGAATCAGTATTATGAGTAGAGGCAGCCTTAACCCCCATAGCAATCGCATTGTAAACATGCATCAGCCAAGGAAGTCCTTATGAATTCTCAGTTTCTGCTTCTTGATTTGAGAAGCAAAGACATCAAACTCGCCTCTGAGACCTTCGTAGCCCACCCCTACACAGTTTCAAGTCATTAAATATTAAGAAGAAAATCTCACCCCATAATCTCATGAAGAAACATAGTAAAGTATGCTCATATTCATAAGTATCAGTCAAATTCCACTGAAAAACTAGCATGAAATAATGGAGATACCACAATGTAAACCAAGATCCAAAGTGACAAAGGAAGTGGATCAGTTAACCAGAAATAGCACGAGGGACAAAGTTCACGAGTGAAAAGTGAACATACCAAGAAGTGTAATGAACTGCCATAATGGGAATAGATTATAGACACAGCAAACTGATTTATATAGCGGTCAAAATTGAGGGGAAAAGAATTGAATTCACACTTTGCATGCTTCTAGAGTAAGTTACATATTTACCAAGGAGATCTGGAAGTAGTAGAAATAATTGTAAAAGTGATTGAAAAGGGAAGGTTAGTGTAAGACTCTAGTCTATAGCATTAGCTTCCCAAAAATCCAAGCAGTGGTCTTGGTTGACTATAACTATACTATACAGCTAAGAAAGGCCACAAGAAAAGCTGGAAAACGCTTTAAACAGGTTGTCTTCATTCAAATGGACAGGTGGAATTGCTGCTTTCTATTGAACATTGTTACGCCCATAAATTTCCATAGCAGGGAAATGGAGCTCCAAATCCCAAAATATTCCCAAGGAATCTCAAAACCTGGACTAAGAGCCAAGAGTTTTTCAGGAGCTGGTGAAACAAGACAGTATTTTCAGCTAACCAAACATCATTTACCTCTATACCAAACTGGTTTTCAGAATTATTTTCGAGGCACATCCTCAATTACCTGCAAGGAATTGAAATTATATTCACTGATTCAGCAAAGTGTAAACAGTTTTACAAAAGCAAAATCAGGATCTTACTTTGTTTTTTAACAGCAGAACAGCATTGTTCATACTGCAAAGTGCAATGAAAGGAGAACAATGTGGTGAGTGTGGACCATGGTAAAAGCATAAAGTGGTGATTCTTAGGAAGGTAAACTACAAAAGCCAAAAACATGATCTTTGTCAGGAAAAGCTCGTCGAATTTTAGATCTCTAGAAAGAGTTGAGGCTAAAGAAAGTACAGTACAACTAGAAAGTTTCAAATTGTGATGATAATTCAGGTTGGATATAGAACTGATTTGAGAGATATAATCCCAAGACAAAGAAAGGGTCACCATTTACAGGACTCATTGCATAACAGAAACAGTAAGAGGAGAGAAACAAACAGGGAGAGAATCTGTTCATCAATGCAGTACAGGCTCTTCTAGTGTTGCAGAGGTCCTAATCCTGATAGCTGTTTTCTGTTTTTCTTTTAATTTTGTCTATACCCTTTTATTTATTTTGTGTCACAAAGCAAAATTCTTATTCCTAATATCTATAGATCCAACAGAAGACCACATTGACTGCTTTGCTTACGCATTATTAGCACTGGAGAAAATTAGGAAAAGGGTTCCCACTTCCCAGATAGCAGCCACTAGAAATGGTGCAGACAATCTTATTCATTTATGGTTCTTTCACACAACTCATTATATCCATCCTGAATCATGACCAGTTGAGAATAAGAACTTTGAATTTCTACCTTTTTTTCACGTGCCCTTGGGAAGTGCCCTGAAGCTAGTAAATCTTAGGTTGTTGTAGCTTAAACAGTTAAGAAAAACAGGAAATGCAAAGTTTCCACTTTGATTAACCTGGTTTTGGTTTTGGTGTGAGTCTTGTTTGTTAAGGTGAGAATGAAGAAGGTGGTGGTGTGTCCAATAACATGGGAATAGGTGTGCATGGTGTTGTTGTATTAAAATGATGGTTGAGAAGAAAGGATGGTGACAGAAGAGGGAAAGGAACATCCTTGATCCTAAAACGAAAGGACCATGGGACTTTTGGATTGAACGGAGTGGTCTGTTACATGATGGTGACTGAAGGTGTTTGTGGGGACCGTGACTGAAAATGTTGAGATGCAGAATAGAAAGATCACATGAGAAGAAGGCTCTGTAATGGTAGATTGGCCATTAGCAGGGAAGTCACATGCTCAAAAATGCTTTTGCCTTTCATGGTCAAAAACATTATTCTATTCTCTTTTCTAAATTTATCACTTTTACCAACTTCCATCCAATATCCCTTCATATAACACTTTTTTTTCATACGCTAAAATCATTTACTCTAATTACTGTTTTACGCTAATCACAACTAACTCAAATTCGTATGCACCTGTCATTCAATCATACAATTCTATTGTATTGTCAGTCTCACCAATAAATTAAAGAAATCATAAAATCCGTACCAGGAAGAATTCGTTAAAAAAAAAGTTTAAATAATACATTCTTTTATTTTTTTTTTTCAAAATAAAAATCAACTTAAATTTTTTATTATTTTCTAATAATAAGTATTAATGAATGTTAATGAAATTTAATTTAGGTCAAATAGTATATTTTAGTTGAATTTTAATATTACTTTAAATATTAAATGCTATAAATTTATGTTTTTCTTTATATTATACTTTTAGTATTATATATTATGTAATTCTTATAATATTTTTTATTAATATCAGTTTGATTTTAATTTGTCAACTGTTAAATCACTGACCATTTAATCAATACTTTCACCAGTTCAATGACTGATTTATGACTATTAGACTTTTTTTTTTAAATAAAAATTAATCTATATAATTTAATTATGAAGAAATTAAGTGCGAGCTTGTAAGAAAAACTTAAGGAGAATAAATTATTTTTTGCTTAAAAAATTATACATCTTACTTTTTTATTCTTTTTTTTTCTGAACTCATTAATTAAAAATATTAAAAATAAATACAATTCTACCAGCTAAATCTTTTACATGTGAAACATTGTACCAGTCAAAATTTTCAAGTCATTTTTATTGTGTGAAACATAAAAATATTAAGTGAATGTAATGTAACTTTAGAAAATTATATTTATTACTTTAATTATAAATGCTTCCTATGGTCCATTTTAAGTGTCATTGAAGTTCAATACACAAAATTAAGAAACACGTTACTAAAATTCAATTATATGTTTTTGATAAAATAATCGTCTGATTCTTTTTCTAACCAGTAATCATCTTAATTTATTATGTCACAGTGATTTATTAGAGTATAATTAATATTTTATTATTATGTGTAGTGATGAATCTTCCACCAATATTTTTGGAATAAAAGTTTTATATAAATATATAAAAAAATTTAAGATGTCGAATATATAAAAAAAAAAATTATAATGTTATTGGACTTAACCCGGATAGTAGAGTTATTAACTTGTAGTCTACTATTTGCACCACCTTCTGATTGTTATTAAGGTCATATATTTTTATCGTTTTTATTGAGTTGGGTCGGGTTTATAAGAAGCGGGTTCAAAATTTTAGTACACATTCTCATTTTTAGTGAGTTTGGATAAAGATATGAGTAAGTTGTCACTCTATTATTAAAAAAAATAATTTACATATACATTTTTAATTATTTATATATTAAGTTGTTAATTATATTCTTACTAAAACATGAAAAATATGATTTACAAAAAATAAACTATATGAATAATTTATTTGATTAATATAAAAAAAATGATATTAAAAGCTGTTGAGTTAATGTCAAAATTATCATACAATAACATCTCAACTTTTATGGAATTAATACTAACGTTTAATTGCAGAATTACTATTTATATATTTATTTCTTTTAAATTTCAAATTTGAAAAGGTAAGATTAAGTACTCAATTAAACTTTTTATTACTACAACTAATCAACTTAAATAAACAAATAAATAATTTTAATAGAGTTCAGACGAGATAAAATTTTCATGGAGAAAATTCAAACTTAATCAACCCAAAATTCTTCTTTTGGGCGACCCCGAAAAACTCTATTAGCTTTTGCTTCTTGCAACCAATGTTAATATTGAAAAGACTAAAATACCCTTAAATTAAAATTTAATTTCCAAACTGGGTTCTTCCCAAATTTCTTTCTTGCATACTAAAAAACTCAAAACATTTTGAGTTGAAAATTTAAGAAGCTTGCTTGTAAAAACATTTGATTGTTTGACGAGATCGAAATTAGAAAGAGATCATTATATCAGAATCCATAACAGTAGATACAGTGGCTAACCAAAAACAAATGGAAGAAGGCAAAAGCAAATAAGCAATGGTGTAGAAGTAAGATATTAAGGGCATTACATTACATGCTCTGTTCTAAATCTAGGGTGAGATTTGGCAGTGATTATGATAGAGACAAAGCATATCAAGCATGTTGTTGAACAACACCACTGTGTTTGGGTCTACTCATGTTGGTTGGGCGAGTGAACCTGACATGGTAGACCCCCATAGCCAAAACCACAACGAAAGCAACACCAAAGACAATGCCAGCTATGCCACCAGCTCCTAATTTTCTGCTACCACCTTCGGGTGTTTTGGCTCTGCTTTCATGAATTTCAGTGGCTTCCACCTGTGCTACTAAGGGCATTGGTGAACATTTTGATGTTGCACAAGGGTCTCTGCTCTCGGGCTTCTTTTCATTGGGATGAAAGAAGTTATATGCAGATGGTGAAAAGGCTTCGGGATTCTCGTACACAAGCCCATGAGGGGCTCTTTCTTGGGCTACAACAATCGAGACAAGGGTTAGAGAAACGAGGGAGAGGAGACACAGAACAACGGGATTCATGTTTTTGTTCTGTCTCCTTCACTTTCTGCAAATCACTTGGAAAAAGAGTGAAATTTTCTAGGTGTCTTCAACTGGGTTTTATAATGCTATGGTTCTGACATAAAATGGTTGTTCCTTGGACCTCAATTTTTGTGTTGGGAAACATAATTATGACCCTTCAAACTCTCTGCAATTCCCAAACTGCCCATTAAAATTTAATTATACTAATGCCATGCATAAACCTTCCCAACTATTGATCAATGGACTTGTTCTGTTTGATTCTTTGGTGCTATATAGTAACTAACTGGTTTTAAAAGAGTACATTCCAGTTCAAACGGTGGAACAGATGTAACAACTCTAACTACTCTGTCATCTCCGCTGCCACTCAACATGTTAGCGTTTCTTTAATTCATTGAGTTTGAGTTGGTAATTGTTAGAAGTCCATTCTAATTCACAAAATCGACTTATAAGATGGGTTTAATTGCTTCTTTTGTCTTCAGTTTGGTTGAAGTGTGTCAAATTCGTTCTCAGTGGTTATTATTCACTTTATCCATTGCAAAATCAGGGATCGGACCCATTAAGTGGTTATTATTCAATACTCATTTTAAGTTTTTGACACCATTAGTTTGTTTTTAACGAAGATGACTTGATTGACACAAATTTTTTCTATATGAGGACGAAATTGACATTTTTCTAAAAAGAGGACGAATTTGACCCACTTCAACCAAACTGAAGACAAAAGAAGCAATTAAACTTACAAGATGATATTTGCATCTGAATTGACTTTATTTCTAGTCGATTTTTCATTTAATCTTTTTATCAAATATGTGTTGATCGCTTGAAAATGTTTGGGAAAAGAGGAGTGGTAATTGAAGCATGGGGTTGGTTTAGCTTAGAGGTGCAGCAAAGGCCCTCTTTGGGACATTATTGCGAAGGCACAACGCAAAAGCGCATGCAAGAGGTGAATGTTTAATCAAATGTATTGTTCTCCGTGGGAGGTCCCACTATGATGCATTGTTAACTAAAAACAGACTGTCTTCTGTTTCCCAAAACTAAACTCACTTTCTCATTCTTTCCTTTTCCTTTTATAGAAATATTAAAATTTTATAGTTAGTTTCAAAGTGTAATATTATTGAACTTAGTGTAACCAAAAGCACCAGCAAAAATTGAAAAATAAAAAGGATCTCTCCCATGTCTCCGACATTTTCAAACTTAGCTGATAATCAATTTTAATCACAAAAGATCTTGTATGAGCAAGTTAATAAGATAAATTCTATTATGTTGATTAAGAATCGGTTCCCTATCCGTTAAAACCCCTCTTTTCTGTAAGAAATCTTTTGAATTTCTTTTTCATAAAACAATGTTGAAATTATCATGAACAAAACTGATGAAATTCAAAATTCTCATAATTTAATTACTTCCATAAATTTTCACGTAGGGCTTGAACGGAGGCTAAGGGACTTGGAAGGAGGCTAGGCAACGCAAGAGACAAAACATTATCATATAATTTAACTTAGTCAGTCAAAATGTATTTCGACCATTATGAAAAATTTAGGGGTGTTGGAAGAAGCCCCGAAATAAAAAGCAACATAAACTTGTAATGGGCCAAAAGTTCATGAACTCTCAGCCCATTTGCTACATTGTTGCAATAAACTTTTTACCGTACTACTTAAAAACATGTAAGGATTGTGTTAATTAAGTTGTATGAAATCAAATTAACGTGACTACGATTGAATTGGATCATAAAGTTTAGACTTAAATATGTTTTTCTTCCTGTACTTTGGAGCAATTTTGGTTTTAGTCCCTCTTTCAAATTAAAGTAAAATTTAGTTCTTTCAACCTTAGAAAACTCTGGTTTTAATCATTTTTATCAAATTTTTTTAACTTTATTTACTGTTTCTAAAATTAGAGTTTTCTAAAATTGAAAGACTAAATTGTACCTTAGTTTGAAAGAGAAACTAAAATCAAAATCGTCCCAAAAATAGAGACTAAAAACATATTTAATCCTAAAGTTTATTATTAATATAAAATTATATAAAAATTTAAGATGAAGTATGGATTGAGTGTATAACTGTGAGTAAATTAGAAAAGAACTTAGATAACTAGAGAGTAAAGTGTTAAACAGAAAGTCTTAAAAATAAATCTGAAGACATGAACGTTTAAATACAGAGTCTTAAAAAAGTTTAAGAAAACAAGGATATTTAATTATTTCATGATTTCTTAACAATTAATTGGATAACAATTTAATTATTTTATTAACTAGGAGATTAAATAAAAAAAATTAAACATTTTATCCATACACAAGATTTAAAAAATGAGAAATGTAATTATAAGTAGTTCAAATGTTAAGTATTTCAATTTCTTTAAAGTTTTATAAGAATTTCGTAATTATTATCTTAAGTTCCTTTTATCTAAAATTTGGAATGACAAAAATATTATTATATGCAGATATTTATAAATAAAATATGTGTTTGATATTTATTATTCGTGAATAACATATAATAAATATTCTAATACATGTTTATAAATAAATTGGGTGTGGATAGTATATTATCCATAATTATTTTTAAAATTTAAAATTAAAATTTAATTTATATTTTATTAAATTAAATTTAGTTAAAATTAAATTTAATTTATATATTATTAGATTAAATTTATTTTATATTATATTTTATATTTTTTTGTAATTTTATTTTAAAAATTCATAAAACTAGACACGAAGACAATGATTAAATAAATAAAATACTTGATATGGTCAATGACTTTATATTTTGCACTTATTTTTAAATAATAAAATTGAAAAATTATAATTGACATCCGTCACTTTAAATTTCATTTTAGAAAGCATGTATTCCAAGTCTTATTATAATTTATGACTTGTAATATATATATCTGTATTGATGTGATAAAAAAATCACCACTATATGACTGTACTGTTTAATTCAGAAGTTAATGGTTTGAAGTTAGCTATTTTTTCGTATATAAAATGAACGTGACATGAAGACGAATCATAAAATAAATATAGTCTTTCATAAGACTAACGATGACTTTCTTTAAATATTTTGTTTTTTAAATTTTTATTTTGAAAAAAGGTTTTCTACAAGTTATAACTATCGATTTTGGCTTATGACATACATTTAAATTAATATAATAATAAAAGTCATCGCCTAGCTATATGTTATGTGACTTTACATTTGAATATATAAGTTGATATAATTGAAATTAAACCTAAATTAACCAGATAATGAGTCAATAGAAGGGATGGAATTATAAAGATAATACACTATTATCAAGTTGATAAGAGTTTGTAATGATAAGTTCGAATATTATGTAAACTCGTTTAAGTTATTGGCCATGCAGAAATATTGTATTTCTTTAATATTTTTAAATTAATAATAACTATTGTTTCTTACGATATACGTCAAAACATTAAAAGAGGAGTATGATTTTATTTAATAGTAGTTTTATAGAAAATAATAACAATAAATTGAAAGGATAAACATATTATACTTATCTAAAATTATTATAAATTTTCACATGTTAAAATAAATAATATCTTCAATATATAACTATTCAGTCTAGAAATATCAACGAACTTAAAAAAAATACGTTATTTTAGGAAAGTGACATGTTATTTTAAACACCAGACTATATATCCAGAAATTTAACATACATCATCAAAATGATAATATTAAAGAATTTAATGATTGAAAAAATAAATGTTATATAATAGGTAAAATCAAGTATAACAATTTAATAGCCACTGTAGCACATAAATTCATCTGTTCCTTTTATTTAAAGTAGTGACAGGGAGACGGTATCCTATACAAACTCTACCCGTTACCATCGAAAGAGGAGAGAATAACAAAAAGAAAGTTGAAAACGTGAGATTCACGAATAAAACACGACAAATTTCATAAATACTAAAATCCCAATAAATTAATTACAGCTACTATTATTGTCACAATCACTTCTCCTTTCCTATCTCTGTCTCTTTCTGTACCATACCAATCACTGTTCAATTATCCATATTCATTTACACAAAATAAAATATTTTAAATTATCTTTAATTTAAAAGTCATAATAAATGTTAATTTACTATTTCTCTCTTGGTGATTGAATTATGCCCAATCATATACTATACATATAAATTAGGCACAGAGTACCAGACACATAAAATATGGCAAAAGATAAGTACCTTACCTCATCAATTTATTATTTTACGAACAGGAAACACAAAAACAAAGGAATCCCAATGATCAACCTAACGTGTTTATTACTTATTATTTATTTCTTTTCTATAAATTTTCTTTCAACCTACTACCGTATTATTATTATTATATACATAACAACTACGAATTTAATTAACCGCTTCATATCGTGTGCGATACTGCAATTATAATTTAGTTATGTTTAAGCATTGGGATAAGCATTCCAACCTCTAGTTAGTGAAATTCCTTATTTAACCTTTTTATTAATGAAAACAGTGTTTTAAATTTCTTAATTTTTTTAAAAAAAATACATAATTATTTGTAATTAAAAAAATCGTATTCATAAATTTTTTATAATTGATAAAGAACATTTCTTATAAATTTTAGAAATATATAGTACAGAGAGAGTGTGTGTTGTGTTTGTTCACGAAAACTGGTGAAATAATAAGAAGTTTCAAGAAACTTGTGGGTACTTATTTTCATGATTGTGAAAGCACAACAAATTTAAGCTATTGGGAGGCCCACTCACTTTTGTTCTTATTCGTTCTCGATTTCAATAGATTATCATGAAAGTTAACACCCAAACTAGTTGATGAAAGTTTACCAATTTATTATTTTGCAATTAAAATTCTGATATTTAGAAAAATTAAAGGAAATGCAGCATAGAATGATAAAACTTGTTTTTGGTTGTGCTGTTTTAACTTTAGTGTCACAAGAGAAACAGTTAATTCATAAATTCAAGTGTTTCATTTCATGGTTTGGTGCGTGAAAGAAAGAGCAATAATTAGTGGTGGGAAACTTGATTACGAAAGTGAAGTGCTTCAAACTGTAGTTATTTTGATAACGCATGCGGAACAGAGGCAACGAGAGTGGTGAATTTGATGAGAACATTACAGCAGAAAAAGAAAAAATTGGATAATGATGCATCACATGATATCATGGAATAGAAGTGAATACATACTTGGAAGAAAAGAAAAAGGGATAAAAATACACCCTTGACATGATAATAAAAGCATTCTTATCTACAAATTCAAGAGCCCACGGTATCTGGTTTTCCCAAAGCCCACGGGTATGGGAAAAAGCCAAAAGGAACTCCAAGAGAGGGACCTGTAGACAGACTTCAATTCAAACACTGTTATTGTTTTGGGTGACACAGCACAAATCATTAAATAAGCTTATGCGTTGCTCCTGAAGGATCCAAGGGCCTTTATAGCTGCAGCTCTCAGAATGTATTGGTGGTAGAATGCAGCCGCCGCAGCTCCAGCAAACGGTCCAACCCAGTAAATCCACTGAAAATCGATAAGCACAACCGTTAACAATTCTTTTTTTTTTTTTAATTGGAAAAAAAAAAACATCAAATTTAAGGTTAATTATTAACATACTTGGTCGTCCCAGACTTTGTCATTGTTGAAGATCACAGCTGGTCCGAAACTCCTTGCAGGGTTAATGCCGGTTCCAGTGATAGGGATTGTAGCCAAGTGAACCATGAAGACGGCAAACCCAATGGGAAGGGGTGCCAGTACCTTTGATTTGTTTATAATTTAAAAGTGAGTGAATAAGAAAAAGAAAAAGAAACACTAGATTTAAATTTAATGATGAACGAGGTAAGGTAAGAGATGGTGTACTTACAGGAACATGAGAGTCCCTAGCGTTTCTCTTAGGATCGGTGGCGGAGAAAACGGTGTAGACAAGAACAAAGGTACCGATGATTTCGGCACCCACGGCAGTGCCTTTGTTGTAGCCATCGCTCACAGAGTTAGCCCCTCCACCGTACCTGTTGTAGTAAGATTTTTGGAACCCCTTCGCCAACCCAGCACCGCTGATTGCGCCGGCGACCTGTGCCACTATGTACAGCAACGCCCTCACCAACGACACCTTGCGCCCCAGGAACAACCCAAACGTCACTGCAGGGTTGATGTGGCCCCCTGATACAGAATATAAAAAAGTTAACTAATTGAAGCAGTAAAAAATTGAGTGCGAGGTGATCGACTAAAGTTCAGCTTTTGTACCGGAGATGCCGGCGGTGCAGTAAACGAGGACGAAGATCATGCCACCGAAGGCCCAAGCGATGCCCAAAATGCCTACCCCGTCGCACTCGCTGGTACCGGAGATATTGGGGTCGGTCTGTCTCTTGTAGCCGATAATGGTCAAGACGGTGATGTAAAGGAAGAGGAGGGTGGCTATGAATTCGGCTATGGCGGCTCTGTACAAGGACCACTTGGTGAGCTCATCGGGGTCGAACAACGGCGCCGGAGGCGGGTCGTGGTAGTCCTTGGCGGAGTATTCGGGTTGCTCCGTGACCTGCTCAACGTCTTTGGCCATTGGAAGAAGGAATGTAGGAAAAGAGTTGCAGAGGAGAAGAGGGTAGTGTAGTTTTGGAGTGAGGGTTTGGAGAAGAAAGACGGTAGGTATTTAAGGAAGAGGGGTGTAATGAGTAAAATGAATAATTAATTGAAATGTTTTGTACCTATGTGACTATGTGGCAACGATTACATGATTAGCGTATTTTTTTGCCGCCCTATTACCTTAGTTTCGCTTGCATGGTCCCACTCTTCTCTTTCTTCCACTTTCTCTATCTTCTTTTTTCAACTTTAATCTCCAAAACCTTCTTTAATCCAACGGCTACATTTCTCTATGTAAATGCAAAAATAACCAATCAATTTTACTATACAAAAAATGTTCAAACATTAATAAAATAGTTTTATTAAAACCGACAGAATGAAAATATATAGTTATCAAATATATATGTGTGATTTAAATACACAAACGGATAAAATTTGACCACGTAATTTATGTATTATATTTTTCTCTCTCATTAAGCATTTTGCTTACGTAAAACCTACAGAACTTCATTACATGAAGAATTTAATAGAGCCACAAGCTGACACTCTTGTAGAACTTTCCAGCACTCGAAGTTGAAGTTCGTGGCTATGAAATATTAGCATAAAAAATTGCAAGAGGTGAAGAAGGAAAGGTATGAAATAGTATTGTGAAGATTATGTGATTGTTGATGTGATTAAAATAAGGAGAAAAGGAGCTGTCACTTCTGTTGAGTGACGAAGGTTTGCCAGATGAACTTATCTGGAGGCACCTAAAATCAAATGGGTTTTGAACAAAAGGATGATTCACCTTATCCTCCTCACATACTTATTATGGGGTCACTGTATTTGCAATCAAATCAATTAATTATGATTAATTATGTTTAAATCGTTAGAAATTAATTGTAATCCTAACTCAATCCTATAAAACCGGTTTGTAAGGTGAGGTCTGCACTCCACTTATATATATATATATTATAAATTGATCTTATTTCTAGTTAATATAGAACTTCCAACGCACCTCCCTCACGTCGAGGTGAGACTAGATATTAATAGATGGTTTGATAACAGTCCAATAACAGGTATGCCCAACAAATATCACTGTGATAGATTCTAACAATAGCACAAAACCGGTTTGTAAGGTGAAATTTGCATCTCACTTATATATTATAAATTAATTTTATCTCTAATCGATATATGACTTCCAATATAAATCACCATCACTGTTTTAAACTGAATATTAGGGTTTTTTTTGTCAAATACTATACATCTTCTTTCATAATCTAACAAAAAGAAGTTTAAACCATAAACAAAGAATATTCCAGGTTTCCTGTGATTTCATTGCTGTCTCATTCAGTTTATTGACATTTGTTGTAAATATTTTAGAAAAGAGATTTTGGAGAGCTGGAAAGAGTTCTCGATCAACTCCTTATGCTTTAAAACATTTAACCTTTTGTACACAAATATGCATTTTATTGTATTGCAGATTCCGTTTTGGATATTATTTTATAAGAACAATGGAAAAGTTATACACATGTTGGTACTAAAACTTTGATAGAAAATTATTAGGAATCTCAAAAACCAGTTACAGGTAAAAGAAAACAAAATAATATATGTAGTGGATAAACGCAAGATATGTTTAAAAATGGGAAATATATTCTAGTCGTTTTCTTTTTTTGTAAGTTACCAATGTATTAATATTATCTAAAGTATTTTTTAAAATTATCTCTAAACTAATAGATTACATAACAACTTATTCTTTCAATTTTTGATTTTGTTAACAGCAGTATCAAACATTTTATAAATTAATTAAATTTATAAAATTCTTCAATGGTCAATACACTAGTGCCATCTTATTTTTTCTTACCTTTAAAAGATAACTTATACTTTTAATTAGTTTATAAAGTAAAAACTACTTTCGAAAACAAGATATATAGCTTCTTATATATATGTATGTTATTTTTCATTCAAGAAGAAATGTATTATGTTCTTTTTTATCTGTTTCAATTCTGAAAAAAAAAATCTTTTTCATGAATACGTTTTATCATCTTCTTGTGTGTTTTTAAATTTTAAAACAATTAAAAAATAAATTAATTTATAATATATAAATGATGATCTATTTTATTTTATAAGTAAATTTTGTAAAATTGAATTAAGTTTAAAATTTATTTTTTAACTAATATTAAAGTCAAGTTAGAATTTATTTACCTCTATCAATACATCTAAGTTCTAACTACCTTATAAACTGATATTATAAATTAGGTTTGATGTGATTTTTAACAAAAAAAAATTAAGAAAAAATAAATGAAATAAAGAATTGATAAATTATTTTATTTGAATTAATATCATTATAAATATCCTGAAAACTATTGAGTGAATATTTGTGAACACATGTAAATAAACACGAACTAGAGGAGAACAATTTCTCTTTCTCCTGTTGATAGGGGCCACTGGAAAACTCAGAAATGATTACAATCACAAGTTTTTTCATTGACTATAGTGAATATTCTGGCTCATTTACCATACCATTCCATTGTTGATTTTCTTCCTTCATTTTCTAGTACTTTCTATATACTAAAAAAAGTCTATTTTTTTTAAAAAGGCTATTTAATCTTCTTTTGAATTCCAAAAACATTTTTCACAGAATTAAAAGAATACTTTGCTGTCTATAATTTTCTGCAGAATATGTAATTTAAGTTTAAAAATTTCAATCATAACAATTTAAATGAAATTGAGATGAAAAATTGTCCTATAATTAAAAAGACAGGAATTAATGGATGGTGACAAGATGAAGGTACGTTTTGTTCTTAAAAAAAAAAAAAAAAACGTGTCATTCTGAGTCAGAAGCAGCACACAAAAATCCATGATTCAAGCATAACTTGCCGAGACATAAAGATAAGTTAACGAAATTGTATTATTATTCATATTTATATTTATTTGATACACATTATAAAAAATAAAAAGATTATTGTACTGGTCACTTGGTCCGGCTATGAGTCGACTAGAAGAAATATTGGGCAACAGGCTGATCTGTGGTCGGCCGGCATCAAGAATAAAGGGAGACTGAAATGGCCGATCGACCACGTCCGAGAGATTCTGAGGTAAGTTAATTTTAATAGGAGTTTAACAGTTTTTGGGTCCTGATTAAAGTGTTATTGGACTTTGATTAGAAGAGCCTTAACCTCGGGTCCAAAACGGACATTATATACAGATATCAACAGTAAGAGGTAAGTGACTTGAATTGAATTGCATTTAATACTAAGAACCGAGTAACCGAACGGACTTAATTCTAACTTGAACGTCGGAGTATCTTTGGCAGGTAGCCGACCGACCGTTACTGGAGGAAAAACGCTAGAGACGGACGGACTGAAGGTTGGAAAGAAGGCATAGGTGACCAGACGGCTTGCAGGATTGAGAAGTAAATGTGTAGGTGAGTGTGACCGGATCCACGACCAAAACAATTATATATTTTTTAATTTTTCTAAAAAAGCATTAAATTAAGATAAAATATTTATATATGAAAACATGTTTTCTTGTTTCTATGTTGATAAATTTCAAAGGAGAGCCACCGTCCACCACCTCCACGGTCATTCTCATCTCACACAACCGTCAACACCTTAAGAGTTAAAGCCTTGGACACGTGTATGATTCTGAGCCACAAACCCAATTTCCTATTTCTTAAATTATGCACACATGATGTTTGAAATAAGAGAAATGGACTATACGGTATATATATGTAGCGGAGTTAGGTGGGCGGCTATTCATGTCACTTGGGTGTTGTTATCGCAATCCTCGTCATCGTTGTTTTTCCAATTTTATTTATTTCCAGAAAACTATGCATAGAAACATTGCTTCAGTGGCACATTTGTTGTCCATGTCTGAGAGTGGTTGGAAAGATACGACCAAAACATATTTCTAATCACTCACACGCTGGAGGATTCCAATAATTGCTGTCTTCTTCTCAAAACATTAACTTAATTAAGACAACAAAAGGTTCGTTTTTATATATATGGGTGAACCAAAAAAGTTCAGTGTGTAGTTATTGTCCAAATTCCTTGAGAACTTAATTACTTTACCAAACCTATAAACTTAGGATATGCAACGCCCACACATACTCAAAGTTGGTAAACATCATAACAATTTTAGGTTTGTGTCGAAAATGTTAACATGTTAGTTCGCTTTGAATCTCCCGGTTAAACAGAATTAATATAAAAGCTTTTTATGCAAAAGAAAAATAAAAAAAAAAATATGTATATATATAACTTCTAAATTGCTCAGTCAAAAACATGTTCTTTGATCTTTTGACCACCCCCCATACGCTGTAATGAAAATTATAGGGTGTAAGAAGAAATGGACTATTTGTTGGGTAAGGTTAAGGGCACCAGTGAGAGCTTCAGGCCCAATTAAGGGTGTTGTTTCCTCCACCACCACCACTTATTTCTCCACCTTCCCCTTCCTCTTTTATCTCTTATTCCATCTCTCCATTCATATTTTATTTTTGAGTAAAATTTTACTTTTATGGTTAATATTTTATAACTTTTACCCACTCCAGTCCTCTACATGCATACAATGCCACATAACCTCTTCATCCTCTTTTACGTTCTACTTCGTACTCTCATTATTACTGTTTCATTATTCTTTCTCCTCTCTTTCTTTCATTATGGTATGAGAGTGTGGTGAGTAAGAGGTTGCAAGTGGTGGTGGTTCCAGTACCAAATTTCAGTCTTGGTGATGCTTGAAGGAGGTGCACTGCGTCAAGGTACGTAATCAATTCTAAATTAGCATTGAAACCTTTAAACGGATATGAACATCCGTCGACGGATGTCAGCATCCGTTTAAGGTGAAACGGATGTCGACATCTATTTTATCAGCAATAGTAACAGTATATATATTTTTATCATAATTGTTAAACTTCTTTTTTATGAAGCTTTTTCATTAGCATAAATTTTGCTGTTGTTATTCAGAGCACACGTGTCCGGTCTCAGCAAACTCAAAACGCACAATTTGGATGCAACCCGCGTCAGAAAAAATAAAATACAAAATTAAGGAAAAAAAACCTCGGGATTAAGGATGACAACGGGTCGGGTTGGACACAGATAGTGCCTATCCACAACCCAACCAACCGGATAAAATTTTACCCGCTACCCGACCTGTTACCCGTCGAGTACTTGTTAAAAAATACCCGCGGGTATTTTAAAATCCACGGGTACTCGTTGACACTTGCAAAAAATAAAAAAAAATATTTTATACATTTTAAAATAAAATTTAAATAAATTTACAATATATATATATAATATATTAAGTTAAATATAAATTAAAATTTAATTTTAATTAAATTTAACCTAATAAAATATTGTTTTATTTTATTTTTGATTAAATTTAATTCAAAATATATAAAATTATTATTTTTTATTATTTTTGCGGGTAAGGGTACTCGCGGCTCGGATAGTGTATTACCCATACCCAACCCGTTTAGAAGCGGATATTAAAATATTCACTATCTGTTACCCGCAGGTAGCAAATATCTACAAGTAATAACTACCCGTCGTGGATTTTACCCGTAGATACCCGTACCGACAGATTTTTTTGTCATCCCTACTTGGGATGCCGTCAAATAAAAACAACACACCTCCCATCACTCTGTTTCGTGTCGCTTTTTTGCGGTTTTAGCTTTTTTCAGTTTCGAACATTTGCTCGAATTTCTCTCTAACTCTTATTCTTCGTCTCTCTTTCTTCAATTCAACACTTCGAGGTTCGATCTTCGACATAGTTCTCGCTACTTTTCTCTCTACATTCTTTTGGAGATTGGATCTTAGTGTTTTTTGTATTAGTTTTATATTATTCTTATTTTAATTTAATTCTGTTTTCAAAGAGTTTGAGGGTGAGAAGGTGATGAGTAAATATAAAAAGAAAATTAGGATTAAGTAAATAAATAAAGTTAAAAAATAAAAGAGATTAATTTTGTAATTAAAAAAAATTATAGAGAGTTGGAGAGGTGGAAAGAACAAAGGTGGTGGTGGTGGAGGGAGCAACACCTCATTTAAATACCAGCTTGCACTTTTGGTTATGATGAAGTAATTTCCACTTGTATTTGTCATTTCATTCTATATATCTAAATTGCTTTCAAATTCAAAAACTATCCTATTCTACACTCCATGTTATGCTTCAACGAATTTTAAAATTCATCGAAGGAATTTTTGAAATTCATTGAGAGGTTTTTTAAGACTTCAATGAAATTTAAAATTTATTGAAAAAAATTCTTCAATAAATTTTAAAATTTTTTATGAGATTTTTTTCTTCATCGAGTTTTAAAATTTGTTAAATTTTTTTATTTAATAAATTTAAAAATTTGTTAAAAAATATTTTTATCGAATTTTAAAATCAGATAAAAAAAATTGTTATAAATTTCGAAATTTATTGAATCTTTTAAAAATATTTTCAACGAATTTTGAAATTCATTCTACAAATTTCGAAATCTATTGTAAAAAAAAATCATTCAATATATTTTGAAACTTATTGAAGAGAAACTTAATCTCTAAAATTATTTTTAAAAATTAAAGGTGGACGATGAAATATTTGGAAGGGCAGTACTTATATTTTCAGCAATTGATTGTGACAAAATTGAAATCTATTGACCGTACAAAGTTAGAAACTGTAGAGCCCAAAAGAAGAAAGATTAATTTAGTAGAAGAAGAAATAGTAGCCCAATTGAATAACAAATTGTGCTTTAAAAAGGCCCTGAGGGAAGTTCCAAACGGGCTTTTTTGAATGCAAAAAAGTACCTATACGAAGAAGTAATAAAAAAGCACGTCTCATGGACGCAAAAATAAGTTATGTACATTGTGATGGCACCAAGCTTTGGCCCTACAAACTAGGCTTGTAGGGTTCCCTTGCAATGCTTAACCCTAATGCGAAGAGCTTTTGGGTATTGAAACAATTCTTTTTCATCATCAATTTCTTCATCGTTGTTCTCCATTATGGTCTCTAACCTCGGACTACTTCGACTCTTCATAGGAAACTCCAAATGCGAAGGTGCAACCTCGTTCCATGCCATCGTTATACTCTGCTTCACCTCTTTCGCCATCTTTACTTTTTTCTATCAATCAATACGATATGATCAACGCTGATAACCTTCGCTTACCAGAGCTTTTTGTGCATTGATCTCTCTCTGTTTTTTAATGGAACACAGAGAGAGATAATAAAGCAGAAAAACAACTGTTAATACGAAACTCAACCAAACTTTGTTGATGAAAACTATCGATTAATGAAAATTATTGATCGATTCATGAAAACTGTTCATTCATCGAAACTGCATTTATACGCATGTGATCATAAAGTTTTCCGTTGAAAACTAATGGAAAAGAGGAAACTCAGGGAAATTTAGTGGCTATTATCCCAACATTTATTTAATCACGCCTATAAGAAATTCTAAGATTGGACTTGTACATAATATATTAAAATTATTTTAACTGAACTTTTGCATATTTTTCTTATGAGCATTTTGGATGAGATCAGATATTATTTAAAGTCATGGTTTATGTCAAAAAAAAACACACTAATCTTAGCAGTAAATTTTTTTTTAATTGAAGTATTTATGAAATTTTTATTTTTAATCAATAAAGCAGTGTATACATGTACAGAATAAGCAAAAGATAAAATGCAATTGACCACTTTTTCGATATTTTATCTTCTGTTTGAATAATTTTTCTGAAACTTTAAATTCTGTTGAAAAATAATATTATCAATACTCAGGCATTAAAATATTTATCTTTTAAACTCGCTATGTTACCATTTAAATTTCCCAACTTTTAATACAAAAAATGAAAACATTGTGTTCTTGATGTGTGTACTCTCAGAAATCACTGTATACTTTTGATTTTATAAAAAGCGGATATTCAATTTAGTTTCCGTTTTTAAAAATGTAAATCTTTGGTTCCTAAGTTATAAAAAAATATATCAAATGAGTCTTTTTTTAACTTGAAATACTAGTTTTGGTTGTTTCTTAACAACCGCTACCTCTTTAAATTGCTCTGATTTGTTTCTTAATAATAACAATATTTTATATTGCTTTTTGTACTTTGACCATAAACATAAAAAATGACTCATTTGATACAATTTTTTATAACTTAGGAATCAAAGGTTTACATTTTTAAAAACAAAGACTAAACTGAACATCCGTTTATAACTTAGAGACAAAAAGAGGTTTAAACTTTTATAAAAATATGACTCTTGTATAGTTTTGTATGGACTCAGTAAAGAAACGTGTTAGGTTATGGTTAGATAGCTTCGGCTGTATACTAAAATTAACTTATTATGCATAGACTATTTATAAAAAAAAAAATCTCACATAACTTAAAAGAAAATATATTCTTTTTCTATAAATACCTATAAATAAAGTTTTCAAAAATGGAAAAAGTAAAAAGTAATCAAGAAATCAAATAAGGATGGAAAGAGTGAAACGTAGAAGAATTAAGTTAGAATGATAAGGTTGGATAGCTTGAATGCCCATACACATCACAAGTCCCGTCTGAAAGATGTGGAATGGATCAAAGATAATGCTATTAAAACTTAGGTTTTAGATATATTAAAATAAACTATTTATTGTTTCTTTATAAAAATAAAAATGTTAAATATGCATCAATAAAATTAATTTACATATGCAAATTTGTTTAAACTAATATATTAAATGCTTAAAAATTATTATATTCACAGATCTTCATAAAAGATATGATATTGTTTATTTTAGATCAAACTTTTATATATTTTTTTTATGGCACTTAAAAATATCTCTACTAATAAAGATATTTTATAGGTATATAAATTCATATATGTTTAATTTTGTTTTATCCTATCGTATATCATAAAAGTAATTCATATGTTAGGTTTATTAAAAAAAAGTGTTCTAAAAAATAAAACTTAAATTCAACTATATACAAAATTAACACAAATTTAATCTAAAATAATAGATTAAATAAATCTTAATTCTTATATATTGCTTTAGTGTATCGTTTCTATTTAGTATAAAATTTAGATATATTGATATTCTTTGAGAAAGTTTGTTGTTGATAATTTTGAATGGTGATAGTGACATAGTGACAGCAAATATGGGACCATTTCAACTTTCAAGAAGCAATAAATGCGTACAAAAACCTAGCTACTCTAGCAATGCTATGGGAGTGGTGTGTTCTTCAAAAATACGCGTACAAAAGGGTATCTCTGCAAATCATGATGAATTGTACATAAATTGAGATAGCTATAGACAATAAAGGAAACTACCATGCTAGATTGTAACATGCAAAATTGGCATAGCTATTAAGAAAACTAATGCATATAGCAATCATTATTAGATAAATTGGAAACTTTAATCTATCATTCATACTCATTCATACCAGCATAGCTTATTAAACCAAGTCTAGCTATTTAACACTATCAGACCTATCCCACACCAAGAACACCTATAATATCTCTCTTACCAGCTTCAGAATATCAAACTTAAAAAAAAAAAAATACCAAAATTGATTATATGGTTATTGAATTCAGTTTTCTTACACAGATTTTTAAATTTTAATCTTGTAAATAAAAGAAAACAAAAGTAAAAATCACCAGTCATAATAAAAGTAAATCACAGATAAACTGACCCATATATATACGGAGACATATCGTACGTGTCGAGCAAGACGATTTACAGACATGGACAAGACCGATTGTGTTAAGCATACGGTCATTATAGACAGATTATCAGACATGGTTAAGGTAAGACGAGATTTAGGATTATTAGGTCGTGATTGGGTCTTAATTAAGGCTTCTCTAATCCCAGGTCCATAATCAATACTATAAATATAGGTGAGAGGTAAGAGGTAAGCAGATTCATTAATTACACATTTAATATAACTCTCAGATTACCAAACAGACATTGTATTGACTTTAAGATCGGAGAACCTTTGGCACGTACCCTTCCGGGTGGACTTAGACTGTGGAAGAGATGAAGGAAAGGACGATCGACTTTAAGAGAACAAGGTTGAAAGAAGGAGACGTGAGAAAGATCGACCGGCTGCGTAGAAAAATTGTGTAGGAATTTGGTTATTCGATCTCACATCGAAAGTATATAAATATAGAATAAGTAAAAGTAAATTTTATCTGAATATATGTTTTTTTATAATTGAATTAAACTTAAAATGTAATTCTTAATATAATATTATAGTAATTTATATATATTTTTAAAAATATTTGTTATTTATTTGATTTATAATATACTATCTTTTATATAGTTATAGAATCATTCATAAATATTAAGTGTAGTTTTGAAATGAAAAACGTGTTAAAAATCTTAGGTTAATTAAAATAAATAAATTTATCTTACTTTTCGTATCATCTCCAAGTTGAATTAAATTTAAATTCATTTCTCAATAATGAATAAAATTTATAAATAAGCATTCTTCACTCATATAACATGACATATTAAAACAAAGAAAATGTTATAACTGTAATTCTTTTTTTTTTTCATTTGAATCATTTGCTTAGATACTTTTTTCACTATTTATTAACCTACTTGCCTAATTTAAAAACTAATTGCTGCATTTTTTTTTTCACACATTGTATACTTTTTGTTTAATTGGGCTTATTAAAATAGTTTTTCTAGAGGAATCTTCGTAGTCCTTCCACTTGGTGATGTGAAACAGAGAACCCATGAGTTTTGATGCTAATGAATAATGGTGCTTGTTTTTCAGGATCTCTGTAGCCTTTTTCATAAGAATAATGTTAATAATCCATTTAGAATGTTAATTATAGAATTAAAAATGGTTAGATTTTATAAAACAAAGTATTGTTAATATGCCTCCTCATATTTTTCAACGTAATCCCATTACGAATTCGTATAAAACATATCTATTTATTTAACAATATCCTTTAAATATGCAGTTCTAAATATTATTTTTTAATAAAGTTATGATATGGTATAAATATAATTAGATACCAAATCCCACTTTGTGAGAGCATACGACATTGATCATCAAGCTTTTGAAGGTTGATTTAGACGTGTCACACAAATTATTAAAGCATGTGTGACCATATGTAAATATATCATAAAAAATAATTAATATTGATCATATCTTAAAAAATAACACGGTATTGGTATACAAGGAACAATATATATATATAATAGTATAGCGAATCTTTAACTTTTAGCAAATTAAAAAACTTCATCTAATTGCAACTTAAATATGTTTGTTAGGTATTGCAATTCTATGTAAATTGCAAACTTTAATCTCTCTAGTTGTATATAACATGATATATAATACTAAATGAAATAAAAAAGATGGTGTAAGGAAATTATAATATAAAAAAGAGAAAAAGTGAGAAAGAGACATAGTCATTGATCTTTAGATATAAAAAAAGGATATAAATTGTGGTTGGAATATTATTTTGGTTATACTCTTTTTGGACAGCTAGTTAAGACATTCTTAATGCACTCACTTGCATTTAAAAGTAAAGTAATGGAAATTGCTTTAGAAAAATGTGAAAAGGAGGCTACTATGATTCATTGAGTCTCAATTGTCAAGCTAAAGTGGTGGACGAGATGCTTATGCTTTCAATTATATTATATTCACATAACCTTATATATGACTTCTACAAATCACTATCAAAAGTTTGGCACATATTCAACATATCAATAATTAGAGTTACATGTTAAACTGCTTTTTTTACTTCTTAGTTCAGGTAATGGATCCAATATCTAGGAAACAACGTAGGCTAATGCCCTACACTAGCTAAATTATTCTCGTGCAAAACTATATAACTCAATTGGAAGTCATTAACATTACGCCATTCATTAATTTTAATTCCAATAATTTACCAAATAAACAAAATAAAATTGGATGTTAAATATATTTTTGTCCCTTTAGTTTTTGATAGAAAATTGAAAATAGTCCATGTTCAAAATTTTAGTTTAATTTAATCCCTCAATTTTATAAATGCATGAATTTAATTATTTTAACTAAATTTTGTTAGATATATTTGACGTTTCAAACGTGTTTCATAATAATATCTAAGTTATTTATGTGAGGAAAGTCAACATATAATTGGTATTAGATTTGATGGTTAGTTTTGGTGACCTAGTTCAGACGAGTATGTTCCTTCATGGTAAGGTAAATCCCCTCACAGGCGGTCGAAGACAAATAACCAAATGAATCATAGGAAGTAGAGAGCAAAAGATGTTCTGTGGTGTGATCATGGGTCGTGAAATGGAGCAATAAGTGTTCAATGCAGATCATGTTGTACTCGTAGATAAGACTTCTGCTATAGAAGAGATGGAGAATCATAGTTATTTATTACAGGGGAGTATATCAATGTTGAAGGACTCATAGGAAATTGTTAGAATCCCATAACTCTAAGTCTCGTATTGAATAGAAATGAAAAGGTAGACCATCATATAAGATTCAAGATCTACTAATCCATTGTCTTAATTTTTTTTTTTTTTAAAAATAAATAAATGGTGTCAATCTCTTATGTAGTTAGGACAAAAATAATATGTGTTTATGTAGCTTTTGATGAAAAAATACTATTATATTAATTAAAACGTCGGATTCTCGAGCTACATGACAATGCTTAAGTAACATATATATACTTTAAATTATCTAAAAATGTGTTTAAAATATCATATAAACTTAATAAAATTTAGTTAAAAAAATTAAATTGGTACTGTAGTGGAGGGGGTACGGGTGGACCGATCGGCTGGGGTTATGGGAGAGGGTGTAAGTGTAGATCGGTCAGTGGATATAAGCATAGAAATGCATTCATGAGTATTGATTGGAAAGTAACGGAAGATGCGGCGGTTTGAGACAATTAATGGGCAGTTATGAATATAGAATCTATAAATAGGGAGTCAAGGGTCAGGTAAAGTACGATTTTCTGATTTTAATCACTCGTTTTGGCTAAACCTCTATCTGACTTGGGCGTCGGAGTGTTTTCTCTACAGGACTTCCCGGTCAGCAGTCAAGGTCGCGAACTGACGAAGCAAGCTGGACGATCGGGAGTAGGTGCAACTAAACCTCTATCTGACTTGGGCGTCGGAGTGTTTTCTCTGCAGGACTTCCCGGTCAGCAGTCAAGGTCGCGAACTGACGAAGCAAGCTAGACGATCGGGAGTAGGTGCAAGGGTTTGGCCGAACGATTTCGTGTCCCAAATACAGAAACAGGTACAATTAAAGATAGATGAATAAATTTATCCATACACTCTTTTTTAAATTAATCTTCAGAATATCCTAAAATTAGATTTGAAATCCACCTTAATACAAAATTAACTTATTTTATAATTTTTAACTCAAAATTTTTTTATCATCAAAGATAATTTTATAATTTTTTTATCTGTTAAAATTTCATTTTTTGTTTATCACATAAACAATCATTTATAGATTTTGACAAACTTTATTATCAAATTTATTCACTTTTAATATCTAAATATATTAAAAAAACAAAAAAATATTTTTAAATTTACTTAAATTCATTCACATACTCTTTTTAAAATTCATCTTCAGAACATCCTATACGTAGATTTGAAATCCACCTTAATATACAAAATGAATTTATAAATTTTGAAGTACTTATATCTGTCCTAATATGAAACTTTGAAAGGATAAACAAGGTGGTCATGGGTGTCTGCATTTGAGAGGACAATTGAGATACAGTTGTAGTCAGCTGGAAATATGAAAGGGTTGTGCACTTAATCCAACCCAATTCATTACCATCGTCATCGTGCTCCTTCCCCTTCCCACGCTTCACACGTGTCCCATTTCTCGATCCTCTAAATGGGACCACCCTGTCCTCTTTTTTCTATCCCGCCCAGGTGAGTGGAACCCCGCTCCGCGACAACTTTCTTCAATCCTTCTCGTAACCCTCAATTTACTTTTTCACATTCACCCCATTATTTCCAATGCGGGCTACTTTCGTAAATCCACTCCGCCCATTCCCCTCATGCCTTATCCACAATGCTTACGCAACCAAACAAAACTCAACAATTTTTTCTTTTTTTTTTTTTTTTTTTCAAAAAGCAAGCTAACCTTTATAAAAGCACTTGTAAGGAACCAACACAGTACAGTGCCGAACAACCTGGTAGTTCAAACCAACTCTCAATCGTATCGGTTCGAGTTTTATCCATCTCACATTTTCATGGCCGCCAACGTTCGCAGAGCTACCTATCGTTTCCTCCCTGCCGTAGACAGAGATTCACTCTCCGATTCCACCTTTGAATTCGATGAATCTGATCTCTACAACTCTGCAAACGCTAACTCTTCGGAATTCTGCAAATCTGTACGCTCCTCGAGATTCCACAGTAACTCCTCTGTTACCGTCGGCCGTGTCGGTGCTTCGGGATCGCTGCCGGTGAACGTACCGGACTGGTCGAAGATCCTCGGCAACGAGTACGGACAGAACCGGAGGAGGAACTATGACTACGAAGAACCTCAAAGCGATGAGGAGGAAGGAGGAGGGAGAGTTCCTCCGCACGAGTTTCTGGCGAAAACGAGAATCGCTTCCTTGTCAGTGCACGAAGGAGTTGGGAGAACGCTCAAAGGACGCGATCTTAGTAGAGTTCGAAACGCGATTTGGGCGAAAACGGGATTCCAAGATTAGAATCAAACGAAACGTTATCGTAGGACCATAAGCTAATTACTATTAGTGATTTACTACTGTTACGAGTTTTGTTCATAGATCTTCTGAGATTTATCATTTTGCGGAGTATTTTTTTCTTTTTTTTTGTTTTTGGATCGTGACCTATATGTACCAGATCGGAATTTGAGATTTTAATTTGCAGGGAGAAGTTTTTGTTTTTTTAATAATAGTATAATTATTGTGTTTATTATTTTGAATTAAAATTGATAGGTTTCTTGGTGGGTGGGGATTGGACCGAATATTTTGTGGTAACGACGAAATCGAAATGGTGGGGCCATTGTGGAAGTGGCAGTTTTTAATGATTGGTGGGGTTTAGGTTTTGGAGGTTCATTGATGTGAGTGGGTTAAGTATGGGACCAAAATCAAATATCAAAGCCTTGTGCATATGATATGACCCCGTCTTTTTATGACACTTGATAGAGACTCCCAACTAATCAAAACAACATTTTCAAAACAACAGCTCAAATTTCCCATTATTAATTCTATAGCTCAAGGTTTTTTTTTAATGAATTTGAAGTGGATTTTAAATCTTTAATTCAAAGTGAAAATATTTATATTAACGATCATATAGATATATGTTAGGAGTATATGTTAAGTCTAATTTAACTATGATATATGTTTAGGAGTGTATTTTAAGTCTAATTTAACTTTACAAAATCGGTTTGTAAAGTGAGATTTATACCCATTAATATATTATATCGATCTTATTTTAGTCGATACAAGACTTTCAACACATGAAAAAAATTTAATAATAGTGCAATATTTAATCAAAATTATGTTATTTTATTTTTTAGAGATAAATAATATTCACATATTTCATACAACAATTTTTATTTTATTTTATTAATTTTATTTAAACTTAACTAACGGTTAATATAATTAAAAATATGTTTGTGGTCCATTACCACATGTATGTTGGTGTATATATTGAAAAATTGTATTAAAAAAATCACTATAACTGTTTTTGTTAGCTTGCTACTTTGGTAAATTTCCTCCAGTTTCAAACTTTCCTATTATTATACTTACTGAATGATATTTAGACAACATTTTTTTTACAACATTCAAACATTGATTACGTGTCAATCTGTGATTAGTCAAAAATTACTCCACAATCAATAATAATAATCACAAACATTATTGTAGAGTAATTTTTGACCAATCACAGATTGACACGTAATCAATGTTTAAATGTTGTCAAAAAAATGTTGTCTAAATATCATTATCCCTACTTTAAATCTACTGTTCAAACCAAAAGTCTAAACATATATATGCTAGCACACACGAGAATAAGTTAGAATCAATTTATTATTGTATTTTGTATTAATTATTAAGTATTTAATCCACACTTTATCATTTATTTTGTACTCAACACATTATCACAGGCATAATTTATTGACTTTAAAACATGTTCAATGTTTAATTTTATGTATTTAAAATAATATATAACAAACAAATAAAATTGTTTACTATTTTTAATAATAGTCTACTATAGAATGTTTTTTGTGTACTAGATGATTTTTATAAGATGATTTTTATAATTCAAGCAACAATTATCGTTAAAATAGACTTCAGTTGACATGATTTTATATGATAGAATAATAGCTAAACAATCACTTTATAAAGATAAACAAAATACTTTATATTTGCTTTTAAAATACATATTTTTCTTTAAATTATTGTTATGTAAGTTCAAAAAGTTCGTGCAAGATCCTGTTATTTCATATTTTATAAATCTTTGAAATTAAATTAATTATATTCATAAATTATTTTTAAAAAATCACATATGAAAAAGTTAAAATTTTTTTTATTTTTTAACAAAAGGGGCATTTTAAAAACGTAACTAAATATAGGAGAGTCTCCATCATAATGTTAATATATTTTATTATAATAAGTGTAAAAAAAATCTATGTTGCTATATTTTTTTGTAAAAGAAAGCAAGAATAAATATAAAAAATAAATTATAAATGCAGTACACTTTTGGAGTACCTGAATAGTTTAAAGTGTGTGAGGAAAATATATACTAATTATAGTTATAAATGTATAATATGATATGATATATGATATATAGAACATATATACCAATAGTTTTTCATTTTTTAATGTATTTTATCATACTTGTTCTTAATTTTGTAGTTGTTAATTATATTTAGGGTTAAATATATTTTTAGTCCCTGTACTTTGGGGCGATTTTGGTTTTAGTCTATTTTCAAACTAAGGTACAATTTAGTCTTCAATTTTAGAAAATTCTAGTTTTAGTCATTTTTATTAAATTTTCTTAACTTTATTTGTTGTTTCAAGCACGTTTTATTATAGTATTTGGACTGTTTACATTGTTTGACACATTTTTGCTTCAATATTAACTGAGAAAGGCGTTTGAAACAACAAATAAAGTTAAAAAAAAATTGATAAAAAAAACTAAAACCAGAGTTTTCTAAAGTTAAAATACTAAATTGTAATAAACTAAAACCAAAATCACGGACTAAAAACATATTTAATCCATTATTTTATGATAAAATTTTTTTTTATTATTATCATAAAAGCATTAGTTAGAGTAATATTTATGGTTATTGTAACAGGAGACATTAATGATTGTCAAATAATTATTTAATGAGTTGTTATACAACTTGCTTTATACAGAGTCACCAGAATTGACTTAATAAAGAAAGACGCATTTTTGAACCTTTGAAGTCTTCACACGCATCAAATAAAATTCTAAAGTTTCACATGCTGAAATGTTCACTTTATTTAGCTGTAAAATAAAATAGGAGGAAAATAAATTAAAAATTATATTACCTGGACAAACAAAAATTTATTTTTTATGATTAATTATTATGAATATTTACTTATATTTACATATTTTAAAAGAGTCAAACCCTACTGTCTAATCATAAAATAAAGACTGATTAAATTAATTTTGGACATCTACGACAGTCAAAATGTTGACCGAAGGATAATACTGTCATTCTCTAACATATAATTCGTCTGTTTATTGTTGTAAAGAACACGATTTTTTTTTTTAATTTTTTGGTATGCACAGGCACAGTCAAATGAATGACTATTTCATCAAAAGTTAAAATTATATTAAAATAGAAGCCTTTCTTTTAACATACACGAAATCAAGAGTAGAATAATATTGAAACACCTTTTTTTTATTATTATTATACAAAGTCAATTAACTACCTCAATTCAACTCATGAGTTTGTATTAAATTGGTGTGCATATCAATAGGTTGTAAAAGAACAATTGTAAAAATAGTTATAACTAATTTTAACCGTCTTTTAAAAGCAAGTGCTTTATTTGAATACTTTTATTTATAAACTAAACTGGTAATAAATTCAAGGTTTAATCTTCCAAAAGTTTGTATTTTTATTTAAAATTTTAAATAGATCATTTTCTTTTTGGACGTCTCAATTGATTCATTTTTTTTTTAAATTGATCGAATCAAGAGTTTGTTGTTAAATTACATTAACGGCTGTTAAGACTTATTTATATGATATGATCAGAGTTGAAATTAATGAGACGTGACATTATATAGGTATTTTTTTATTAAATATTATGAATGTAATCAGATTTTTGGAAGAGTAAAGTGGAAATAATTAAAAAAGATTTTTGGAAAGGTAAAGTGGAAATAATTAAAAGATTTAAGTGCAACCCCTTTGTTTGAGAATTGTAACTGAGATTGGGGAAAAATTGGAAGTAGGCTTCGTGTGAGGAAATTGGGAAAAAATTGGCGTTGTGTTGTGCGTAATGGACATGAGGCGATTGACATGAGGCGTGTGTTCGATATGTTCGATCGGAATGGGGATGGGCGAATATCGGCGAAGGAGCTGAGAGATTCGTTGGTGAATTTGAGAATAAAGATTCCAGAGAAGGAACTAGCGGAGATGATCGAGAGGATCGACGTCAACAGTGACGACTGCGTGGATATGGCAGAGTTCGAGGAACTGTACTAGACGATAATGGAGGAGCGCGACGATGAGAAGGACATGCAGGAGGCCTTCAATGTGTTCGACCAGAATCGCGATGGCTTCATCACCGTCGACGAGCTCCGCGCCGTGCTGGCCTCCCTGGGTCTTCAACAAGGGAGGAGCTTGGAGGAGTGCCGGAAGATGATCGTGAAAGTGGACATTGACAGAGATGGCATGGTGAATTACAAGGAATTCAGGCAAATGATGAAGAGTGGTGGAGGATTCACTGCTCTTGGTTAATCTTTCTTCGTTTCCCCATTTTTTTCAATGCAGAATCACATTACCAATATATTCATCCTTCCAAATTTTCAATTTGAATCCGTTCTTAACTTGTAAATAAGATTCATCTTCTAGGATACTGATTTCATTGATTAATGATTCATTACGTTTGAGGTTTTCTTTGTCCTGATAGATTTTCAATGAACTTCCTCCAATTCACTTCCATTTCAAATAAATGTTCATATATTTTGTTTTAAGTAGTTTCAAATACTGCTTCTAATCCAATTCCATTTTACCTTAGTTTCTATTTTTTTTAATCCATTTCTGTCATAAGACTGCTTGTTTATTGATATATTTCTCATATTAAAAACTGTAAAACTCTTGGGATTAGATAAAAAGCGCCAGTTTTTTCCCCAATTTCCTCACACGAACTCTACCCCCAATTTTTTCTCCAATCTCAATTACATTTGTCATACAAAGGGACTGCACTTAAATTTTTTAATTATTCCCACTTTGCCATTCCAAAAATCTGATTACATTCATAATATCTAATAAAAAATTCCTATATAATGTCACGTTTCATTAATGTCAACTCTGACCATACCACGTAAATAAGTCTTAACGGCGGTTAGTGTAATTTAACGACAGACACTTAATTAGATCAATTTTAAAAGAAAAAGGACCTATTTGAAATTTCGGACCAAAATAAAAACTTTTGGTGAGATTAAACCAAAATTCAAGTATGAGACTTTTCACAAATGTTGATATAGTATATAAATATTTAGCCAGATTTAGATTAACCGGTATCTTAATATAATATATGGATGGCTGTGTTTTTGTTTTAAAAAAAAAAGAGAAAACTTTGCTTTTGGAAATATGTATAAAATCCCGAAGTATAACATGTTTTCGGAATGTTTATTTGTTCTAATGCTTCTAATATTTGGTAAAATTGTATGAAATTCTAGTTGTAAGGTGAAAAATAGTTAGTAACTAGTAATCGAAAACAACTAAACAAACAAAATGATAAATATTTTAGTTAAATTGTCTCTTACAATAATTTATAGATAAGAGTGGTATAATAATATATCACTAAAATAAATAGATTCAACCGTTAATAAAGTTTATGAGTGATCACAAAAATTATTGATAAAACAGTATTATCAATGACAAAAAATTCTTTCGTAAAATATTTGTCAATAAATTCTTTTAACAAATAGAAAAATTCATCTATAATTCCTGACTATTGAATTAGTGATTATCAACTATTAAAATCCAATGATAATTATTTACTAAAAATTATTGACGATTTTTTTTTGTCAATAAATATATATCAAAATTTGGTTTTTCTTCCCTTCTGGTGTGAAGTCTTAGAAAATGGTATTTTAAAAGTGGTAATAAGTTAAAAATAATAAGAACCTATTATTTTAATATTAAATCATTTTAATATAAAATGAATTGTTATAAGTGGGTTAAATTATTTTAAAATACATTATCTCTTTAGAAACTATTTTTTCTATAGTTCTCTATCTGCTATCTAATGGTTGTTGTACCCTATTCGTCTGTTTGAAGATTAGAGAGTGCTTATGCGATCCTTGCAGTGAGATCTTCAAGTCTACACGATCAGTTTCTCAAATAAAGTAAGTCAAATGCATAGGTTTTGTGGTTGAAAATGAGGTTTTAATAGGCAAGTTTGTGAGATAGTGTTTTGATTGAGAAACCTGATGTTTCAAGTCTGAGTATATGTTATTTGAGACTTTTTAGAAGTATGAATTATTTTAAATCTGATATAGAACTAAGGGATAGTCCATTGGTGGTGTTTTGGATAGTTTTAAGTGCAAAATTGGAGGTTTGGAGTAGTAAGATTTTGAATTAGAAGGTCTAGGCTAAAGGTGATGGTTTGTAATTTGTTTAAGTCTATTATAACTTGTTCAAGTTGTTAGGTTGCAGAAACTAGGTGTAGAATGTGTAAATCTAAATTTGGCACTTTTGTAGATGTCAAATGGTTAAGTGCACATAGTTTTGAGTCTAATGATCAAATGAGTACTTTACTTTAGTTATAAAGGTGATTTTGATCAATTATAAGGTGTAAGAAATCCATTTGATCATTAGAACCAAGATCAAGTGCCTAAAAGACTAGTTTTTAAGTTATGTTGTTTGTTGTCACGAGGCTCAAGTGCCCCTTGGACGCCTCCAAGGCGACCTAAAACAGTGAGTTGGCGCTTGGGCGCCCCATTCCAAGCACTGAGTGCCCTTCTTGTAGGTTTTTGGTTTTCTATTTCTAAGGTGTTTTTGTGATTTTTGATGCACTGTTTTGTTTTCCTCGATGAATGTGAAATGATTTTATATGAGTTTCGATATGCTATATGAAGTGTTTGTGTGTGTGTGTGTGTGTGTGTATATATATATATATATATATATGGGTTTGCTAACTTGCATACGCCTGTTTTTCAGTTGGTACATTTTAACAATGTGTACCGGGTTTCAGTAGACAAAAATATCCCTATATATCATGAATTCTAAGTTTTAAGGTTAAGGGTATTTTAATAATTTTCATTCTCAAAATTAAAAAAATAAAAAAAGAAACCCCCAAACTCTTACCCATCTCTCTCATTCCTCTCAACCATTTCTCTTTCATCTCTTATACTCCAACATTTTCTCTGTCATCCCTATTTTAGCTCCAATTGAAAAAAATCAGAAAGACTTGTCTTATTTTAATAATTTTCATTCTCAAAACTAAAAAAAGAAAACCCCAATCCCTTACTCACCTCCTTCATTCCTCTCAACCGTTTCTCCTCCATCTCTCTCACTCAAACATTTTCTCTGTCATCTCTGTACTAGCCCCAACTAAAAAAACATTCATTATTAAACGATTTACTTTTGTAAAAAGTTGAGTCATATTCACCTTTCAAAAAAAGTTCATTCAAAATCTCTTTAATTTCATTATCTTCTCTATATATATTAAAGCCGACGGGCACAACTTGCACCAAGACTTATGAGCATCATTCCTTTACATTCCTTTACATTCTGAGACTACTACATAACATTGCTTCGTGGCCATTTAATTTTTTTGGTAGAAATTCATTAACTTGTTTTCCTTTACTAAAGAAAAAGACAAATCAAAATACAATAAAATTCTCAATTATAAAATCAAACAATAAAAATTCTAAATCTTGAAATTTTATTTATGATTATATAAAGAAAAAAATTAGGTGCTTTGATTTTTTTATTTATGTAAGTATTTTTTTTTCTCTAACCGTTTTATTTAATAATAAGTGTTTTTTTAGTTAGAGATAGTGCAGAGATGACAGAGGAAATGTATTGAGTGAGAAAGATGAAGGAGAAAGGGTTGAGAGGAATGAAGGGGGTGAGTAAGGGTTTGAGGTTTCTTTTTTCTTTTTTAATTTTGAGAATGAAAATTATTAAAATAAGACAAGTGTTTTTGATTTTTTTCAATTAGGTCTAGAGTAGAGATGACAGAGAAAATATTGAAGTGAAAGAGATGAAAGAGAAAGGTTAAGAGGAATGAGAGAGGTGGATAAGGGATTGAGGGTTTCTTTTTTTTTTTTTAATTTTGAGAATGAAAATTATTAAAATACCCTTAACCTTAAAACTTAGAATTCATGATATAAGGGTATTTTTGTCTACTGAAACCCGGTACACATTGCTAAAATGTACCAACTGAAAAACAGGCGTACGCAAGTT
>NC_028354.1:5920364-5922633 GCF_000741045.1 Vigna radiata var. radiata
ATATATATATATATATATATATATATATATATATATATATATATGTGATTATGTGGGATATATCATGATGAAGAATAAGTGGTTGATAATGTGAATGGTATTGATGGACGTAATTTCATGATCCTTGTGGAGAGGTTACATGGTGGTGCCATGTAGTGTTGTTAGTATGAATGGTCGGAGTTAAGCTGGGGGTTTATCCTGACACTCTTAATAATATCAATCTCAAGTGGAGATGAATGGTTATGTTGTGGATAGTAGTAGGAGGTCCTAGTCTAAGAGTTTCATATTGACCAAAGACATTTGTAAGGACTAACCTTATGTGATAGTTTGGATTGAGCTAGCAATATTACCACTACAAGTGCATAAACCACTATAACTTGACATTCATACTATATTTGGATGATCGAGTCTAAGTGTATGACAAGTTTATGATAGATGATTGAGTCTAAGTGTATGATGGAATTTTATTTGATTAAGATGAATTGTTTTACCACTAGCTTACCCTTGCTTTTGTGTTGTCTGCCTATGTGTTGTTTTCTCTTTTGCGATGAACACATAAATGGCGTGAACTTAGGAAGATGTTCTTTTAAGTCACTCTAACTAGAGGAAGGGTGAAATAGATGAGAAGTCAAATAGTTCTACCAGTGTAGATATTGTTCTTATGGAAACTTTAATTTTATATAATTGTTCTATCATTATCTATGTAATGTTTTATTTTAGTAGTATTATACTATTAAAATGAGATGTTACATCTCTTCGTCACTTCTTCTTCTTCTTCTTCTTCAATTTTTTTTTATTGATAGTAAATATTAGAATCTTCTTTCTCTCTTTTCATGCTTCTCTATTATCGTTATCATTGTTTTCACATTTGTTGTCGTCATTATGTTTATTACTTTTGGTTCTTCTCTATCGTTGTTGTGATCGCCTCCTTTTTTTTTCTTCCTATTTGTTCTATTATTTCTTTTTTCTTTTTCTCTCTTATCTTTATTCTATTTGTAATAAATATTTCATTCAATTTGATAGAAAATAAATTTATTTTATTAACGAATTTACCATTGAAATTATTGATAAATCTTAGAAGAATTTATCAACTGATTTTAAAAAGTTGAATTATCTACTCATACGCCTGCAAATTTTTAAAATTTTTAATTACAGATAGATTTATCAATGAAATAAAAAAACCCATTATCAATAAATTTATTAACGAATTTCACCGCAAAATAGTGAAAGTCTAAAATGCAAGTTTTGATACCTATTTTACCGTGAAATTACCAATATAATATCTATCAATGATAAAAATGCTAAATTACCAATAAGTTTTATTGACTTATCAATTATTAACAATTACTTTTTCGTTGTTAAAATTTATCAATAAAATATTAGTCGATAAATGCTATTTTATCAATATGACTGAACAAAATGTACAAACAAATTTGTATTGTTAAAACGTAATAAAAATTATTTTACCGAGATAAAAAAAAAAATCTCAAACTATTCCATTGTGACAAAGCATGGCTTGAAAAGATCAATTTGTCCTTGAATTGATGTACTACAATTCCCGATGGTGCAATCAAGAACATAAACAATCAATAATGGGTTTGCCAACAAGTCATCAGAATAATTCGGAACTTGAAGAATCGCTAAATTTCATGAAGATGAACATTAAGATCAAGAACGATTAAATTATGAGAGAACACTCTGTATTTTGGTTATACATTTTCAAAGTGCATTCTTCGAGTAGATTAGATTCACATTACTATTAATCCTAAATTTGTTAACTTAAATAAGATAATAGTTATACATTAAATATACTTATATAGTTTTCATATTATTTTAATTTAAATATTTCTACAATACTATTCAAATTAATATAATTTTTAAAAGTGATATATTTTACTAGAATTTGGTTAGTCATATTTAAAATTAAATTATTACTGAAATGAGTTAGTATATTCAGATTATTTATAATAAATACGGCATCAAATATATGGAAAAACAAAAATATTTTGTGAAAATATCTTATCGAAAATTTAAATATTATTTAAGTTTTCTTATTTAATAGACACTTTTCATAATCTTTATTGTGATGATATACTAAATCATAAATGTTTGTGTTATTATAACATATAAATTAAAGATTTCGTTAACATTTGAATATTGTTACTATTTTTATTTTCGTTTTAGATACAATTGTAAGAAAAAAAATAAATTAAAAAAAGCCTATAATATATATATATATATATATATATATATATATATATATATATAT